>NC_091629.1:44202505-44509937 GCF_027580195.1 Bos mutus | reverse complement strand
TTCTGTCCATGGCATTTTCCAGGCAAAAATACTGGAGTGGGGGGCCATTTCCTTCTCCAGGGGATCTTCCCAACCCAAGGATCAAACCCACATCTCTTGCATTGCAGGTAGATTCTTTACCACTGAGCTACCAGAGAAGACCTGTTAGATACAAGTTATACTTTCATGAAAAATAGAATGAATCATGAAAGTAATTTTAACTGGTTATCTCAAGTGATTATTACTTTAATGTGTCACTGCAGAACTCACACTTCTGATTTCAAAAATTACTACAAAGCTACTACAGTAATCAAAAGAGTGTAGTACTGGTATAAAGGACAGACACATAGACCAATGGAACAGAAATAAGAGCCCAGAAATTAACCCTTGCATATATAGTTAAATGATTTTTGACAAGGGTGCCAAGACCATTCACAGGGAAAGGACACTCTTTACAAAAAATGATGCTGCTAGGAAAACTGGACATCCATATGCAGAATGAAGATGAATCCCTATCTCACACCAAACACCAAACTTAACTCAAAATGGACCAAATCCCTAAATGTGATATCTAAAACTATAAAACTCTTAGAATAAAACAGGGTAAAAGCTACATGATATTAAATTTGGCAGTGATTTCCTGGATCTGATACCAAAAGCACTGCTAAGTCGCTTCATTCATGTCCGACTCTGTGCGGCCCCATAGACGGCAGCCCACCAGGCTCCCCTGTCCCTGGGATTCTCCAGGCAAGAACACTGGAGTGGGTTGCCATTTCCTCCTCCAATGCATGAAAGTGAAAAGTGAAAGGGAAGTCACTCAGTCATGTCCGACTCTTCGCAACCCCATGGACTGCAGCCTACCAGGCTCCTCCATCCATGGGATTTTCCAGGCAAGAGTACTGGAGTGGATTGCCATTGCCTTCTCCGACCAAAAGCACAGGCAAGGACAAAAAATAAATAAACAAATTGGGATTCATGAAAATTTAAAACTTTTGTACACCCTAAAACTCGATCAACAGAGTAAAAAGCAACCCACAGAATGAGAGAAAAATATTTGCAAATTATATATCTGATAAGGGATTAATACCCAGAATACATAAAGAACTTTTAAAATTCTACCAGACACACACAAACACACACACACATACCACAGACACAAAATCTCAATTCAAGATCTATGTGAGGGAAACTACAAACAACTCTGATGAAAGAAATCAAAGAACTAAATAGCAAGATATTCCATATTCACAGATTAGGAAGACTCAATAGTATTAAGATGTCAGGTCTTTCAAACTTGATCTATGGATTCAACGCAGTCCCCATCAAAACCACAAGTTATTTTGTGGATATCAACTTATTCCAAAGTTTATGTAGAGAGGCAAAAAACCCAGAATAGTGAACACTATATTGAAGGAGATCAGTTTGACTTCAAGACTTACCATAAAGCTACGGTAATCAGGACAATGTGGTACTGGTGAAAGAAGTGACAAAGAGATCAATGGAACATAGCAGAGAGCCTAGAAATGAACCCAAATAGATACGGTCAACTGCTCTTTCACAAAGGAGTAAAGGGGATATAATGGAAGAAAGATAGTCTTTTTAACAAACAGTGCTGGAACAGATAGACACACATGCAAACCAACAAAATTATCCGGACACAGGCCTTACATCCTTCACAAAAATCAACTCAAAAGGAATCACAGACCTAAACATAAAATGCAAAACTATAAAACTTCTAGAAGACAATGTAGGAGACGTTATATAGATAATCTAGGGTCTGGTGATGACTTTTTAGATACAACACCAAAGGCATTTTCATGAAAGAAAGAACCAATAAGCTGAACTTCATTAAAATTTTAGAAGTCTGCTCTGCTAAACACACAGTCAAGAGAATAAAATGACAAGCCACAAACTGGGAAAAAGCTTGCAAAAGTCATATCTGATAAAGAACTTTAATCCAAAATAAACAGAATTCTTAACAACAATGAGTTATTCAACAATAAGAAAACAACCAATGTAATTAAAAATTGGGCCAAAGACCTGAACAGACACCTCATCATAGAAGATATACAAATGGCAAGTAGGCATATGGAAAGATACTACACATCATACGTGATCTGGGAAATGCAAATGAAAACAATGAGCTATCACCACACACCTATTAGAATGGCCAAAATTCCAAACACTGACAAAGTAAATGCTGGTGAGATGAAGCAACACGAACTCATTGCTGGTGGGGATGCAAAATGGTACAGCTATTTTGGAAGACAGTTTGGCAGCTTCTTACAAAACTGAACACACTCTTATCATGCAATCCAGGAATTATGGTCCATGGTATTTACCCAAAGAAGCTGAAGACTTACAGTCACACAAATGCCTGCACATGTATGTTGATAGCAGCTTTACTTACATTTGCTTAAAGTCAGAAACAACCAAGATGTCCTTCAGTAAGTAAATGGGTAAACATCCGGGTAGTGAAATGTTATATATGTGTGCTCAGTTGCTCAGTCACGTCTGACTCTTTGCAACCCTACAGACTTTGCCCACCAGGCTCCTCTGTCCATAGGATTTTCCCAGCAATAATACTGGAGTGGGTTGCCATTTACCCCTCTAGGAGTGGGATGTAATGCAATGCTGAGAACAAAAACAGACAAACAAAAAAACAAACCAAAAAAAAAAAAAAATACCAAGCTATCAAGCCATGAAAATACATGGAAGAACTGTAAATGTGTACTACTAAGTGAAAGAAACCAGTCTGAAAAGACTACATGCTGTATGTGTAATATTTTGGAAAAGGCAAACTATGAAGAAGTAAAAATAATGGTGGTTACCAAGGATTAAGAGGGAGGAAGGGATAAATAGGTGGAGGGAAAAGGATTTTTAAGGCAGTGAAATTACTCTGTACGAATCCATGATGGCAGAAATATGTCATTATACATTTGTTCAAACCTACAGAATGTACAACACCAAGAATGAACCCTGATGTAAACTAAGAACTGTGGTGATAATGATGTGTCAATGTAAGTTCACCAACTGTAAAAAATGTACCATTCTTTGGGGGATATTGATAAAGGGAAGGGCTGTGCATGTGTTGAGGGAGAGAGTGTATAGGAAATTTCTATAACTTCCTTTCAATTTCTGATGTGAATCTGAAACTGCTCTAAACAATAAAATCTATCCCAAAACAACCTAATTCAAAAATGGGCAAAAGACTTGCACAGACAGTTCTTCAAAGCAGATATACAAATGGCCTATAAGCACATGAATTGATGCTCAACATCGCTAATCATTAGGGAAATGCAAATCAAAACCATAAAGAGATATCCGTTCATACCCATTAGCATGGCCACTATCAAAAACAAAACAGAAAATAACAAATGTTGGTGAAAATGTGGAGAAATGTGAACCGTTGTGTACTGTTGGTAGAAATGTAAAATGTTACAGCCCCAGTGGAAAACAGTATGGTGATTCCTCATAAAATTAGAAATAAAATTACCGTTGATTCAAGAATTCTACTTCTGGGTATATATTCAAAACAACTGAAATCAAGGTCTTGAAGAAATGTTTGTACACACATGTTCATAGAAGCATGGTTCATAATAGCCAAAAGGTGGAAGCAACCCCAGTGTCCCCCAACAGAGGAGTGGAGAAGCACAATGTAATAGATATAGACATTCCATTGTATAGATAGATAGATATGTGAACAGGTATATAGATATATATCTGTCATTTGTTGTTGTTTAGTTGCTAAGTTGTATCCGACTCTTTGCAACCCCACAGACTGTAGGCTGCCAGGCTCCTCTGTCCATGGGATTTTCCAGGCAGGAATACTAGAGCAGGTTGCCATTTATTTCTCCAGGGGATTTTCCCAACCCAGGGATTGAATTCGCATCTCCTACTTGGCAGGCAGATTCTTTACCACTAAGTAACCTGGGAATCCATATATGTGACATATTAATAGATATATACATATATATATATGGAATTTTATTCAGCCTTTAAAAGGAAGGACATTCTGACACATGCTACAATACGGATCAATCTTGAAGACATTTAGCTGTGAAATAAGCCAGTTATAAAAAGACAATACTATATGATTCCACTTAAATGAGGTATCTAGAGTAGTCAAATCCCTAGAGACAGAAAGTAGAATAGTGATTGCCAAGGACTGGGAAGAGGGGAAGATGGGGAGTTCACGTTTAATGGGTACAAAGTTTTAAGTTGTGCAAAATGAAATGAGTTCTGAAGATGAATGTTGGTGATTGCACAACCGTATGTATGTATTTAATACCCCTGAACCATATACTTCTAAATCATTAAGATAACTAAATTTTTGTTATATATATTTTACCACAATAAAAAACTTTCAAAAAACTAACATTTATATTAAAATTATATAATATATATATATTCTTAAAAATTATCCCCTCTAGGTGTCAAATATGCTGGGCACCCCATTGACAAGGCAAATGGGAAGTTCAGATACTACTGAATAGTATCAATCATGGAGGGCTTCCTGGAGGAGGTGTAGTGGTTGACCTGATGTTAGGCTAAAGGGGCAGGATTCCAGTGGTGAATGATTCCACCTAACTGTTCATCTGGATCCTGCTTCTCAGCTCACTTTTTCACAGTTTCCAGGGAGATCGTTTCCAAGGAACTTGGAATATGCATATTGCTGTCACTTGGCAACCAAGAACTGGTGGGTGCAACAACTTGCCATGTTCTTCCACCACCCTGGGCCCTGATCTCTGGCATGGACTCTGAACAGCCCAGGCCGCTGGGCCCCAGCCAGGGAGGCACCTTCTACCAGCCTCACAGAGACAACTGAGACTCTTGTTGATGGCGGTAAGTCCACAGAATGCTAGATGGACTGAGGGCATGGCACAGACAACCTTCAGCCCCAGAGGATTCCCCCATTTGCTCCCATTCATGGAGGACCCTGGAGGACCCCAGGATCCAGTGTGAATGGAAGACAATCCTGGTCTCAAGGGATTCCCAGCCTAGTGCAAGAGATAGAACTCACTTCATTCTTTCAATACCCAGATGCTAGTGCCTACTCCATGCTGGCTGCTGGCCCACAGACCTTGAACTGTGGCAGATCGGAGTGAGTGAACAAAACACCCCGGTTGCCTCGCCTTCAACTGAAACAACTCTGAGACATGTCCTACACTGCTTCCCAGAGTTGCCTGGCAGGACTGAGCTTCAGGTGCCCACAGGTAGCATCCTGGCATGAGCACATAACATACATTGGCTCCCTTCCATTCCCTGTCTCACTTCTCTACTCCCTTACTGCTATTTCCTGGAATCAGCCCCCCAGTAAACCACTCAAATCCTCATCTCAGGCTGGCTTCTGTGGGAACCCAAGCTAACAGGGATGATGTATCACAAGGAAACAAAGTTCTGTGAGCTGTAACCAATTGTATGCAAAGCAACGGCCAAACCAAGGGGAGCCATCTACCCAGGTTCAGGCAATGGTGGAGGTGGTGGGGACTTTGCCTTTAAAACACTTACAAGCAGTATAATGGACCAACAACCAGTCTACTTTTCTTATCACCATGAACCAGTCATTCTAACCAACTTCAATGATAAAATTCTCTTCCCCACTGAACATGATAGATCTCACTGTCCATGCCCACCCTTTGGCACCCCACTGAGGCTACCTGCACTAACAGAGAGTAATTGACTGTGAGCAGAGGAGATGGGGGAAGGTCTTACTCATGCAACACTGACCCGCCAATCACACAGTACCAGCTGCCTGGTACAGTCCTCCAGGTGCCCCTCTGCCATGGCAGTTTTCACACTGGGTTATCTCTGTCATTTTTTTAACCACTAGACAGTGAGCTCCATAAAGGCAGGAACTAAGGCTTGGTTATCTGGGCCTGACTCATAGTAGACACTTAGGAACGGGGCTGCTACTTTTGTGCAGTGCACAGCTTGCATCACTATTCGTGGTGATCCAGCCTACTGAGGTTTTGTAAATTAGTGAATGAATGAATAGGTGAGAATTTTCAATAATGGGGAAGGACACTGCAGAAGGGATACAGTAAGCAAAAGTAGGAAGCTTGCAAGTGCAACATTTCTCAGTGCAAAGGGCAAGTAGCTTTATGTCACTGGCAGCACTGCCAATACACGTCAGGAGTTCCATGGTCATCAGCTTTAGCACCACCCAACCTGCCTCTTGAGAAATTTGTACTCAGGTCAGGAAGCAACAGTGAGAACTGGACATGGAACAACAGACTGGTTCCAAATAGGAAAAGGAGTACATCAAGGCTGTATATTGTCACCCTGTTTATTTAACTTCTATGCAGAGTACATCATGAGAAACGCTGGACTGGAAGAAACACAAGCTGGAATCAAGATTGCCGGGAGAAATATCAATAACCTCAGATATGCAGATGACACCACCCTTATGGCAGAAAGTGAAGAGTGAAAAAGTTGGCTTAAAGCTCAACATTCAGAAAACGAAGATCATGGCATCTGGTCCCATCACTTCATGGGAAATAGATGGGAAAACAGTGGAAACAGTGTCAGACTTAATTTTTCTGGGCTCCAAAATCACTGCAGGTGGTGACTGCAGCCATGAAATTAAAAGATGCTTACTCCTTGGAAGGAAAGTTATGACCAACCTAGATAGCATATTTAAAAGCAGAGACATTACTTTGCCAACAAAGGTTCATCTAGTCAAGGCTATGGTTTTTCCTGTGGTCATGTATGGATATGAGAGTTGGACTGTGAAGAAGGCTGAGAGGCGAAGAATTGATGCTTTTGAACTGCGGTGTTGGAGAAGACTCTTGAGAGTCCCTTGGACTGCAAGGAGATCCAACCAGTCCATTCTAAAGGAGATCAGCCCTGGGATTTCTTTGGAAGGAATGGTGCTAAAACTGAAACTCCAGTACTTTGGCCACCTCATGTGAAGAGTTGACTCATTGGAAAAGACTCTGATGCTGGGAGGGATTGGGGGCAAGAGGAGAAGGGAACGACAGAGGATGAGATGGCTGGATGGCATCACTGACTCGATGGACGTGAGTCTCAGTGAACTCCGGTAGTTGGTGATGGACAGGTAGGCCTGGCGTGCTGCAATTCATGGGGTTGCAAAGAGTCGGACACGACTGAGCAACTGATCTGATCTGAACATGTGTTTGACCTACCTGCACTCTGCCTCAGACATGCTCAACCAGAATCTCTGCAAATGGGATTCAAGAACCTGGGCATCCCAGGGAAACCCCAAGAACACAAAATTTGGAGAAGTACTGGGCCAGCTAACAAAATGGATAGTGGATTTCAAAAGGGTGAAATTGGCCCCACTGGGCTAAGCCCAGGCCAATATTTCATTCACTCACCATTCATTCATTCATTACAATAAGTATATATTGAACCAGGGAAGCATTAAATTACACCTGTGCACTAGACAGACATGGTCCCTTCTCCCTTGTCACAGTTTAGTGGTAAGCCAGTCATCAAATTATTAAGCAAATAAATATTTAGCATAGTGTCAGGTTATGATTAAAGCTTTGCAGGAAAGACAGCAAGGTAAGGGATTAAATAAAGCTATGACAAAGCTAGACATATTGAAAAGCATATTAAAAAGCAGAGACATTACTTTACGGACAAAGGTCTGTATAGTCAAAGCTATGGTTTTTCCAGTAGTCATGAATGGATGTGAGAGTTGGACCATAAAGATGGCTGAGTGCCGAACAATCGATGCTTTCCAACTGTGGTATTGAAGAAGACTTAAGTGTCCCTTGGACTGCAAGGAGATCAAACTAGTCAATTCTAAAGGAAATCAACCCTGAATATTCATTGGAAGAACTGATGCTGAAGCTCCAGTATTTTGGCCACCTGATGCGAAGAGCTGACTCACTGGAAAAGACTTTGATGCTGGAAAAGATAGAAGGCAGGAGCAGAAGGGGACAACAGAGGACGAGATGGTTTGATGGCATCACCAACTTAATGGACATGAGTTTCAGCAAGCTCCAAGAGATGGTGATGGACAGGGAAGCCTGGGGTGCTGCAGTCCATAGGGTCGCAAAGAGTCAGATATGACTGAATGACTGAACAATAAAGGGGTTAAGATAGGATATTATTTAGCTGGGATGTCAGGGAAGCCCTCTGCTGAGGCTGAGAGGAGGTGAGGGAAGGAGTCACCTAAAATGAAGGCATAAACCATGCAGGTCTTTGTGGAAAGAGCGGTCCAGGGGGAGGCAGTGGGGGTGAGAGGAAGGGATTAGATACAGAACACATTCTGAGGGTAAAGTTGGATCAGATGTGGGTGTGAAAGGCGAGGGAAGTCAAGGTTACTACAGTCAGGAGTGCAGAGGATGAGAGGGGAGTTGAAGGAGTTAATGTCTAAGAGAGAGGTGAGGGTGGGGAAAGCATATCAGATGATGGTTCCTGCAGACCCAGGGGAAGGACTTACTTTTCTTTTGAGTGATGGGAATCCCGGGAGGTTTCAAGCAGAGGGATGTGATCTGGTGTGTATTCTAACAGGATCTCTAGTGGCAGAGTGTAGAACAGACTTTTAGGAGTCAGAGATGGAGTAAGGCAATTTAGTGGTTGGTGCAGACATTCAAGTGGGGGATGATGGTGGCTTGCAGGAGGGTGCTGACTGGGACCAGAAAACTAAATTTATTTGAGTAAAAACAGTAAGTGGTACAAATCAGGAAGAAGACAGTCAAATAAATGACTGACATTTGGAAGTAGATCAGCTCTGCATTCAGCAGTTGTGTCTTCTTGGGAGAAGCAGCTTCCATTTTCCAAGTGAAAAATGAAAGTGTTAGTCTCTCAGTTGTGTTCAACTCTTTGAGACCCCCGTGGACTATAGCTCGCCAGACTCCTCTGTCCATGGGATTTTTCAGGCAGGAACACTGGAGTGGGTTGCCATTCCCTTCTCCAGGGGACCTTCCCAACCCAGGGATGGAACCCAGGCCTCCCGCATTGCAGGCAGATTCTTTTCCATCTGAGCTAAATTTGCAAAATGGGAATGATAATGGAACATACTTCATAAAACATTTGATAGAATGATACGAAGTTTTTCACCCAGGATCCAGCACACAATAAACATTTAATAAATGTTATCCAATGAGCCAGACTGCTAGATTGCAGTACCATCTCTATTGTTCACTCATCTTGGTCAAATACACTCGTCTGTGTGTGTTTGTTGCGTTGTGCAGTCACTAAATCGTTGTGTAGAACACTCTTTTGCGATCCCATGGACTGTAGCCTACCAGACACCTGTGTCCATGGGATTTCCCAGGCAAGAATACTGGAGTGGGTTACCATTTCCTTCTCCAGGGAATATTCCGGACCGAGGGATAGAACCCGCCTCTCCTGCTTGGTAGGCAGATTCTTTACCACTGAGCCACCTGGGAAGCCCCGTGTGTCTGTTTACCCATCTGCAAAATAGAGCTATCAAATACCAACTTTATAGGGTTCAGTTTTGAGGGTTAAATAAATTAATACAAGTAAAACATTTACAATAACGTTCCATGGAGCAAGCACTGCATTGCTGCTGCTGCTGCTGCTGCTAAGTCACTTCAGTCGTGTTCGACTCTGTGTGACCCCATAGACGGCAGCCCACCAGGCTCCCCCGTCCCTGGGATTCTCCAGGCAAGAACACTGGAGTGGGTTACCATTGCCTTCTCCAATGCATGAAAGTGAAAAGTGAAAGTGAAATCGTTCAGTCGTATCCGACTCGTAGCGACCCCATGGACTGCAGCCTACCCGGCTCCTACGTCCACGGGATTTTCCAGGCAGGAATACTGGAGTGGGGTGCCATTGCCTTCTCCGAAGCACTGCATTAAGTGCCGACTATTACTACGAAAATGTTTTAATCTTATTTCGTAATCTCTTCTCTTACAAGCATACGCCCACCCTATTTTGCAGAAGTCTGTGACTCAAAACAAAGGTAGCCTCTCTTCAACGATGCCACAACCTACGTGTAGCACATCTACCACCTACAGAGAAGATGAAGATCCCAACTTTGAAGGACCTCGCTCCCAGGGGTCCTGCCCTGCCCATGTTCTGCCTGACGGAACCTTTAAGAGTCTTCCTTCTGTTTCCAGCCGGGCGCTCTCGCGCGGTAGCGCGGGAGTTGGAAGTTACTTCCGGTGGCCACACCCCCGCCTCTGGGCGTCTCCATTTTGGTCGCGCAGGTTGACATTAGACCACTACCTGCGGAGTAGCGGAGAGGAGTCAGCAGTGTTGTGAGGGCCCTGTCGGCTCACCGCACTTTCTTCCTCCCTTCCTCCGCCCGCAGAAGCCAGGGTCGCCCATGGCTGGCTTGGAGGTACTGTTCGCGTCGGCGGCGCCGGCCATCACCTGCGCGCAGGACGCGCTTGTCTGCTTCCTGCACTGGGAGGTGGTCACGCACGGCTACTACGGCTTGGGTGCCGGCGACCAGGTACGCCACGGAGCCAGGGTGGCGTGGGACCATTGTGGAGGCGGGAGGCGTCTTCTGCCCGAATCCAGATCCCGGAGGCCTGGTCCAGAGTGCCCGACCTTCCCCCTTCCCAGGTCCGGGCCCTGAGGCTCATGACAGTTTTGGTACCTGTACTCTGCGGCTCAGGGAGGTGCTCTACTGTTGCATTCTAGCTGGCACAACGTGATTTGAAAACCCATGGTCAGAAACTCGCTCCAGCACCGGCTGGCGTTCTCCCAGGCTGGGATTTTGCCCTCTGGCACCGAGACGGGGGTAATAAGCTCCCTTGAGCACTCCTCACCTACCCGGGGTGAGGGCTGTATTCAGTACCACCCTCCTACTGTACTGGAGCGTTCACCTGGATCCAAGCACCGTATAGAGGGACACCAGTATAGGGGAGCGCTTGGACTCAGCTCCAGTCAAGAGCAGAGGGCTCGACACCCTTCACTCTACACTGCAGGGCCCCGTGCTGCCCACTCACCGTTGTCATCTTGACCTCAGGCTCCGGGCCAACAACCACCTCCCCAACATGTACACACATGCATCCTGGGTGTGAAGGCCAATTAAACTGTCCTTCACCATAGCTGTCCCTGCAGAAGCAGCCCCTCCTGCTCTCCCATTCTCAGACTCTGCCTCTTACAGCTGAGGGCCTTGTTGCCAGTCCCCACAGAGCCCCAGGACTGCCGGTGCCAGCCTGCCTCACTTGATTCTTTGCTGTAGCATTCTCCCATCTTCCCTGCCCCTTCCCTGTGGCTCTCCCCCGCAGGGTCATTGTACACATCAGCTTCCTGTGAGCACTGACCTCGACCTCTTCCTGGGCAAATCCTGCCAGCAACTCTGTTGGAGACTCTTTGACAGCTTAGAGACCTCAGTCTGTGTGGATCATTGTCTGCTCCTAACCGCCAGCTTTCCCCTGTCTGTACTCCAGGCTTCCAAGTTTTAAGAAAGAACATGATTTGGTTTAAAAAAAGATCCCTGACTGAATCTCAGAGGTGCACTCTGTTTACCATGCCACATGTTGAGTTCATGCAAAACAGAAAAAGTTGCTGGCTCCAGACCTCTTGGGGGAGGCCCCAGGAGAGTGCACATGGAGAATTGGAAAGCATTACCCACTGTGTCTGTCTGTCCACTCCAGTGCTAGGTCAAGCATGTGCCCCTGGGGGATGGGTGTTTGTGTTGCGCACTAAAGCGTGGTGTATTTTTGCTTCTCTCTGCCCTTAAATGCTTCTGGGGCTCAGGTTGTGCTTGTCGTCCTCTCACTTCTGCGTTTACTTTCATTCAGAGTAGAAGCCTTTTGGAGGAGTATCTTTCCTATTAGTTTATTCAAGAGAGGTTTTAGTTTTCCAGCGTGGGGCCAGCAGACTCAGCTGAGACCAGCAGTGTTTGCAAAGTTCAGAGAATGTTTGTCTGAAGCAGCCGCCTCCTGCTTCCCACCCTTCTAGGGGTGATAAGAGAGAGAGGAAGGTCCTGAAATTGTGTACTTGATCATTTACTATGTTGACAGTTAAATAGAAAGCTAAATTGTCTCCTTTTCTCTTTGGTTCTATATTCTCTGGTTCAGGAAAACTGTGTACATAAAACTTGATTAGAAGAACAATGCATTTTCAATCAAAAATTCAGTATTGAGTTTGGATTTCTTTCTTGAAGTCAGCACCACACCTCGTAAGAACTTTATAGCTCTGTCAGGTCGTTTAGGTGGCCAGGGAATAGAGATGGCCACAGGCTTGAATTCGAGGATTTTGTGTTCTGTTGTAGGAATCTAAGGATTATGACAAAAGAGAAAAATGCCTGAAATGATCTTTTTGAGACACATTTTAGCCCAGGGATACTGGGATGCACTCACGGCCATTAAAGAATACTTCCAGCCCCAGGATTTTGCCTAAGGGGACAGCTATCTTTACTTTGTGGGGTGGGCATCTTTAGCCATAACACAGGCAACCAGGAGCTCTGAATGCCAAACCCAGCTCTGCACCTGACTTACCATGACCTTGGGCAATTCTCAGCTCCCTCTTGTTGTTTAGTTGTAAAGTCATGTCTGACTCTGCTACCCCGTGGACTGTAGCCTGCTGGGCCCCTCTGTCCATGGGATACCCCAGGCAAGAATACTGGAGTGGGTTGCCACAGCCCCCTCTTAGCTCTTAGATTTTTTTCATCCAAGCCAGTTAAACTACACAACCATGTACTTTGGCTACTTTCCAGTTGTAGCTCTTTGGGAGGTCTGATATTGATGTCCTAGTCCAAAAGGCAGTTGAATGCCATGTTTGACTTGATATCACCAAGGCCAGTCTCTTTCAGTCCCACCTCTTTTCCCGTATCAGGGCAGGCGCTGAGCTGGGGAGCACTGGTTCTGCTGCAGTGAGAGGTATCAGCCCCGCCAGACCCCAGTAGTGTCTCTTGCTCTGGAAGCCAGATGTTATGGGGCAGTGAGCAGGCCCAGTTACATATATTCCAAGAAGAAATTCTGGTAGGTTGAATGCTGTACATGGAGAGTAGAAATATAAATTCAGAGGCCCTTGATACAACAAAGACAAGTCATATTATCAAATTCTTGGCTTCCAAAGTAAACCATAAATCCAGGACACTACACGTGTTACAGGAAATTTACCCAGCTGGGGGTGGGGGGATAATTTCTTAAGCAGAGTTGGCTGATAAGTTTCACTTTTGTTTTCTGTCACTTTCATTTCCCTGCTTCAGGCCTGTGAGTTTCCTTGTCATTTAGCCAGGTTTGAAACCAGGTCAGTTGCAACATCTTGAATTTTATTTGGCACCACTTTGCTCGTTTGATTTACGAGGCCTAGAGGTGACCAAAGAGGAGAGGCCCACAGTCTCTATTCTTGGCTTCCCGTTGTCCTTGGTATCTGTGAGGTTTGTGTGCTTAGACCTTTGTGTGTTGTTGTTGTTCTTCATCTTTGGTCCCACTCCTTCCCACTATAGTCTCGTGAATACAGATCTTCCCAGTCCACTTGCTCTGTGTTTAGCTATAGACATATGCATCCATGAAAATAATATAGATGGTTTTTTTCATGTGTTTTAATTATTCTTTTTACATAAATGGTACCCAACTGTAAATCTCATTTTTTAAAAAAGTTTGTCATGTTGTTTATTTTTACCTATAATACTGCAATTAGATCTAGTTGTCTCTTCTCACTGCTGTACTATGGGCATATTGTGCAATTTGCCTCCCCTTTGGTGCCCCCAACAAGCCCTTGTCATATTCCCTGTGCCTCTGTGTACAGAATTTCTTTTAGGAGTGGAGGTTTAAGGTCTTGGGGTATTGGCTTATCTGATGGCACTAAATATTACCAAATTGCTCTCCAAAGGGGGTTGTATGAATGTGAACAGCCTCCAGCAGTACTTAGAGGTTGCCATTCTCCTTACACCCACACAAACACCTGGCAAAAAATAGAAAAACGGATAATAGCAGTCGGATGGATGGATCCTGGTATCTCTGAATGCTAGTAAAGTTGAACAACCCTTTATACAGAGTTAGTTGCTCTTACCTTTTGCCAGTTTTTCAAGTGGATTACCAATTTTTATAGTTCATTTTTCAGGCATTCCCTTTTTGTACTAGGTATTGATTCTTTTTCATTTGCAGCCATGGCACATAGCTCATCCTAGCCTGTGGCTGCCTGTTCACTTCGTTAGTAGTAGCGGTTATTGATCGGAAGCTTTAAATTATGAGCAGTGTCAAAGATAGCATTTTTTTCTTATGTGGACCTTGTTTAAGAAATCTTTTCCCATCTGGAAATCAGGTTTTGGGTTTTTCTATAGAAATAGTTTGAGAACTATGTCACAAACATTAGTGTGTAAAAGGAAAGTCCTTGGGTTTGTTTTTCTTTTAAGAAAGGAGAACATCACAACTCCCAGTGATGCATTTTTACATCCATTTGGTTGGCAAAAATATTTTAAGTTGGACAGTAGCATGTTGCTGACCACTTGAAACAAGAACTTGGATACATTGCTCATGAGAGTGTAAATCCATACTTTGGGAAACAATTGACTTTATCTTATAAATTAAAAGTTCTTCCCCTAGATATATTTTATAGAAGTTCATTTCTGTGTTACTAGGAGATGTGTGAGCTACCCTGTGTACAAGAGCGTTCATAGCGTTATTTATAATAGCATAACAGATAAGTTGGAAACACCCCACATATCCATCAAGGGAGTGTAACTTGCAGCATATTCATACAACGGTGCATTATGTGGCTGTGAACTATGTAGCAATGGAATGCACTGTGCATCAACTATAGTTACAGATAACTCTCAAAACAATATTGAATGAAAATGACAAAAGTGATGCCATTTATATAAAATTCAAAAACATTTGAAACAACTTATTTTTAGGATTTGTGTATAGTAACATAACTATAAGGAAAAGTAAGGAAATTTTTAAAAATACAGACTAGTGACTACCCACAAGGGAAGAGGAGGGAGATTCATTAGGGGTACACTACTCAAGCCATGTTCTTTGTCTTAAGCTGGTTGTAGATACCTAGTTGTCCATTTTATAATTCTTTTTTTTTAAATCTTGTACATATGCTGTATTTTGTGTTTGTATGAAAGTTATTCATAATTTTTGTTAAACCACTACAGTAGTCTGGAGAGGTGTCATTACAGTCTATTTTTAGTCACTACTTTCATGATGCCTTTGCAGTTGGCTGAAATTCCAAACTTTGAGAAACATTGTCCTTAGAATTTCACAGTATTCCTTGAGATAACTGGCCTTATTCTTGGCAGGGAGATGGAGAGATTTTTCAACCAAGACTGTAGCTTCTAAACAAGTTCCAGTGCTGTGTCACAAAGGCAGTCAGGAGTGAGGGAGAAACACTGGAGCTGGAGTCCAGAGACCACAGATCTCTCACTTGCTGTTGGACCTTGGACGTTTTACTTCTCCCGACCTCCATGTCCTCATCTGTAAAGTGAGGGAACAGGATTAGATTATCTGTAATTTCCTTTTTTCAGATCTGAAATCATGATCTTTCTCCTCTCTGGTGTCTTCTCAGCCGGGTCCCAATGATAAGAAATCAGAACTGCTGCCAGTGGAATGGAACAGTAATAAAGACCTGTATGTCCTCCGGTATGAGTCCAAGGATGGGTCCAGAAAGCTCCTCGTGAAGGCTGTCACCGTGGAGAACAGCATGATCATCAATGTGCTGGTGAGTGTAGTCACAAAGAATCTGATGTTGGGAATGGACCTTGGGATCGCCTTTTTGAAACCCATTTAAGAGCCCTCAGTGTACGTGAAGCCTTTAGCTAGTGATCCTACTTCTGGAACTTTATTCTGAGGCCAGGACCCTAAATGTAGAAATGCTTTATGTTCAAAGATGTCTACTCCTTATTATTGTAAAAGGAAGTGCTTGCCATCACAAAGGAATAGTGAAGTAAATTAAGGTAGATTCATTCAGGGACAACTTGGGAGAAAACAAAAAAAGCTTACTGTAGCCCTAGGGGACGGCTTTTAGTTCCTTAGACTTGCTTGGCTCACAGCTTTTTGCTGCCTTGAAGCCTTTATCCTTCTCGTTTTCCCTCCTGGAAAGCTCTTCCTCTCTCCACCTTTGCTGCCTCACACAGGTACAGTCCTTTAGCCTGACTGACTCCCTCTTATTTTCTTTTCACTTACTCAGAAAGTTCAGTCAGTCCTGACTGCTTCCTCTAGTCTGTCAGAAAGATCTAAATTATGCCTCTGCTTCATCATTTTATTTTCCTGCCTGGTACTTGACACGGTTTGCAATTAGTTCATTACATTTATGCTTTGGTGTAATATTTTGTATTCTGCCACTATAGCAGAATGTTCTGTAGTCTATATAACATGCCCTCTAAGCACCCTGAGGGCAGTGACTCTCTAGGTTTGGCCTGGTTGTCTGGATTCATATAAAGATATCATGCAGTCTGTAGTGTTCTGCACTTTGCATTTTTACCTTGATATGTTTTGGAGGTCTTTACATGGCAATGCAAATGACTATGCCTGATTCATTTTAACCACTGTGTAGTATTCCATAGTACAATAATTTATTTACCCCTCTTCCTTTTGATGATCACTTATATCGTATATCACTCAAGATTCTTAGTTTGAAACAACGAAATCCCTTTAGGTTCATTTGAATAGTTGGGTTTATTAAAAGAACTGGGATAACCATGTTGTCAGAAGGGCTGGAGAAGCAGTTTGAAGGCTGAGCTTCCAGGGCATTGCTCCAAACCATGCTGTGGAAACCAGTGCTGCTGCCGTCAGCCCAGGGCATTAGGTACTGGCTGGCTGCCAACCCAGGGGCCCCCTTCATGAGCCACTGATGTAGCCCCTGTGCTTCTGCTGCGGCCCATAATGGCAAGATGTCTGCTTCTTACCCAGCCTGTTTATCCATGTTGCTCACCGCCAAGTTGAAGTTGTGCATCTATTTGGCACCCCATTCACATGTTTGATTTCAAGCTGCAAAAGAGCTTGGGAAGTAGGTTTTTCTGGGCTCTGCCTCAGAAAGGCATTATTCCTAAATCAAGAGTTGGCCCCAAATGCTCAATGTGTATTTCATCTGTTACAAATAGTCCTTGCATATGTCTCTTGGTGCCCATGTGTATTTCTTTAGGTTGGATATAAAATTGTTCTTCTCCCCTCTAGTTGCCCACTTACTCACTCATTAGACCAGAAATACCCCAGTCTCTCATTTTTTGTTTTCATTTTTCTAGGAACATGGCTCACAGCAAGTGTCAGATTTGACCCTGAACTTGAATGATTATATCGATTCAGAACATCTGGTTGACTTCCACAGGTATTTCTAAGCGATGGCTTTTGCCTGGGAAAAAAGAAGAGAGAATCAATGGCCAGACGTAAGGAATGGACTTGAGGTGTTAGAGAATGGAGGAAGGTTAACAGAAGGATCCTTCTCCTGGGCACTCTGTTCTTTCTGTTTTTAATTTATTTTAAGAGAAGATTCGTGTGGGAAATGCCCCGTGAAATAAAATGATGCAACTTAGAGACCACAAGTCTGCAGGGTAGAGATGGGGCCAGGCCAGTGACCTCTTAGGATAAGGTGTACCTACTCTGGTACACTCCATTCCCCAGTTTTTTGTTTTAATGGACTTTATTTTTTACAGCAGTTTTAGGGTCACAGCAAAATTGAGCAGTAAGTGTAGCAAATTCCCTGGGACCTCCCTCTTGCCCCGCACTCTCACCATCCTGCAACAGAGTGGTGCATTTGTTATAGTTGATGAACCTGTGCTGACCCATTATCACCCAGATTCCATTCTTGGTGGTGTTGGGGTATGTTTACTTTCGTAAGAAACTGCTGCACTGTCTTCCTCAGTAGCTGTACTATTCTGCTTTCCCACCAGCAGTAAACGAGAGTTCCTGTTGGTCTGCATCCTTGTCAGTGTTTGAGATTTTGGCTGTTCTAACAGCTGTGTAGTAGTATCTCATTTTTGTTTTCATTTGCAGTTCCCTGATGACATATGATGTTGAATATCTTTTCATACGCTTTTCTGTTGTCTTTGCATTTTCTTTGGTGAGGTATCTGTTCAGGTCTTTGATCCATTTTTTAATCAAGTTGCTTTCTTAAGGTTGAGTTTTAGGAGTTCTTTGTATATTTTGGATAACAGTCATTAATCATATATGTGTTTTGCAAATATTTTCTTGGAGTCTAACTTGTCTTCTCATTATCTTGACTTTTTATTTTGAAATTTGCAACCCCTCAGAAAAGAGGGTTTGCAGAACTAATACAGTGAACACCCGTATACCCACCACCTAGGTTCACCAGTTTTTAACGTTTTGCTGCATTTACTTACTTTTTCTGTATGCTTTTTTGTTCTTGAGCCATCTGAGAATTATTTCCAGACTTTATGAACCTTAAGCCCTAAATATTTCAGCATGTATCTCCTTCTTCTTATGTAGATGTCCTCCTGTATAACCTTAAGGCAGTTATCACACTCAGGAAATTTAGTTTTAATACATTAATGTCATTTAGTACACAGTCAGTGTTCAGGTTTCTGCGTCATCCAAGTGGTGTCCTTTCTGGGTAGTCTTTTAGTTTTCAATTTGAGGTTTTTGTTTTTTTAACCCAGCCAAGTATCACAAATTGCGTTTATTTTCATGTCTTTTCAATTACCTTTAATCTAGAAGTTTCCTAGACTTTTATTTTTCTTAGCATTGCTATTTTTGAAGACTTGAGGTCAGTTGTTATATAGAACATTCAGATTGTTAACTTATCATTTGATTCAGGTTGGACATTTTCAACAAGAACTCTATGTAAGTGAGGCTATGTTCTTCTAAGTGCTTCATGTCAGGCTCATGACATCTGTCTTGTAGATTTGGTTCAGTTTGGTCGCTTGATTATGACAGTATTTGCCACCTTTCTCTCCAGTAAAGACATCTGTTTTCCTTCAGGTTTTGATTTACATTTATGAGGTTTGCTTTTTTTTTTAATTTATTTTTTATTGAAGTATAGTTGATTTACAGTATTGTGTTGATTACTGCTGTATAGCAGAGTGACTCAGTTATACAATGTAGACATATATATCATATTCTTTTCCTTTGTGGTTTATCACGAGGTAGTGAATGTAGGTCCCTGTGCTACACAGTAGGACCTTGTTTATTCATTCTGTATATACCAGTTTGCATCTGCTAATCCCAAACTCCCAGTTCAGTCCTCTTCCACTTCCTCCCACTGGCAACCACCAGTCTATTTTCTGTGTCCCTGGTTCATAAGATTTGTTTTTTGACTCAGGATATGACTCATTTTAAAATGACAGATTTTTAGGAATTCCGTAGAGTCCTGCTCACTCCCTGCTACCTCAGTCTGCCTTAACACTTCAGCGATAGCTCACATTGCTTTTCTCTCACAGACAGAGAAAAAGAGGCCTAGAGCAGCCTTCCAAGGCCCCTGAGTTAGTGACAGAATTGGACATTAAGCCCCGGAGCCCTGCCTACTTGGACCAGGAACCTGGTTATCCTTCCCATGGGGCCTTTGCCTTCCATGACTCTTCCCATGACATGTGATGAACACACAATGAGGCTGAGGGCAGGGTGGGGTGGGGTGGGCCCAGAGGAGTCAAGGCCCTGTGCCCCTACACCTCACCTCTTTCTAATGGGGTGGTAAACGAGAAGGGGCAACTCAGATGCCTAAGAAGCTTAGGCCCAAATTGCGGAGACAACGCCGGGCTATTGCCCCCCTTACCCAGGTCCGCCGGGCGGCCTGTTCCCCACCCTTGCGAACAGTCCAAACGCTATCAGGGCCGTCGCCGCTATTGTCGCCACCGCCGCCACCAGCACCACCACCAGAATACTGTGCGCAGGGTTACCAACCAGCTGAAAGCAGCTGACGCCTCGTCTCCTTTCTTCAGGGTCTACAAGAACAGCGAGGAACTTCGGTCCCGTATTGTGTCTGGGATTATTACACCTATTCATGAGCAGTGGGAAAAAGCCAATCTAAGTCCCCACCGGGAGTTTCCCCCTGCCACTGCCAGAGAGGTGGACCCACTCCGGATTCACCCACAACACCCACATACCAGCCGACAGCCTACCTGGTGAGTACACAGCCCACAGAGGGCAGCCCCAGCTTCTCTAGAAGGATTCTATCCATGACCATCCCTGCTGCTTGACCCCTCTCTGGACCCCCCACATCTCTTCAACAGAATTGTCAAGAGTCTTGGTATTTGGAGATAGGAAGTGGAGATCTGAGTGAAGCAGTGAGTTCTTGTACTGCTGCTAGTCACCCCAGCATCTTAAGGCTGCATGCATCTTTTTTAGAGGCTACACAGAGCCTCTGACTCGCCCAAGGGTCAGTGCCTCTGAGGTGTATGTGTAGTACTCCAGAGTTGCTGCCCAGCTGGTTCAGTTATTCATTCCAGAGCTGTTTGTACAGGACTCTGAATCAGGCTTTGAGGGAAAACGCAAAGATGCAGAAATACTGGAGGTTCCTGGAGGGGATGTCGTCTCAGTGTTCCCTTTCTTTGCATTTCACTTCATTGTAGCCCCCGATCTCTTTGACAACGTGAAAACTTTTCCAAAACAGCATGAGGTCTGAGCAAGTCACGTCTAAGATCTTTGCAGATTGGGATGGCAGTATGTAGGACTGGAGACTTTTGCTCTGAGAGAAGACAAGGAGCAGGGACGCCGTAGTCTGTAGCTGAGATGGCACTTCCCAGTTTGGAGTCCACGGTGCGGTAGTAATGGTGGGCTTGGCAGGGTTGAGAGGGAGGGCTCACTGTGCAGCCATAAGAAGCACTCAATAAGTGTTAACTGCCATTGTAAATACTCTGTGTTGCAGTTATATACCTTTGATTAATTAAATGGGAAATTTATTACTATAATTAGTAATTGGCAAGTCTGTTTGACAATTTTTGGAAATACTGGTTTCTGTGGGCAAAGTGGAAATTGATAAAAAGTCTTGAAAGGTTGGGAACAGCTTGTTTGATTATTTAAGATGACTTGCCTAAGGTCACCAGCCAGTAATAAAGAGACAGAGCCGGAGCTGGGGGTTCAGGTGTCCTCACTCTAGCCCAGTGTTCTGCTGTGATGTAACCAGAATATGTTGACAAGGTTTAAGGATAAGCCCTAGACAGCAGTCAAATTGGGGAAGACTTTTAGATCTTACTAAGTGGATAGTAATTCTCAGCTCTCTCAGATTTACTTCCCGTATCAAAACATATTTTCTGAAATCTCCTTTACTCTCTTAAAATGGAGTTCATAGATAATCTAACTTACCAAATGCAAAATTTCAAAAGGGGTCATATAAAGTATAATATAAATGAGAAATAAATAGTAAATAATGATAAGATAATGTTTGTTTCATTGTGTAGATGCCTGAGCATAACTACACCAGAAAAGATATGCACTTGTATGTGGGGTTATCTTGAATTTGACATCATTTACAAATCATATATCTGACAAGAGACTTGTATCTAGAGATACATAGATACGTAGAGAACTTTACATTTCAGTAATAAAAAGACAACCCAATTTCAAAAATGTTAAAGGATTTGAATAGACATTTCCCCAAGAAAGGTGTACAGGTGGCCCATAAACGTGAAAAAAGCGGAAATCAAAACTACAATGATAAACTACTGGTTTGTGCACATCTTCATGTACAACTTTTGTACAAGAATGTTCATAGCAGCATTACTCATAATAGCCTAAAAGTGGAAACAACCTAAATGTCCATCGGCTGATGAATGGATAAATGTGATATATGCATACAGGGAAATATTTGATAAATATTCAATATTTATTCAATTCAATAAAAATTCAATTCAATAAAAAATGAAGTACTGATACTGATACACATCACAACATGTATGAACCTTGAAAACATTGTGCTAAGTGCAAAAAGCCATTTATGTGAAATGTCAAGAATAGGCAGATCCACAGAAACAAAAAGTAGATTATTTGGTTGCCAGGAGGTGAGATGGAAGGATTAAAGAGCATGAATGGGGAATGACTGCTGATGAGTACAGGGTGTTTTTTTAGGGTGCAAAAAATATTCAAAAATTAGAATAGTTGCACTTTCTATAAACATCTAAAAACTACCATGTTAACTGGCTTAATTTTGTGGTACATGAAATATCTCAGTAAAGCTGCAAAAAAATTTTAAAAGGTCCTAGTTTTGTCTTACTTGGAAGCATGAATATATAACAATTGAAATAAGGGTCCTCGGATCAGACTATAAGAGCACTGATAGTAATAGCCCATGATTGAGATTTTGTATTTTCCCTTCAACTGGAGAGTGGTTTGATAATAACCTAAACAATATTTTTTGAGACCAACATTATACTAGCAAAAGGAATTTATTTAAAATTAGTTACTGAAGTCTTTCCCCCTAAGAAACAAGGCAAGGATATCCACTCTCACAAGTCTTACTCAGCATAGTACTGAAAGTTTTGTCACCACATTAAGACAAGAAAAAGAAAAGGCATACAGATAAGAAAGGAAGAAATAAAAGTTTACATTCATAGTTGACATAATGGTCTACGTGGAAAATCTCAAGGAATCTACCAGAAAAAGAATATTATGAGCCTAGTAAGGTTGTAGGATACCAGCTCAACATCCAAAAGTCAACTGTGTTTCACTGTATTAGCAATAAACACATGGAAATAGATGTTTAAGATACAGTATAATAGCTTTTAGCTCAGCTGGTAAAGAATCCGCCTACAGTGTGGGAGACCTGGGTTTGATCCCTGGGTTTAGAAGATTCGCTGGAGGAGGGCATGGCAACCCACTCCAGTACTCTTGCCTGGAGAATCTACGTGTACAGAGGAGCCTGGCGGGCTGCAGCCCATGGGGTCGAAGAGTCGGACACAACTGAACACCTAAGCACAGCACAGGCCACCATTTAGAATTACTGAAAAAATTACACTGAAAAAATTACTTACACTTAGGTGTAAGTCTGATGAAACATTTCAGACTTTTATGCTGAAAACTGTAATCAAAGAAGACCTAAATGAGAAACATCACATGTTCATGAGTGGAAGACTCAACATAGTAAAAATGTCAAATACTCCACAAACTGATACACTCTGTGTGTTAGTGGCTCAGTCGTGTCCAACTCTTTGCCACCCCATGGATTGTAGCCTTCCCGGCTCTTCCATCTCTGGAATTTTCCAGACAAGAATACTGTAGTGGGTTGCCATTTCCTACTCCAGAGGATCTTCTCGACCCAGGAATTGAACCCATATCTCTTGTGTCTCCTGCATTGGCAGGCGGATTCTTTTCCCTCTGCATCAAAGATGTCACATACTCCATAAATTGATACAGTAGTTTAATGCAATTCCTATCATAATCCCAACAAAAACTTCTGAAGATAGAGCAAGATTATTCCATAATTTATATGGAAAGGCAAAGGAGTTTGGAGTAGCTAAAAATAATTTTGAAATTAAATAAAGATGGAGAAATCATTATACCCAGTATTCAGGCTTATTATATAGCTACATTAGGTGGACAGACTCATAGGTCAATAGAACAATGTCATTGTTGTTCAGTCACTGAGTTGTGTGTAACTCTGCGACCCCATGGACTGCACCATGCCAGGCTTCTCTGTTCTCCACTATCTCCTGGGGTTTGCTCAAATTCATGTCCATTGAGTCGGTGATGCTATCTAACCATCGCATCCTCTGCCATCACCTTCTCCTTTTTTTGCTTTCAGTCTTTCCCAGTATCAAGGTCTTCTCTAGTGAATTGACTCTTCATATCAGGTGGTCAAAGTATTGGAGCTTCAGCAACAGTCATAATCAGGGTTGATTTCCTTTAAGATTGACTGTTTTGATGTCCTTGCAATCAAGGGACCCTCAAGAGTCTTCTCCGGCACTACAATTTGAAAATATCAGTTCTTTGGTACTCAGCTTTCTTTATGGTCCAGCTCTCAGGTCCATACATGACTACTGGAAAAACCATAGCTTTGACTGTAAAGACCTCCGTCAGCAGTGATATCTCTGCGTTTTAAGTCTTTGGGCTGCGAAAGGCATTTTGAAATATGTAGGCCTTGTTCTATGCCTAGAAGATGGGGATAGAGGCTAGGAATAGTGCCAGCCGAGCACAGGCCTGCTGCAGACAGAGCCAGCCCTGTCCTATCCTGCCCTTCATGTTTTTTTTGGTTGGCTAAAACTCCTGGCCCACTAGCACAGGCATTCACCCCATCCTTGAGAATACTACCATGCAGTTCAGTTCAGTTCAGTCGCTCAGTCATATCTGACTCTTTGCGACCCCATGGACTGCAGCACACCAGGCCTCCCTGTCCATCACCAACTCCCAGAGTTTACCCAAACTCATCTCCATTGAGTTGGTGATATCCTCCAACCATCTCATGCTCTGTCGTCCTCTTCTCCCGCCTTCAATCTTTCCCAGCATCAGGGTCTTTTCCAATGGGTCAGCTTTTCGCATCAGGTGGCCCAAGTATTGGAATTTCAGCTTCAGCATCAGTCCTTCCAATGAACATTCAGGACTGATTTCCTTTAGGATGGACTGGTTGGATCTACTTGCAGTCCAAGGGACTCTCAAGAGTCTTCTCCAACACCACAGTTCAAAAGCATCAATTCTTTGGTGCTCAGCTTTCTTTATAGTCCAACTCTCACATCCATCCATGACTACTGGAAAAATCATAGCTTTGACTAGATGGACCTTTGTTGACAAAGTAATGTCTCTGCTTTTTAATAAACAGTCTAGGTTGGTCATAACTTTTCTTCCAAGGAGCAAGCGTCTTTTAATTTCATGGCTGAGATCACCATCTGCAGTGATCTTGGAGCCCAAAAAACTAAACTCTGTCCCTGTTTTCACTGTTTCCCCATCTGTTTGCCACAAAGTGATAGGACCAGATGCCATGATCTTCGTTTTCTGAATGTTGAGTTTTAAGCCAACTTTTCACTCTCCACTTTCACTTTCATCAGGAGGCTCTTTAGTTCTTCGCTTTCTGCCGTAAGGGTGGTGTCATCTGCATATCTGAGGTTATTGATGTTTCTCCCAGCCATCTTGATACCAGCTTGTGCTTCATCCAGCCCAGCATTTCTCATGATGTACTCTGCATATAAGTTAAATAAGTAGGGTGACAATATACAGCCTTGACGTACTCCTTTCCCAATTTGAAATCAGTCTGTTTTTCCATGTCCAGTTCTAACCGTTGCTTCTTGACCTGCATACAGATTTATCAAGAGGCAGGTCAGGTGGTCTGGTATTCCCATCTCTTGAAGAATTTTTCAGTTTGTTGTGATCCACATAGTCAAAGGCTTTCGCATAGTCAATAAAGCAGAAGTAGATGTTTTTCTGGAATTCTCTTGCTTTTTTGATGATCCAGTGGATATTGGCAATTTGATCTCTGGTTCCTCTGCCTTTTCCAAAACCAGCTTGAACACATGGAAGTTCTTGGTTCATGTACTGTTGAAGCCTGGCATTACTTTGCTAGCGTGTGAGATGATTGCAACTGTGCAGAAGTTTGAGCATTCTTTAACATTGCCTTTCTTTGGGAATGGAATGAAAACTGACCTTTTCCAGCCTTGTGGCCACTGCTGAGTTTTCCAAATTTGCTGGCATATTGAGTGCAGCACTTTCACAGCATCATCTTTTAGGATTTGAAGTAGGTCCACTGGAATTCCATCACCTCCACTAGCTTTGTTCGTAGTGATGCTTCCTAAGGCCCACTTGACTTCACATTCCAGGATGTCTGGCTCTAGGTGAGTGATCATACCCTCGTGATTATTTGGGTCATGAAGATCTCTTTTGTATAGTTCTTCTGTGTATTCTTGCTACCTCTTCTTAATATCTTCTGCTTCTGTTAGGTCCATACCATGTGGTTATTTTTCTCTAATTCCAAGATTATTGGTGTTTTTCAAGTGCATATCCCCTTTACCCTCCTTTTTCAGCCCTTTGTATCTCTATCACCTGGACCTATATCTTGCACATTTTTAATGAGTTCTCTATCCAGCAAATGCTTCCCTCTGGGTTCAGAGATCCCTGGGCCTGGGCCCATACTTTTGAGGCACGTGCTGTCCCTCTGGTATGGGAGACAGGTGAGTAAATAAGAGTTTATATAACTGCCAGGTTATCAGGGATTAGCACAGAGATCCCCCATCGGTGGCCTAGGAAAGACTTCTTGGGGGTTGCTGCCTGAGCTGTGTGTTCATGGGGAAGAGGAAAAGTGTTCCTCAGGCTCATTTTCTTTTTTCCTTTTCATGTGTTTGGATTATTTCCTCAGATTCCTTTCTAGGGAGGTTGTTCCAGGCTGTGAGACCAGCAGTCCAGTGGCATCAAAATCTGAAAGCATGGGGTTGTCTCTAAATTTTGGTTTGAGAAAGAGTTCATGTCAGAATCCTGGGATATAACAGCTCTGAAGGATAAGACTAGATTTTGCAAGGACCCTGATGCCAGGCGTACCTGATGTACCTGAATCTCCCCAATGGACCGTTGGAAATCACTGAAGAATACTGATAGAGGGCGGTGGTGTCCTTGCTAAGGATCCTCGTGGATTGGAAGGGATGAGGCAAAGGGCCAAGGCTTATCACTCCTGTGTACCACTTTTAGCAGGTGGGACTTCTTTCCCTTCTTTCTGCTGCCTCACCCACCTCTCATGTCAAGGAGAGAGTATCATATGGCAGTTAGGAGTACAGGCTTTGCAGGTTGATCAACTGGCTTCAAACCCTGGCCTTGTAGCTTTGCCTGTCTCAGTGAGAACAGTTAGCCTTGGTTTTCTCATGGGCAACTTGGGAATTATTGTACCTGTCTCAGGAATATGATGATAGATGTCATATTGAGCTCATTGCTCAGAATATAGTGAGTGAGTGAGTGAAGTCACTCAGTCATGTCCGACTCTTTGTGATCCCATGGACTGTAGCCTACCAGGCTCCTCTGTCCATGGGATTTTCCAGGCAATAGTGCTGGAGTGGCTTGCCATTTCCTTCTCCAGGGGATCTTCCCGACCCAGGGATCGAACCCAGGTCTCCCGCATTGTAGACAGTTGCTTTACTGTCTGAGCCACCAGAATATAGTAAATGTTCAAGAAATACTCCATGGATCTTATTCAGGTCAAGCAGAGATGAGAACAATACTGAAGGTGTAATGACTAGATGGTCCCCTAGAAGAGAGAACCTTTTATTTTTTTAAAATAACATAGCCTATTCCTCTGAGAAAAGGATTTGATGCTGTGGAGCCACTTAGGTGTGAGAGTATTGACCCAGAGGGTGTGCTGGGAAACTGCAGTTAAGCCCAGGACCTCTATGGACATTGTTTCCATCGTGAGGACATGTTCCTCACAGTGGCCACTGCTTAATCTAGGGTAGGAAAAACTGCTATTTCTTGGCTGTCCACCATGTGTTGACTGCCATCCCCAGTGTTTTTGTTTATGGCTGCTCACCTTCCAGACAGTCCTACGTAGAGATCAGCGGCATCCCTGCTTTTCCAGAGAGGGAGACAATGGATAAGGGGAGGCAGCTAAACTTGCCAGAATTTTCTAACCAAGGTGGTGAGGTCTGGGCTTTGCCCCTACGTGGGACTCAGAAGCTTATGCTTTCCCCATTGCATGCTTCAATTTTAGTTCACATAATCGGTTTGTGTACAAGTTCAGTGTAGTGAGTGCACACTGATTATGGAGGAAAATGTATCCCCTACCTCTCTGGCCAGTGAGATCTTTCTCAAGTAAGCTAATCTTCCAGGACTAGGACACTGAACTGGAAGAGGAGGCAAATGTTTAGGAGGCTTTTTGTCAGCCACTAGCGAATTGACAGGTCTTGCCTCTGTAGTCCCCTTCTCCCTCCACGCCCCATTGCAAGCCACCTTCCCCTGCAGCACAGATGCTTCAAAGACGACGTCTCTGTGAGAGCCCTACCAACTGCCGTGTTGTTGGGCAACCGGGCACTCACACTGTCAGCTTTTTGTTTTTTCCACCAGTGCCAGATTTCAGGGTAGGGCCTGAGGGCAGGAAGAAGGGAAAGAATGGGTCAGCAGAGGGCCCATTGGACTGAACAGCCTTGGGTTATGTTCTGAGCAGGAAGCAGCAGCCTCGGCCCCTTGGTGTAGCATACAGGTCTGTGTCTCACCCCGAACGTCCATACCGTGTTGCCTGTCCCACACCTGGAAACCTCCAAATGCAAACTGAAGTTGAGAGGTCTTGCTTCAGTAAGTGTGTGGTGACACGTGTGTCCAGAGCTTGTCAGAGGATACTGGTTTGCTGGTGTGATGCTGACACAGAGGGAGAGGACATTCCATTACAGTGGAGAATTGAGAATGCAAAGTAGGTCTGTTCTGCTGAGATCTCTCGGGAAGAATGACTGAAAACAGCCCATCTGTGAGGGGAATTTTTTTTAATCTAAGCCTAACTTTTTTGTTGTCATTATGATGCTAACCCATTTCCCTTTGCTCCATCTGTCCTCAGTCAGGAAACTGTATGCCCCAAATCTTGTTCTCTGTTTTGAAAAATCAATTTTTCCTGTGTTTAACCAGCTTTGCTAAAACTAAACCCTTGCATATAAAGCTCTTATGTCATTCAAAATTCATTTTTTAATCCCAGTCAATCTGTATCTTTACATATTTTTAAAATATTCTCAATATTTGTGTTCCACATTTTTTTTTAATTTTATGTTTTATTTACATTCTTTTTTAGTATCTGATATTTTATTCTGCTGATACTTGCTATAATTTGCCTAGTCTCCATTGGGTATTTCAAGAATGTCCAATTTTTCATTTTAAAGAGTATACTATGAACATCTATATAATATTTTATTTCCTGTAGTTACATTTCCTATGCTTGCAGATCTCAAATTTTTTTGTCTCAGGAACTCCCTTGCATGCCCCCAAGTTACTTAGGAACCCAAAAGATCTGTTTGTTTGAGTTATATCTGTCAGTATTTACTATATTATCAATTACAGCCAAACTATCTTAATTATAAATTAAAATTTAAATATGCATTTATTCATTAAAAATAATAAACCTCTTGTGTGTTAAATAACAAATTTTATGAAAATACTTTCCAAATCAAAAACTTAGTGAGAAGAGTGACATTGTTTTCATTGTTGCAGATCTTCTTAATATCTGGCATAGAAGTCAGCTAGATTCTCATTTCTGCTTCTGCATTTAGTCTGTAGCTGATAATGTTTATGTTTAAGCCTTAACATAGTTAAGTTGTTGGAAAAGAGAGGATTAGTTTAGTAATTTTGAAATAATTGTGCATTTTCTACTTTGTATTACACCAAAACTTGATAAGTGATAGTTTCTTTAAGGTATTAAGCTAAAACAATAAATAAAAGTGTTAATTACTCAGTTGTGTCTGACTTTTTGTGACCCCATGAACCGTAGCCTGCCAGGCTTTGCTGTCCTTAGAATTCTCCAGGCAAGAATACTGGAGTGGGTAGCCATTCCCTTCTTCAGGGGATCTTCCTGACCCAGGGATCGAACCCAGGTCTCCTGCTTTGAAGGCTAATTCTTTACCGCTGAGCCACCTGGCAGACCCATTTATAGAGAATAAGGGGAATCTGGTAGTTCAGTTCAGTTCAGTCACTCAGTTGTGTCTGACTCTTTGAGATCCCATGGACTGCAGCATACCAGGCCTCCCTGTCCATCACCAACTCCTGGAGTTTACCCAAACTCATGTCCATTGAGTCGGTGATGTCATCCAACTATCTCATTCTCTGTCCTCCCCTTCTCCTCCCACCTTCAATCTTCCCCAGCATCAGGGTCTTTTCCAGTGAGTCAGCTCTTCCCATCAGGTGGCCAAAGTATTGGAGTTTCAGCTTCAACATCAGTCCTTCCAATGAACACTCATGACTGATTTCCTTTAGGATGAACTGGTTAGATCTCTTTGCAGTCCAAGGGACTCTCAAGAGTCTTTTCCAACACCACAGTTCAAAAGCATCAATTCTTCTGCGCTCAGCTTTCTTTATAGTCCAACTCTCACATCCATACATGACCACTGGAAAAACCATAGCCTTGACTAGACGGACCTTTGTTGGCAAGGTAATGTCTCTGCTTTTTAATATGCTGTCTAGGTTGGTTATAGCTTTTCTTCCAAGGAGAAATGACCTTTTAATTTCATGGCTGCAGTCACCATCTACAGTGATTTTGGAGCCCAAAAAACTAAAGTCTGCCACTGTTGACACTGTTTCCCCATCTACTTGCCATGAAGTGATGGGACAAGATGCCATGATCTTAGTTTTCTGAATGTTGAGTTTTAAGCCAACTTTTTCACTCTCCTCTTTCACTTTCATCAAGAGGCTCTTTAGTTCTTCTTTGCTTTCTGCCATAAGGGTGGTGTCATCTGCATATCTGAGGTTATTGATATTTCTCCTGGCAATCTTGATTCTAGCTTGTGCTTCATCCAGCCCAGCATTTCTCATGATGTACTCTTCATATAAGTTAAATAGGCAGAGTGACAATATACAGCCTTGATGTACTCCTTTTCCAATTTGGAACCAGTCTGTTCCATATCCAGTTCTAACTGTTGATTCTTAACTTGCATACAGATTTCTCAAGAGGCAGGTCAGGTGGTCTGGTATTCCCATCTGTTTAAGAAATTTTCCACAGATTGTTGTGATCTGCACAGTCAAAGGCTTTGGCATAATCAATAAAGCAGAAGTAGATGTTTTTCTGGAATTCTCTTGCTTTTTCTATGATCCAACGGATGTTGGCAGTTTTATCTCTGGTTCCTCTGCCTTTTCTAAAACCAGCTTGAACATCTGGAAGTTCAGGGTTCACACAGTGTTGAAGCCTGACTTGGAAAAAATTTTGAGCATTACTTTACTAGCGTGTGCGATGAGTGCAATTGTGTGGTAGTTTAAGCATTCTTTGGTATTGCCTTTCTTTGGGATTGGAATGAAAATTGACCTTTTCCAGTCCTGTGGCCACTGCTGAGTTTTCCAACTTTGCTGGCATATTGAGTGCAGCACTTTCACAGCATCATCTTTTAGGATTTGAAGTAGGTCCACTGGAATTCCATCACCTCCACTAGCTTTGTTCGTAGTGATGCTTCCAAAGGCCCTCTTGACTTCACATCCAGGATGTCTGGCTCTAGGTGAGTGATCACACCATTGTGATTATCTGGGTCATGAAGATCTTTTTTGTACAGTTCTTCTATGTATTTTTGCCACCTCTTCTTAATATCTTCTGCTTCTGTTAGGTCCATACCATTTCTGTCCATAATCGAGCCCATCTTTGCATGAAATGTTCCCTTGGTATCTCTGATTTTCTTGAAGAGATCTCTAGTCTTTCCCATTCTTTTCTTTTCCTCCATATCTTTGCATTGATCGCTGAGGAAGACTTTCTTATCTCTCCTTGCAATTTTTTGGAACTCTGCACTCACATGGGTATATCTTTCTTTTTCTCCTTTACTTTTGGCTTATCTTCTTTTCACAGCTATTTGTAAGGCGGCCTCAGCAGCCATTTTGCTTTTTTGCATTTCTTTTTCTGAGGGATGGTCTTGATCCCTGTCTCCTGTACAATGTCACGAACCTCCATCCATAGTTCATCAGGCACTCTGTCTATCATATCTAGTCCCTTAAATCTATTTGTCACTTCTACCGAGCTGTTATAATCAGAAGTCTGTTGGAAGAAACTGGAAGTTTACAGTATAATGGCTTTTCATTGGCTGAGTTGTGCCACTCTCTCATTAGCTGAGCTATTACCAGCACAGAGGAACTCTTTCTTCTTCCACTGAAAGTAGTAAGATAGTGTTACTTCCTGCAGGAAATGGAAGATACTCTCTTCTTGCTGGAGTCTGTGTTGATGTCCAGTGATACCTACTTGAAAGCTCTCCCTTCTGGCCTGCTCATTCTATTTTAGTTAGGTTTCTCTTCATTAATTTTCACAAAGGGTTAGTTCCAGTGTAAAATTTGAATTCATATCAGTGAACTTTTTGTATGTTATTGCATTAAAATCCACTGGTCTATCATGCCCTTTTAATGGATCTTTTACCAGTGCATGCTGTTGGAAGATCGTGGATTGGTTGTTTGGAAAATGCTGGTTCACTGGTATGTGCTAATCCACTAAACATTGACACATTTTATTACACAATATCTAAAAAATCATATTCATGAATATTATTAATCTCATCAGCATCTGTATGGGGAACCCACCAAGTTAGTGATGAATGGTGGTGGTGGTTTAGTCGCTAAGTCGTGTCCAACTCTTGCGACCCCACGGACTGTAGCCTGCCAGACTCCTCTGTCCATGGGATTCTCCAGGCAAGAACACTGGAGTGGGTTGCCATTTCCTTCTCCTAGTGGTAAATACAAATTTACAAATGGCAGATTTTCTTGAAAGCTTGAATTTTATCATTGGCAACATGTACTGTCAGTTATTTTCCTTGAAGTAACAGGTTCCATGGTTTTCAGAAAAGTGTCTACTGTGTAGCTCAATCTGAATAACCTTGGTTTGTCATTTTATGTAAAAATAGTTTTCCATGAAAAAATGGCTACTTTAGCTAGCAGCTTAGCTGCACAAGTTTCTCTTTGAGACAGCCATTGTATTTCTACATGCAATAAAAGTGCTTAATGAATATTTCCTGTTTCATCACACAGAATATTAAAAAGAAGTGTACTCAAAGATTGAGACTTTAGATAACACTTGGTAATTTTTACCACTTCTTTAAGGACATTTTGATGGGAAAATGGATGGGGGATGATCGTTGGAGTGGCTGGTGAGTCAGATTGCCATGACTGCTAGTTACTCACTGATGCTTTTGTTTTTGTGTTTTTTGTTTATTTTTGGCTGCACTGGGTTTTAGTTGCTGCAAGTGGGCTTTCTCTAGTTGTGGCGAGCTCTGCTCTTCCTTGCTATGCACAGGCTTCTGATTGCAGTGGCGTCTCTTGTTGCAGAGTACGGGCTCTAGAGTGTGCAGGCTTCAGTGGTTGTGGCATACCGCTCAGGAGTTGCATCATACGGGTTTAGTTGCCCTGAGGCATGTGTAATCTTCCTAGATCAGGGATCGAACCCCTGTCCCCTGCACAGGCGTGTGGATTCTCAACCACTGGACCACCAGGGAAGTCCTCATCATTGCTTTTGTACCATTAGTAAAAATATCAACACAGTGAAGAAAGCAGATAGTTTTTAAGATGAAATAGTTTTAATATCTTTTTTTTTTAATGTTTACAAGCCCATTTGAATGTACTCTTTTGTGAAGAGTCTATTCAAATCTTTTGCTTGTTTTCCTGTTGGATTGTCTTGTCTTATGATTTGTAGACATTGCTTATATAGTCTGGATTTAGTCTTTTGTCAGACATATGTACAACAAGTGTCTTCCCTCTGTAGCTTGCCTTTTCACTCTGTTAAGGGTGTTTTGTTTTAATTAAAACATTCTTAATATTTCATGTAATTCGATTTATCAATACCTTCCTTTTATATGTGGTGCTTTTTTGACCTGTTTGAGAAAATTTTGCCCTGTCTATGGTCATGTAGAATTTCTCATACACTCTAGAAGCTTTGTTATTTTACCTTTTATATTAAGATAATCCATTTGAAATTAATTCTATGTGATTGTGAGATACACGTCTTACCATAGTGATATCCACTTGATCTAGCACCATATTTGGAAAAGAATTATCCCCTACCTGTGCCACCTTAATAATTTTCATTTTTCATTACTTGTGATACAATAATAGTTGCCCTCATTCTTTTCATTGTAATGGAAGTAATCTTGATCCTTTTGATTTTTTCCCCCATGGATGGCAAAGCTGGTTCAGTAATATTTATATGACTGCTAGGTAGAGTGCCAACTATTGCAGAAATTGCTAGGCATTTCATCCATATTCTCTTATTTAATTCTCTCAACCCCATGAGATTGGTAAGGGCTACCCTCCTTTTACGGTTTACATGAAACTGATGTTCATGTATAAGTAATTTGACCATGGTCATTCATGAACAGAAGTTGTGTTATAATAATAGAATATTGGATAGGGACTCAACCTTCAGGGAGTTCACAGTTGGTTAGGACTGATTACCCTTTTTATTCCAGACCATAAGTGTTTCTAAAACAATTAAAGAAGTATGTCTCAGGTCTGTTGAAGCTCACAGAAGGGTGATTACTCTGAAGGGTTGAGTTAGGACAGGATATAGAAGGAAGGGCTTCACTGAGATAATGCATGATGAACTAAATTTTAAGGGACTAATAAAAGTTCTGTGGTATTGGGAGTAGTTGGTATTTGTGGCCATGAGAAAAATGGATACAAATGGGGCTGTGAAGTCATCTTGTCATCTCCTGTGTGTGTGTGTGTGTGTGTGTGTGTGTGTGTCTATAGGCAGGGGAGGGACCAAGGGGTTATATATTACTTGTGCTGGCGTGTGAAGGTGAATGTGGGAACCACATCACAAGGGATCTTATGTGCTAAGAAGCTTTGATCGTGGGGTAATGGGAGCCATCAAAATGGTTTGGATAGAAAGTGATTCATTTGGGACCTTTTTAACCATTCCCGCTGTCCAGGGAATCCCACTTAGAATGTCAGCTTACATAGTTAATATCTATTGAGCCTTTACTGTGTGCCAAGCTATTATTACACTAAGTATAGAATATAGTCTCTCTTAATCTTCATTAGCAAGAGAATGAGAGGTACCTGCTCTTGTTATCCCACTTTTTGGAAAAGAAAACTGAGACACAGGTTAATCAACTTGCCCAAAGAAACAGCTCATAAATGTTGATGTGGGATTCAGCCCTTAGTATTTTCTCCTTTTGACACTTATATCAGCCATTGCTTCAGAAGAAACTATCTTGGCTTGAATTATTCCAAGAACAAAGAGAAAGCTGGTATGGTGGGAACGTGGTGAGATATGGTGATAGGAGATGACTCTGCAGGGGTGAGCACAGGACAGTGTGTGTAGAGCCTTGGCGTCAAAGTCAGGAGCAGTGGGAAGCCACTAGGTGTGTGTAGCAAGAGAGAGACTTGATAGCCTTTCTTTTTTTTTTTTAATTCCTCTGGCTCCTTTGTAGAGAATGGATTAGAGAGGGACAAGAGTAGAAACAATAAGATCAGGTAAGGAGCTGACACAGGCACTCTGGCAAGAAATAATGGTGGTAGATGGTGGCAGATATAAGGATAATCTGGGATATATTTGGAAGTACACTTTACAGGACTTGCTTATGGGTTGGCTTAATGACGGGAAGAAAAAACCACGATGATGCAAGGAGGTTTTTTTTAGCCTAAGTCATTTCTAATTTCAGGCTACCATAGCTTCAGGGAACATGCTTTTCATGCAACTTAGAGCATAGCTCTGAATTTTCTTAGAATGCATTCCCAACAGTAGAATTAACTACATTAAGGACTAATCTGTAAAGAGCAATATTGCATAGGAACCTGGAATGTTAGGTCCATTAATCCAGGCAAATTGGAAGTGGTCAAACAGGAGATGGCAAGAATGAACATTGACATTTTAGGAATCAGTGAATTAAAATGGACTGGAATGGGAGAACTTAATTCAGATGATGGTTATATCTACCACTGTGGTCAAGAATCCCTTAGAAGAAATGGAGTAGCCCTCATTATCAACAAAAGAGTCCAAAATGCAGTACTTGAGTGCAATCTCAGAAATGACAGAATGATCTCTTGTTCATTTCCAAGGCAAACCATTCAATATAATAGTAATCCAAGTCTATGCCCCAACCAGTAATGCTGAAGAAGCTGAAGTTGAATGGTTCTATGAAGACCTACAAGACCTTCTGGAACTAATATTAAAAAAAATGTCCTTTTCATCATAGGGGACTGGAATGCAAAAGTAGGAAGTCAAGAGATGCCTGGAATAACATGCAAATTTGGCCTTGGAGTACAGAATGAAGCAGGGCAAAGGCTAATAGAGTTTTGCCAAGAGAACTCACTGGTCATAGCAAGCACCCTCTTTCAATAACACAAGAGATGACTCTACACATGGACATCACCAGATGGTCAATACCGAAATCAGATTGATTATATTATTTGCAGCCAAAGATGGAGAAGCTCTATACAGTCAACAAAAATAAGACCAAGAGCTGACTATTGCTCAGATCATGAACTCCTTATTGCCAAATTCAGACTGAAATTGAAGAAAGTAGGGAAGACCACTATACCATTCAGGCATGACCTAAATCACATCCCTTAAGATTATACAGTGGAAGTGACAAATAGATTCAAGGGATTAGATCTGATAGACAGAGTGCCTGAAGAACTATGGACGGAGATTCATGACATTGTACAGGAGACAGGGATCAATACCATCCCCAAGAAAAAGAAATGCAGAAAGGCAAAATGGTTATTTGAGGAGGCCTTGCAAATAGCTGAGAAAAGAAGAGAAGCTAAAGACAAAGGAGAAAAATATACCCATCTGAATGCACAGTTCCAAAGAATAGCAAGGAGAGATAAGAAGGCCTTCCTCAGTGATCAATGCAAAGAAATAGAGGAAAACAATAGAATGGGAAAGACTAGAGATCTCTTCAAGAAAATTAGAGATACCAAGGGAACATTTCATGCAAAGATGGGCACAATAAAGGATAGAAATGGTATGGATCTAACAGAAGCAGAAGATATTAAGAAGAGGTGGCAAGAATACACAGAAAGTGATAGTGAAGTCACTCATTCATTTCCAACTCTTTGCAACCCCATGGACTGTAGCCTCCCAGCTCCTCCATCCATGGGATTTTCCAGGCAAGAGTACTGGAGTGGGCTGCCATTCCCTTCTCCAAGGGATCTTCCCAACCCAGGGGTCGAACCCGGGTCTCCTGCATTGTAGGCAGACGCTTTACCATCTGAGCCACCAGGGAAGTCTCAGAATACACAGAAGAACTATACAAAAAAGATCTTCATGACCAAGATAACCACAATGGTGTGATCATTCACCTAGAGCCAGACATCCTGGAATGTGAAGTTAAGTGGGCCTTAGGAAACATCACTATGAACAAAGCTAGTGTAGGTGATGGAATTCCAGTTGAGCTATTTCAAATCCTGAAAGATGATGCTGTGAAAGTGCTGCACTCAATATGCCAGCAAATTTGGAAAACTCAGCAGTGGCCACAGGACTAGAAAAGTCAGTTTTCATCCCAAAGGCAATGTCAAAGAATGTTCAACCTACCACACAATTGCACTCATCTTACATGCTAGCCAAGTAATGCTCAAAATTCTCCAAGCTAGGCTTCAACAGTGCATGAACCTTGAACTTCCAGAGGTTCAAGATGGATTTAGAAAAACCAGAGGAACTGGAGATCAAATTGCCAACATCCGTTGGATCATCAAAAAAGCAACAGAATTCCAGAAAAACAGCTACTTCTGCTTTATTGACTATGCCAAAGCCTTTGATTGTGTGGATCACAACAAACTGTGGAAAATTCTTAGAGATGGGAATACCGGACCACCTGACCTGCCTCCTGAGAAGTCTGTATGCAGGTCGAGAAGCAACAGTTAAAACTGGACATGGACCAGCAGACTGGTTCCAAATAGGAAAAGGAGTACATCAAGGCTGTATATTGTCACCCTGCTTATTTAACTTATATGCAGAGTACATCATGCGAAATGCTGGGCTGGATGAAGCACAGGCTGGAATCAAGATTGCTGGGAGAAATACCAATAACCTCAGATATGCAGATGACACCACCCTTATGGCAGAAAGCAAAGAAGAACTAAAGAGCCTCTTGATGAAAGTGAAAGAGGAGAGTGAAAAAGTTGGCTTAAAACTCAACATTCAAAAAAACGAAGATCATGGCATGCAATCCCATCACTTCATGGCAAATAGATGGGGAAACAATGGAAACAGTGAGAGACTTTATTTTTTGGAGCTCCAAAAATCACTGCTAATGGTGACTGCAGCTATGAAATTAAAAGACACTTGCTCCTTGGAAGAAAAACTGTGACCAACCTAGACAGCATATTAAAAAGCAGAGACATCACTTGGCCAACAAAGGTCCGTCTAGTCAAAGCTATGGTTTTTCCAATAGTCACATATGGATGTGAGAGTTGGACTATAAAGAAAGCTGAGCACTGAAGAATTGATGCTTTTGAACTGTGGTGTTGGAGAAGACTCTTGAGAGTCCCTTGGACTGTAAGGAGATCCAACCAGTCCATCTTAAAGGAGATCAGTCCTGAGTGTTCTTTGGAAGGACTGATGATGAAGCTGAAACTCCAATACTTTGGCCACCTGATGGAAAGAGCTGACTCATTTGAAGAGACCCTGATGCTGGGAAAGGTTGAAGGCAGGAAGAGAAGGGGATGACAGAGGATGAGATGGTTGGATGGCATCACCAATTAGATGGACATGAGTTTGAGCAGACTCCAGGAGATGGTGACGGCCAGGGAAGCCTGGTATGCTGCAGTCCTTGGAGTTGTAAAGGGTCAGACACAACTGAGTCAACTCAACTGAGCTGAAGGACTAAGCCTCTTTTTAAAGATTTTGATACACATTGCCCAGTTGCCTTCCTAAACACTGGTATTAATTAGCATTCTTCCTCTATTTTGATGTCATTTGCCTGTCCTTTTCATTGCTGGAGTTAGTCTCCTTTTTCTTTTAAATTATTTAGAAAGGCATCATCGTTATCACATTTGTAAGCTTAACTGAACCCAAATTCAGTTTTTGTTATTACCCCATTCTTTGTTGGCTGTTGACTGGAGACCTCTCTCTCATCTCCTTAAACTTCTTGCATTTCTCCTCATATGGCTGCCTCCATATTTAAAGCCAACAGCAGTGTGTCAGGTTCTTCTCATGCTTCAAGGCTTTCCTTCCACCTTTTCTTCTGCCACCAGCCAGAGAAAGTTCTCTGCTTTTAAAGGTCCATATGATTAGATTAGCCCACCCAGATAATCCCCCATTTCTGAGGTCCTCTGTGCCATAAAACATAAATGTAGGAGTGATTTCTTATCACACGCACAGATTCTGGGGATTAAGAAGTTATGGAAGATAGAGAAGGGGCCATTTTTACCAAATGCAAAATACATTTCCCCTTCCCTAGAGTTCTGAGGACTCTTGTGCCATTACTGTGTCAGCTCAGCCTGAAAATATTGTCTAAATCTCTTCTACTTAAAGGACCCAGATCTCACCTTCTAAATCATCTAAATTAGGTATAGTGGAAGCTCCTGAGTACAACTGCTTTCTGTCTCTTGTCCAGAGATATGGATTGTCTGTTCCTATCATACACTGGTTGGATGGGCGAAGGATAACAGTTAACTTTTTTCTAACATGGGAGAAAAACATGAACATGAAAGTTACTAATTACAGCATTATTTATAATTACACACACCAGAAGCAATACCAATACCTACATTAGAAGAATTTTAAAGATTTTCTTCACTTCAGTGAATATTATTTGGTCATTAAAAATTTTAGTAGCAAGGACAAATAGCATGAGAAATATAGGACACAAATGGAGGAAATTAGTACAGATCTAATTGTACTTATAATTTTCACATAAGCATATAAAAATATGCTCATAAAAAGACTAGAAAGGGCAAAAATAATCATTGTGTTAGAGTTGGATGATGGGTAACATTTTCCTTACAATTTTTTAGTATGAAATATGCATATTTTTTCTTTTAAAAATCTTTGTTCACATAGCCTAAATGCAGTATTTTCCAATCATTCTCAATCTCCCATTCACCTTTGAACTCATAGGATATCCTTGGAATTAGGAAAGGGAAAAGTGTTGTGCTCTGCTTGCTCAGAACACATAGCTGGTGCTCTACTTGTACACACATTCTTGTCTACAGTTATCAGCATCTCCCAGTCCTGAGTTTCCACATTTGGCAGGACAAAGTACTTAAACCTAGATCACCATAATTCCCCAGCTGAACTTGTATCCTCACTGGGAAGCAGCCTAGCCATTTGAGGTCCCCAGACCAGCAATGTCAGATCACATGGGAGCTTTTACAAAATGAAGCATCTCAGATCCCATTCCTGATCTTCTGAATTAAAACCTACATTTTAGCAAGATTCACCCCCCGATTCATGTGCACATAACAACTTGAACAGAACTGGCCTAGGTGGTTCAAACAATGCCATTAAAACTGAATCAGGGGTCAGGGTCGAGAAATCTTCAGGTAACTACTGCCGGAAGTACTGTGAAAACACAGCCGGCACTCCCAAAGAAGTGTGATGTGCAGATGGAGAGCTTTGTGTTCACACCTGGTGGTCACCAATGAGTGCAGACCAGCAGCTGTGTTTAAAGCAGACATATTGGTATTGTGTACCAGTTGAAAGCCTGGGTTTGGAAACTTTTGATTCTGGAGTAAGCACACTCCATCCTGACTTTCCCATTGATTGCAGCTATACAGAATGCATGGAGCAGTTATTTGAGGATGCTGAAAAATAGCAGGTACATTGGGAGAGAAGACCAAAGGCTGAAATATCAATAAACTGGCCTCTGGTATGAACTCAAGGAAGCCCAAAACGAAGAATTAGATCTTGGTATGGAAAGAGAGCACTCCAGGAGAGTCCTCCATTCTGGCTAAAGTACTGAGGATGGGGTCTAGTGCTTAGAGAGGGTGGGAAGAAAATCTCCTATGTATTTTCTTCCTTTTCTCCGAAAATTCCCAACATGCGACAGTCCAAAAACACTTAAAACTGAGGGAAAAGACTCTTCCTTTCCAAGAAGACTTGTTTCAAGAGTATGAAGTGAACCACTGCTGCTTTTATTGTTCTCCCTCCACTTGATACAGCATGTGGACGTAGGCACTGTCAGGGGAGGTACATGGCAGAGCAAGGTAAGCAGTGCCCCAGCTTTCTGGCCAGAGGACCAAAGGAAAAGCCCAAGGACCCAGAAGGTACCAAGGAGATACGTTAGTTGCTCATTCGTGTCCGACTCTTTGTGACCCCATGGACTCCTCTGTCCATGGAATTCTCCAAGCAAGAATATTGGAGTGGGTTGCCATTTCCTTCTCCACCAAGGTGATAGATCATAGAAAGGAGTGCAGAAAGCAACTCTGTAAAGTTTGTGGACTCCAGGCCTTATCTGCACAATGTACATAAGTGGATGTGATTCTAAATAGCACACCAAAAACTTTGGGAACAGAACTGTAGTATCGCCCACTGCCAGGTCTCAGACTGACCACTGGATAGCACATATGTGGTACAGAACTAGATAGCGCTACAAAGGCTTTGCAAACAGAACTGACATTGAAACCTGAGCTTGAATCGCAAACCCAGCTGGGTTGGTTGTCTGCTAAGACAACAATATCAGGATTCTCCTGAAACCTCATAACAAAATATTAAAAATTTTTGGGACTGCAAAGAATCAAGTATTCCAAGATGACACAAATGTTGGAATAATTAGCTGACAGATAAAGCAGCTGTTAGAAAAATGCTCAGAGAAGTAAGGGCAAATAGTCTTGAAACAAATGGAATGATAAAAGATCTCAGCTCAGAAACAAGATACAAAGAATAACCAAATGGGAATTTTAGAAATGAAAAATACAATAATCAAAATAACTTCACTGGATGAATCCATAGCAGAATAGAGAAAACAGAGGAAATATTAAGTACTTGAAATAGATCAATAGAAATTATTCTATCTGAACAACAGAGAGAAAAAATATTTTTGTCCCAGGAACCTGGGACAATTATAAAAGATCTAACACTGGGACCATGAGAGTCTTAAAAGGAGAAGAGAAAGAGTGTAGGACAGAAAAATTAGTTGAAGAAAATAATGGCTAAAAACTTTCCAGATTTGGCAAAAGACAGAAACTTACAGATTTTAAAAGCTCAGCAAATCTTAAACAGGATAAACCCAAAGAAGTCCATGCTCATACATAATCACATTGCTAAAAATGAAAAAAAGTCATGAAAGCAACTAGAGAGAAACATGTGTTGCTTATAGTGGAATAAGAATTTGAATGATTGTGGATTTCTCATCAGAAAACCAGAAGTAAGTTGATCATTATTCTTAAAATATGGAGAAAAAAAGAATTGTCAGAACCAGAATTCTATATCCAACAAATACATCATCTTACTTCTGAAGGATTTTAAGATATTCTTAGTATAAAGAATACTAAGAGAATTCATAGTCAACAGATTTTCTCAGAAGAAATTGCTAATGAAAGTTCTTCAGACAGAAGGGAAGAGAAATCAAATAGAAACTTGGAACATCAAGAATAAAGGAAGAGCAATAAAAATGGTAAATATTTAGATAACTATAATAGGCTGTTCTCTAGTTCAAGAGAATTAGAATATGTTTATTTGTTGTTGTTGTTCAGTCACTAAGTTGCGTCCAACTCTTTGCAACCCCGTGGACTGTACCACACCAGGCTCCTGTGTCCTCGACTATTTCCTGGGGTTTGCTCAAACTCTTGTGCATTGAGTCAGTGATGCCATCCAACCATTTCATCCTCTGTCATCCCCGTCTTCAATCTTTGCCAGCATCAGAGTTTCTTCCAAAGAGTCGGTTCTTCCCATCAGATAGCCAAAGTATTGGAGCTTCAACTTGAGTATCCGTCTTTCCAGTGAATATTCAGGGTTGATTTCCTTTAGGATTGACTGTTTTGATCTCCTTGCAGTCCGAGGGATTCTTAAGAGTCTTCTCCGACACCACAATTCACAAGCATAAATTCTTTGGTGCTTAGCCTTTATGGTCCAACTCTCACATCTGTTCATGACTAATGGAAAAACCATAATTTTAACTCTATGAATCTTTGTAAGTAAGGTATTGTCTCTGCTTTTTAATACACTGTCTAAAAATACACTTTCCTTCCCAGGAGCAAGTGTCTTTTAATTTCATGACTGCAGTCACCATCCACAGTGATTTTGGAGCCCAAGAAAATAAAATCTGTCACTGTTTCCACTCTTTACCCCTTCTGTTGAATTATGAAGAGAGAAAACAGAAGAAAAAAAGAGAACAATTGGAAAAGCAATAGTAAAATGGCAGACCTAAATCTAAACATATCACATTAAATGTAAATGGTCTCAACATACCAATTAAAGGAACAACATGGCTTTTGAAGTTGGGCAAACCTGGTGTAAATTCATTCTTGGCTGCTTATACCTATGTGGCTTGTGTAAGAACACTTGCTTCTTTGAGCCTCAGTTTCCTCATTTGTAAAATAAGTATATGGCCTCAGAGGGCTGTTACAAAGATGAAATAACGTAATGATATAAAGAACTCTGCACATCCATCTGTTTAAAAAGTAGAGGAGATGCATATTTGCTCATATATGCAAAGTATCTTTGGAAGGACATACAAGAAGCTGATGTTAGTAGTTGTCTATGGGAAGACCTGGTAGGCTAGAGGACAGGGCCAAGAGGGAGATTTTTTTTTTTTTTTACTTGTACAGGTCCAGAGTCTTTTATCTACAGCTCTGAAATCAAAAGAGCACTGAAAAAAAGTGTGTTTTGTTTTTTTCATAAGATGGACACCAAACCTTTTTTGGTAGCAAAACGTGACCTGAAGTGGCATGAAGTTCCTTACATATTCATTTTATGTGAATTCTCATTCATTTTGCAGAAATTTTAGGGTTTTGTTTACAGGGTGCTACATAGTAATATGTTTGGTACACTCCTATTTCTAAAATATGAAAAATTCTGAATTCTAAAACACATTCAGCACAAGATTATGGATCTATGTAGCCTTTGAATTTTGAATTCAATCTGTGTATTGTCTTGAATTTTGAAACTGGTGAAGGCATTACCTATTCACAAAATTAAATCTTAAAAACTAAATTTAGCATGGTGCCTGACACAAAGCAAGCTGTCAGTAAATATCAGCAGCTGCTGTTATTCCATTCTTCCAGGCTTTTCCTGTCAACAAATCTGTTCACGTCCAATACGACGTTTCACCATCACAGCAGACCCTGTGACTGTTACTGTTTAGATTTTACATTTTTAAAGACTGAGGTTCAAAGATTTTGTGACAGATGCCTGCCAACCAGCCAGGCAGCCCCCCACCTAGGATCCCGAGGTTTTTTCTGTTCACCAGACCACCTCAGCCAGAAGAATGGCATCAGCAGGATTTGTGTGCCAAAGAGAGCCAAGTTGTTTTTATCTAAGAGCAAAGGAGAGAATGAGGAAATTATGTGTGGTCAGGATCACCCCCAAATCCCATTAGACAGTCCAGTGGGCCCAGCCAGACAGATGTGCCTATAGCATTTAATGTACCAGCATTCTCCTTCAGGGGCTTCCCAGGTGGCTCAGCTTTAAGAACCTGCCTGCCAGTGCAAAAGACGTAAGAGATGTGGGTTTAGACCTGAGTCAGGAAGATTCTGTAGAAGAGGGCATGCAGCCCACTCCAGTATTCCTGCCTGGAGAATCCCATGGACAGAGGAGCCTGGCAGGCTATAGCCCATAGGTTGCAAAGAGTCGAATGTGACTGAGGTGACTTAGCATGCTCACACTCTCCTTCAGTTGATTACCTGATGAAGTTTTAGGGACTTGATTCTAGACACTGTACAAAAATTACCTTTAAAAAAAAAAAAATCCTGAGACCCTCATTCAGCACATTAAGGACTGAATCTATTTTATAATAGGTTCTGGGTGTGTATATGAGGAGCTCACAGAAGGGTGCATGTGTTGCAGTTAGACTATGTTGAGTATGAACCTAAGGGATATGCCATGACCATTTGAAGTACCCAAATTGTTGGGGTGGGCCTGGCAACTGCCTTTCTTTCCTCTATTGTTCTTTATTTCTTCTCTCCTCACATTCTGTGATCTCGGAGAGATAAATAGAGATGGCTCCATGTTTCAGGAGGCATCAAGGCTCATTTCTCCAAGTCATTGTTATAGTTGGTTCTGTTTGCTGCTCTGTAAGGGGGCAGTTTGTGGAGATAGATAAAATGCTTCCTGCCCTCTGCACCACCTGGTCTGTCCAGTGAGGCAGGTTATTGGGAGGCCACCAGAAAGTTTGACTGCCAGCTCCATGAACCATGGCTTGGAAACAATAACCTCGATCAGGAAAAATTGCTTCCCTTGGAAACCATGTCCACCTAATCACAATGTCTTTTCCAGCTCATTGGTAGAACTGACTGGAGAAGCACCTACTTTTGGATTTTTTCCCAGCTCTTTAATTAATGGCTTCTTACTAGAAGCTTCGATTAACTGCTATTTACAAAGCTTTTCTGAGGTCTGCCATGCCCCAGAACTGTCAGGTTTGTATTGCTTGCCAGGGCTCCAGGTAGATTCCAAAGCACACTTTTTCAAATACCAGATCTTTTTTGTTTCATTATATCCATAGCCAGATCCTTTATAGAAAAAGTAGGGAAGTATAAAGAGGAAATGTCACCCAGGTATAACTGTCACTGTTTTTATTTTCAGTTATACTTCTTTCTAGTTTTATTTATACACACACACATTTTTCCTAGGCTATTGATAATCCCCTTTTCTCTACCGTTAACACTAGAACATAAACATTTTTCCACATCATTTTTAAACATTCTCAGAACATTTGTTTCCATGGCTGCATGATCTACCTAACTGGTCCCCATTTGTGACCAATCCACTTCCCTTGGTTAAAGTCTTTATGATGATATTTGAATTTCTGTAAGAGGATTTGTTGTTGTTTAGTCACTAAGTCATGTGTGACTCTTTCGTGACTCCATGGCCTGTAGCCCACCAGGCTCCTCTGTCCTTGGATTTCCCAGACAAGAATACTGGAGTGGGTTGCCATTTCCTTCTCCAGGGGATCTTCCCCATCCTCGTACATTGGCAGCAGATTCTTGACCATTGAGCCACATGGAAGCCCTTATGATGGATACCTAGGCATAAAATTATCAGACCATGAAATGTAAAGCTACAAAAGGCTTTTGAGAGTCAGTTACATTGTGTGTGTGTGTGTATGTATGAGTATAAACTTAGTTTCCACAAAGCATGCACTGATTTATGCTTCTGGCTCCTGCAGTCTCAGTGTGGGCAAAAATTGGTTCTTCCTGGGGGTGAAAAAAACCTTAGAAATTTTGTGGCTGTCCAGTGGTTTCCAGTGCATAAACTGATATACAGTATCTGCTTTTATCATTTCATGCAGAGGCCATAATGAGAAAAAGGTTGAGAAACAGAGTTCTAGCTATATATGAGCACCCATCTCACTCCACCCTTGGAAGCTTTTAAATTTGAGCTTTTGGTTTGGGATTTTAGAATAGTATTTTTCTGGTCTAAATGTTCTTAATTCTTTGTACAGACTTTAGGAACCTGAGAAAGGTTTGAATACAATAAAATGTGTGTTCCCACTGTTTATATTTTTATCTTTCTACATTATTAGGAATCCTCCATGTTTCTAGCCTTGTGTCCAGCTCTTTTCATGTTACTGTGCTGTGTAGTGTTTTCAGTGTTAGTCTGTGCCAAGGACCATGTTGAAGTACCCCTTGTGTTCTGGTCTTAGGCAGGGACTCCCCCACCTCCATGCCTGGGAGTACGTGTGTGTCTCCACAGGCGTCAGCTTTGGACCTCTGGGAGCCCAGGCGCCAAGCTGCTCTGGGACTTTGAGTAATTGTCCCTTGTTTGTTTCAGGTGTGATCCCCTGGGCCCGTTTGCTGTCGGGGGAGAGGACCTAGACCCCTTTGGGTGAGTACTGCTGGGGAGCTGGCAGCAACATGACTTGGTCTCGTGGCCTTTCAGCCCCAGCTCATCTTCTAATTTTAGAACTTTTCGTCAGTCTTCCTTTGGGGTGAAGGAGGCATTTGTTGCCGAGTGGCTGAGGAAGCACTGCCACTGTTCTGCTCTGCCATGCCTGGAGCAGTGCAAGAGGGCCCTGAATGTTGGGGAGCAACTGAGCAAGCCCAGAGGGCAGTTCCACTGTTGTTTTCTGGCCCCACTTGCCCTGGTGGAACGATACCCCCGGGGGGTCTATCAGGTGAAGACTGAAGACACACAAGTGGGTTACAGACCTGAGGTCAGTTGAGGGCTCTTCAGAGGTCATGACCTTACTTGATAAGGGAGGGTCACTCATCCCTTTTAGACTCTAGGGTAGTTCTTGTGAAGTCCCCAGCAGAGTTAGAGCCTCAGCTATGCAAAGGCTCAGTGCTTCTAGATTTTAAGCTCTGCTGCAAAGCATGTCCCCAACTTGAGTGTTTCATTTTTAGACAGTGGGGAAAGTAAGTCTGAAGTTAAGCTTGAACAATTAAGCTTAAGTTTTTAACTTAATACTTTTGCTTGAGCTGAAGTTAAGCTTGAACAAACTTTGACCTCAAAGTTTGGGGTAACATCACCTTCTTATTCATCCTCATTTGAGCCATTAGGTCAGATCCTTAGAACTCCATGAGGAATGGGTACTATCAAGAGTCAGACTTGGACAATCAAGTCATAGAATGCCCAGAGACCCTTCAAGGAAACCACAAAAAAAAAAAAACAAATAAAAGCTAGTATTATAAATTGTCTCAATTCATTAGCCCTTAGACCTAAAGCTGTGCCTGGAAGAGCCTTGTTTTGGTTCTGCATTCACCTTGACAAGTTCTGGCACATGTTCTTGATCAAATCGTGCCCCCCTCCTTGGCTGCAGGACATGGCAGGGATCTCAGTGTTGTGGGGTCCTGGAGCTTGTAGAGCTGAAAGTGCAGGCCATGATGGCCAGAAAAGGTGTGCTTTTTTATGTTCTTGCTCTTGCCCACTTCCTGCTGGCACTCAGGCAACCATCCACGCATGTCTGCTTGAGCCATCCAGAGTTGGTGGCCAATTCACTTTTACCTACATTCTCATCACCTTCTTCTCCAACATCTGCTTGCCACACCTGCTTACCCATTATTCCTTCTTGTCTCAGGTGTCGGAGAGGTGGCATGATTGTGGATCCCCTGAGATCCGGCTTCCCAAGAGCACTTATTGACCCATCATCAGGACTCCCAAACCGACTTCCTCCAGGCGCTGTGCCCCCAGGAGCACGCTTTGACCCCTTTGGACCCATTGGGACCAGCCCATCTGGGTAGGTATTCACTCGGGGATGCTGAGAGGGAGGACCCGATAGCGGCTCAGCTCAGCATTGCAGGGATAAAGGCATCTGACACCAAGCGCAGAATTGCCAGTAGTCCCGGGCCTTGCTGCCAAGAGAGTGGAGCCTCCTCCAGGCCCCCGCCTGGTGCTCCCTGAAGCCTTCCATGGGCTTCCCATTCCTCAGTGGCTCCCTTCCCCAGCTTCCCTCCAGGAGGACTCAGAGGAGGGGTTGCTACTCACATTTACTGGACTTCTTGTATGTGCCAGGAACTCAGTGGATTCTTAGGTCAGCACTTGTGGATAGATATTTCACAGAGACAGAAATCAAGGCCCTGAGTGATGAAGGAACTTGTCCAACGTGGGAAAATCAGAATTCAGACCAACTCTAGGGCACATGGTCTTTAACTCCACAAACCACCACATCATTCTGGAGGCAGGCTCCCTCCATTCAGGACCCTGTCTACCTGTGTGCCCCTGACTCTTCATCACCCCAACTCACCAGCCCCTCTTTCCATTCCAGACCTAACCCAGACCATCTGCCCCCGCCGGGCTACGATGACATGTACCTGTGAAGGCCTCAAGAATGTAACGTCCCAGCCTTCCCTCCACTGTCCTGGAGCTGCCACCGCGGGCCCCTTCAGCACCCGTTTTCTTGCAGGCTGGGGGCAAAGGACTCTGTCCATGTGTTTGCAGGCCGGCTGGGATTGCCTCCCCACCCCCTACCAGAGCCAGGGCACCTGCTGCAGTTCTCCACCTGGCTGCATATAGGTCCCAAAGAGAAATCAGTGTGTGTCTCACCACCAGCTCCTCTCCACTTCCCAGGGGAGACTCCGGCAACATATGCCCTTGACCCAATGCAGTTCCAGCTGCATCGCTATAAGAACAGAACCCATTTTGGATGTTATTATTAAGAACCAAATGTCAATACAAAAATCATGTTGCCGGTCTCCCACTCTTCTTTACTGCACAGCTCCTTCCATGTATGAGACTTGAGAGTTTGGATCTTTGAGGGGCTAAAGGACTCTCTTAGGCATCTTCCTTTCATGAATTGCTCTCACTCCTGATACCACTAAGATGGTCTGGCTGCATGGATGAAAATGAGTGACTGGAACCCCCATAGGCCACAGGGATGACTTCCACAAGGCCAGGCGCATTGCAGAACGACTGCATCTCCTGCAAAGGGCAAGACGTTCCAGTTCTGCTTGTCTGAGCCTGTCCTCTGGGTCTGTCTGTGCCTGGGCAATGGCCGCCTTCAAACAGAGGAATAAACAGAGCAGACCTGAAGGCTAATCTCTTTTTTGCCACTAACTTAACTGAGTGACCCTATGCAAGTCCCTTCCCCTTCCAGGGCCACTGTGCCCACCTGCAAAATCCGAGGTGCCTTTCTTTCTCTAAAACATCCTGGTGTCGGCTTCTATGCATGATGATCCCTAGTAACTGGGGCAAAAGGTAAAGAATGAAGGTACAAGGCTTTGTGTGGTGATTACCTACAGAGTCTGCAACTCTGTGCCTCTACCCACCGTGAGGCCCCGACATGAGCATAGCAGCACAGTGCTGGACATAGGGACAAGCAGGGAGCCTGGCCTCTAGAAGCCAGTGTGTGACAAGGGTGAATGGAGGAGTTGGTGATACAGGAAACAACCCAGGAAGGCATTCCACCCCAGGGAGCCCCAGCCTCTGGAAGTCTGTGCCCTGTATCCAGGCCCACCTGACCTTTGGTGTTCTCCAGATCCTTTTCAGCCCAAGGCCTGACAGACATGTTCAGTGATGAACCCCTGTGCTGGAGTAGAGAAAACACCCTAGAGCACCAGACTCCGAGGCAAGAGATGAAGGCACTAGTCACTTTCACTCCACCGCTAGCATTTCAGCCATGGGTGGTGCCTTTTTCAGCTCCTTGGACTCCTTTCTCTAAATTAGGAGATAGTATTTGTCTGTGGGCAGAGGGCTACCAGAGCCTTCCTAAGGCATCTGCTAATGTGCTATATAGCCTGGAAGTGCCTGTCTGCTGTGCCCAAGAGTGGGTTACAAGTAAACTAGACAAGGCATATATGCCCAGGGTCAATCCAAGATGCCACCTGGGTATAGGTGGGGAGGCTAGGGCTTCCTGGGCATTTCTGGCAGGCCGCATTTCAAGCACTGATTTAGTGAAGGACCAGTGTAAAGCTTTTAGAACAGCTCTGCTCTGGAAAAAGACCCAGAGGTCAGGCGGAACTGCAAATGCAGTCATCAATGGCCATCTTCCCCAAGAGCCAGCAAATGGGTGAGATGTTTTGTTTGGAAGCTAGATCATACCTTCTACAAAGAACTTGAGGCAATTTGCTCATAAAAGCATCCTTTATTATAAAAAGAAGCATTTAAAGGAACATCAGACAAGCAGGGGAAGTAAATAACTTTTAGGACCCTGATTCAGGGGAAGGACAAGATTGAAACAATAAATTCACCACTTAGATTTTCTAATAGTGAAAGTGGAAAGGATAGTCATAAGCATAATACTGTTTTCTGAAAACAGAAACTTCAGTGATTCATCTGCAGAATCAGTCGTTTTTTGAGTGGGTCTCCTTGCATCAAGGACTGAGGAGCGCAGACTGTGCCTTAAGTTATGTGTGGGGAGGTGAATGTGACCTTCAGGAACTTCCAAGTCAGCCTGTCAGTACATGTTGTGTATCTCAGCCACTTCCTCCTTCCAGCCATGAGTAATCACCGAGCAGCCAGAGGGAGTGATTCAGGTACGTTTTGTGGAACCTAGAAGTGTTAGAGCCTTAACAATAAATACCAGCACTTAATAGCCTGTTCTTCCTTTTTAAAAATAACAGCTTTATTGAACAGTTCACATACGCATAAAGTTCATGTTTTTTAAAGTGTACAATTCAGTGTTTTTAGTACATTCACAGTGTTGTGCACCCATCACCATATCTGAGTTCTGCACATTTCATCATCCAAAAAAGAAACCTCATACCCATTAACAGTCACTCTCCATTCCCTTCTCCCAGCCCCAAGTGACCACTCGTCTGTTTTCTGTCTCTAAAGATATGCCTATTCTGGACAGTTCTTACACGTGGAATAACACAATATGCGGTCTTTCATGTTTGGTTCCTTTCAGTTAACGTTTGCAGGGTCCATCCATGCTGTAGCGTGTATCAGTAATTCATTTCTTTTAATGGCTGAATAATATTCCACATTTTCTCTATCCATTTATTAGTTGATGGACAGGTTGTTTCAACTAAAATAAGGCTGCTATGAACATTTATGTACAAGTTTTTGTTTGGTCATATGTTTTCCGTTCTCTTGGAGTGGAATTGTGGGATCATATGGTAACTCTGTGTTTAATTTTTGAGGAACTGCCAAACTGTTTCCCAAAGTGACTGTGCCATTGACATTCCCATTAGCAGAGTATGAGGGGCCTGGTTCCGCCCATCTCCTCACCTGTTAGTCTTGTGTATAGATATCCTAGTGGGTGTGAAGTGGTAGCTTCTTGTGGTTTTGTCCTCTATTTTAAAAAAACAAAATCGGAATTCTGACCGAGGTCAAACAAGACAGAGATCGCAGACTGTGGCTTTGGTAATAGCCACCTTGGGATTACTGACTGGTGAGATGCAAAGGAGTTAAAGTTTGAATTTTGGGGAAGTTTCAGGGCTGGATGTGATTTAGGAGAAAGGTCCTGTCTATAGGGAAGTTACCATGACTTTTCCAGGTCTGGTGAGATTCATGGTAACCACTTTTGCTTGTTTTGAAATATTTGTATTGACCCAGTGGCTTACAAGTAAAATAAACATCTAGTTCTGAATCTTTGTCTTTTGAAGTGACATAGACTACGTGTACCATCTCTGGCAGTCTCTTCATCCCCAACTCTTCTTCCTTGCCTTGTGTCCTTCCTGATTCTTAGAGCTGGCTGTGTTTTTCATTGCATTGCATTTATCTGCTCATCGTGAGCTGTCAGCCTCCATGGTGAAGTCACTGGTCTCAAGACCCTGACTCCAAGCAGGTATTATGTTCAAAACAGATTTTTATTCCTGTGATGGATGGCTAGTACCTGTTGCCATGCAGTTAGAAATCGGGTAGCAAGCCCTGTAACAACCTCATTCTTTGAAATCCAAATTCCTTCATAGCTTCCTTTTCTGCTCATTAATGACATTCTATTACTGATCCTTGCCTCTTCATAGAAGAAAACTTAGAGTCTGTGGAGCAGTTCCTGTCTGTCACCTTGTGCTCTTGTCTGCTTTGGGCAGTTCCAATGAGACAGGTCCCACCACCAAGGAGATGAAAGATCCCTCACATAAATATCCTCAGCTTTGTCTGATATAAAACATATTCTTAAGGCCCATTGTTGACTTTTTGCACCAAAAGAGAGATTCAAAGGCAGGCATCCAAGCCCCCAGCCCCTGTTTGTCCTTGGGATACCCCAAGTCTCCAGCTGTGCCGAGCCCTGAGCCTCACCCAGAGGGTAGGTCACAAGTAGGAGTGGCAGGCAGTGAGGATGGTGGCTGTAGAGGAGTGGCAAGACCCAGGTGACCAAGGATACTAGGGTGCAGAGAGCAGTGACATGGGTTTGAACATGAGGTTTGCCCACTAGTGGCAGGGCTAGGTGGCAGGTACGAGGTGGAAGGCCCAGCCTCGGACGTTGGATGACCGTGGGAATGGCCAGGTTCCATACTAGCCACATAAGGTGAGTGTTGTGTGACACGGTTCTGAAAGAGGAGAGACAGGGTGGGCTGTAGGAAACAGAAACTACTTTAGCTTTTTGAAACAAGAAGATTTGGATGCAGGCAGCAGCAAGATCACATCATCATTGTCTGATCTGGGGATCAGGAAACTCCAGAGCCACACAGCAACTGCCTGGATCTGTGCCAGAAAGTAAATGCCCCTTGTGCTGCCACCTTGACCCCCTCCCCCACTTCCTCTCACCTCAGTTCCAAGTGCAAGGCTTGGTTGCATGCATCTGATAGTTGGAACCTACATCAACTCTTAAACCATAGCTGCAAAGGAGCCTGGGAAATGGTCTTTTTCCCTTTTCCTGCCTGTCCCAGGAAGGCACGTTTGGGACAGAGGTCTGACAAGCCAGTCTCCTGTGTATTAACATCCTTATAGAATGGGCCTTGATAGAGATGAGCACCACAGCCAGGCTTCTCCAGCTTGCCCAAGCCTCCCAGTCTCTCCTGAAATGCTTGCTTGAAGGACACAGTACATCTTGGGCCCCAACCCAGACCTGGATCCAGATCACTAGGGAAGGGCCCTTAAGTCCATTTTTTGTAAGTTCCTCAGGTGATTTATCTGACAGACCAGTTTGAGAATTCCTGAGAAGGGAAGGGAAGGCTACACACATCCTTGCTACTCAAACCGGCAGATTCACCTAGAAACTTGTTAGAAATGTGGAGTCTCGGGCCCCACCCAGGCCTATTAAATGAGGACCTGCACTTTATCAAGTTGTCCAAGTGGTTTGTGTGCACTTTAAAGTCTGAAACTCTCTGGTGTACAAACCTTATATCTTCTCCCTTTACCTGGATAGCAGGTGAAAAGAATCGGCAGTCTTGGTTGATGACATACTACGATTAATACAAGAACCTCCTTGTTTTAACTGCTTTCTGTGTTATCCCCTGTAACCTCTCCCTTCCTTTCTCCCCTATCACTCAAAATGTGTTTGTTTCATATGTTTTTAAATATGGGTGTACCCTTGTAAAATAGCATATGTCATATCTAATATAAGGAAATACTATCCCCATTTTTTCCAGGCCAGAAAAAGAGGGTTTGGAAAGTTTCAGTAATTTGCTCAAGAAGGCAAGCAGGGTTCTTAGAATTAAGCAGGAGTAGTTATGACTCCCAGCCCTCCCTTTGCTGGTGTGTGACTTTATCTGCAAAATGAGCATCATATCTACCTTCAGGATTGTTACAGGACCCAACCAAATAATGTGTCTTACAAACAGATAGCAGGAGCTCTGTGGGTACCAGCTATCATTACTGAAGCCATATGGGTAGATAAGACTGGGAGTTCGTGGACAAGAGGGCTTCCCTGGTGGCTCAGATGGTAAAGAATCTGCCTGCAATGCAAGTGACCTGGATTCGATTCCTGGGTTGGGAAGATCCCCTGGAGATGGGAGCGGCTACCCACTCCAGTATTCTGGCCTGGAAAATTCCAAGGACAGAGGAGCCTGGTGGGCTATACAGTCCATGGCGTTGCAAAGAGTCAGACATGACTGAATGACTTTCACTTCATGAACAAGAGGAAGGAAACCTTGGGCTGCTGTTCAATGATGAGAATAACTATCTGATGCCCTCAGTGTGCCAAACTCCTCCTAGTCTCATGTAATACACCTAGCTATTCCCAAGGTAAACACTGGTAGCAGCTTAGTTGAAGTGGTGCTGGGTTTGTTCCTTCAGGGGTGGCAGAGCTGTGATGAGGACCCGAGACAGCCTGGTTCTAAAACTGGTGCACTTTTTAGTAAAACTGCTATACCTAGACCCCACATCTTGTCCAGAGGAGGAGCATGGGCAAAATCTATTCCTGAAGCCGGAAAACAAGTCAGGACTGAAACGAGAAAGGAACAATGCTGCATAATTCCCAAGATGGCCCAAGACTCTGAAGTCAGTCCTATTGCAAAATGTATCTCATGTCTCTGAGCACTTCCACCTACAGCCACAGCACCCAAGCACCCAGGTTGGGAGCATCTGAAAGCACCCAGCCCAATCCCTATCCCACAGAGGAAGAACAGGCCCCAAAGCCTGTCAGGGTAACCTCTTGAGAGGCTTCATTGGCCTAGACATGGCCTTAGGCTCCATGCAGGGCTCTGTCATATGACCCCAAATGATGCTCACCCTGGCCTTCTGACTTTGGTAGTTTGGGAGCTATTTTCCCCATTGGACAGATGAAAAAGCATACCCAGAGCAGTTGAGTGACTCCCACTTTGCCACAAAGACTACAAATAAATCCTAGCCCCAAACTTGTGTATCAAACATTACCCCCAACAGTTTTGAGTGACAAAAATATGACCCCCCAAAATTGTCCCTCCCTCTTCCTTTTCTCCCCTCAGCCAGGCTGTAAGAGGAAGGGGCCATGCAGCTTCAGCACCCTGGTCAGCGCCCACCTAGGCGCAGCTGCCAGACGAAGCCTTTGGGCGAGGGTAGGCCAATGTCGACTGCTCCCCAGTCCAGGATGGCCCTCCTCTGGGATAGACAGGCATCCCAGGAAGGATGAACCTAGGTATTCTGCCTACAAGATGGAGCCCTGCCCGCCCACCCTCCAGATTAGAACCACAGGAGCACAGCTTCATCCTCTAGGCTTCTTGATGTCTGATATAAATTCACATGAGAACCCTAAGAAGAGAGGGGGCCTGAGCCATGGGGCCCCTGGGTAAGTCCCACCTCTCCCCTTGGTTTTCCCCAGTAGTAAAATGGGGATAAAGGTGGACTTGATCCTCCAAGGATCCTCAAAGGTCCCGCTGACCTATGAGATTCCATGACTTAAATAGGACATGGGCCTGTCCAAGTTTAGTGCTGCCCGAACTGTCCCCTCTTATCCCCCAAGAGCTTCCCACTTGGCATCTAAACCACAAGCCTCAGTGGCAGCCTACAGCCCAGATGTGCAAACATGCCCTGACCGGCCTGCACACTATTACAGTCGAGTCTGCTATTTACTGGTTGTGTGCCCTTGGGAAAGGGACTTTGCCTGCCTGTGCCTCAGCTTACTCATCTGTAAAAGGGAATTCATGATAGCACCCACTCTCCAAGATGGTTGTGAGGTTTAAATGAACTAGCAGATGCAAAGACTTAGAAGAGTGCCTGGCACAGAAGGAACACTGTATTTCATTTAAAATTTGATCATCTAATGTGTATAATACATAATGGGTTCACTGAAATGTAGAAACATGAAGTGTTTTGTTTTATCCAGCTAACCTCGGTCAGAGCCCCCTTTCTCATCTTAGCATCTAGGATCCAACCAAAAACTGAATGGTCATTTTGATTTTCAAACTCGGTCCAGTCCAGTTTAAACTTATATCCAGTTCCAAGAGGTCTCTCCTCTGACCTCTTTTGAGCTCCTCTGTGGTAGGGTGGGAGGAGGGAGAAAAATGAAGAGTCTCTTCACTAGCCATGGTGATGGGGTGGGGGGTGGGGGGTACTCTTACTCTAATTCATACCAGGGTTTTGCTTTTTTATGCTGGAGTGTTTGGTAGACAACATGCAAAATTGGGGGGTGCTGTTGAGAACTATACCCAGGACTCTCAGTAGTGAGGGTCTCTCTCTCCATAAGAGGTTCTCAGCCCATCTGCTCCTTGAGGTAATATACTGGGCTGCATAGCCACCTGCACCATCCCACAGCTCCAGCCTCCCCTCACCTGCCTACATCAACTCTTGGAGCCCTGGAACACTAGGGTCCTCCACCTACCTTCAAGAGCCTCAGAACACTGGGAGGGATTGCAGGACTGCCCTTCTTCCTCCCTGAGTCCCACCACCCTTCAAGCCAGTGTGGGCTGTTCCCTGGGCCTTCCACATCAGAAATTCTCCAGGTCAGAAGCAGACCTCATCTCCATGTTCACACTAATTCTGAGCCCCAGAATATACTTGTCAAGACCACTCAAGAATACTTTCCTTACTTCTTTCATCTGTTTGGTGCTGTACCTCAAAACCTAGCACAGAATGGTACGTAAGTCCTTTGTGAAAGAACGAAGGATCTTAGATGAGAAACACTCAAGTGGTCTGCAGGCACTGTATTTCAGTGAGTCTCCAACTGAGAGACAGTCTAGACTGCTTCTTGAGGGTGCCCCCATCTCTCTGAGTGACTTGGTGAGCCCTGGGCCAGGGAGGGGGTGGATTACTGACCCTAGCAGGTGGCATCTCATTGGACACTCCTTTGTCCTCAGTTCTGGCCTGTCAGAATTCTCAAGCAGTGGGATAATCCTTTTTACCCATGCAAATGTCCAGATGTCCAGCTGCTCTTGAAAAATCAGGAGCTCTGACAACCCTGAGCCCATCCACCAGGGCAACAGCCAATCAGCTGAAACAGACACCCCTTTAATCCTGCCACTGCTGTAGATTGCCACCTGCTTCATTAGTGACTGTCACCTGCCAAATTCTATGGGCATTGGCATTTGGGCCCCTGCTTTCATCTTTGATAGAGGAGGGAAGACACTCTCAAGAGGAGAGTCAGATGGCTGGCAGGTGAGTCAGCAATAGTAGTAACACACCTGTGGGTGTAACCCCCAGGAGTGGCTTTAGTGAAAGGAGGTGTAAACACAGAAGAAAAAAAAAAAAAAGAGGAAGATAGGGAGAGATGGGATGAAATGAAGAACCAGGAAAGGGAGAGAGATGGCCTTTCCTGAGTACCCTTTACCCTAAGTCATTATTGGCTCAGATGTCTGCCACCCAGGAAGAGGTTGGCATGGCAGGCACCTTCTTCCCCTGTCCTCCCTGCTCCCCTGGGGCCAGCTTTCCTGCCAGAAGATCCTTCCACTCACTAACATTCCCCCAGACCCAGGCGATTAAGTTGGCTTGATCTCAACTTAATCAGATCCCTCTTCTGTGCCAACACTCTCCACCTTTGGCCATACATACACAGCTCCCTGTGCACTGTCCTGTTTCTCCAGACAATCTGTGACCAGCTCAAGGGCAGGGCCCACATGTCCCCATAGGACCTCCCCCAGGGAAGAATACAGATTAGGTGTGAATGAACAAGCAAATGAATAGTTAACATTAATGAGTGAATTACAAAGTGCCAGGCTCTATCCTCAGTGCTTTATGGGTATCTCATTTACTGCTCACTACACTTTATGGGGAAGGTGCTTCCATTTGACAGATGAGGAAACTGTGGCTCAGGGGTACTAAGCATCGGCTCAGCATCCAGGCGGGCTTCCCCTGTGGCTCAGTGGTAAAAGAATCCACCTGCAATGCAGGAGACATGGTTCAAGCCCTGGGTCAGGAAGATCTCCTGGAGCAGGAAATGGAAACCCACTCCAGTATTCTTGCTTGGCTACAGATCATGGGGTCACCAAGAGTTGGACAAGGCTGAGCGACTGAGCACACATGCACACAAACATCCAGGCACTCGGACTCCAGAGCCAGTGCCCTTATACTTTACATGATGGATGGTCCTCAGTGAACTCCCTCCATAAGGGCTTCTCCCCCCAATCTCTCTAAGACTGGAGTAGGGAGAAAGCTCAGAAGTGCTTGGTCCCCTGGGAGGAGGAAGGCAGTAATCCTGCTACCTTCTGTACCATACATATCTCTTGGGCCTGCCCATCTGCTCCAGGACAACCCAACCCAGGAAGAGGGTTGATCTAGGGGAGAGGGTGTTGGGACCAAAGAAAAGAGGATACAGCAAGACCAAACTTGCTACTGTCTTTAGCCAGGCTCTGGCCACTGGGGCACAGGTTCTCTTCCAAGGAGAGGGGTTGGTTGGAAACCTCGAGACTAAATCCTACCCAAATTCCACTATGTTTCTCCCTGAAGACACCCAACACCTGACCAGTAAATGCTAACATACCTCCACTGACAAGGAGCTCCCTACCATTCCAACCCAGGCAAGATCTCAACAAAGCTTCTCCTTCCCTTAGCTGAAACTCATCTCCTCAGGGATATCAGGAGAAGCCCAGTCTTTTGGAAGAAACCAACAGACCCAACCTGAGGGCATCTCCTTGACTCTGTCAGGGCCAGTGATGCTCCCCTTTCCTCCAAGACAGATCCCTTAGACAGAACCTGCCTCCTGTGGCTTCATAATGCCTCCTTTGCTTTCCCTCCTCTTGCCCCTCCAAAACTCTCTGGACTCAGCACCACTGCTCAGCACCACTGTCTTAACTTTAGAAAGCCTTCTTCTGTGTTTCCTGATCCCCTCAGTCCCCACAGAAGGTGGAGATTGGTTGGGAATGTTTCCAGTCTCTCTCTGGAGCACCAGAGAGGTGGGAGGAAGGCCCACAGGGAAGGGTTGCCTTCCAGGCAGAAGGAGCAGCAAGTGCAAAGGCCCTGAGGTGGGCATGTGCCTGCAGGGAGTGAGCCTAGCTGCAATGGAGTGAGCAGAGGCTAGGATGGGACAGAAAGTCAGAGCAGCACAGGGGCCAGACTGTGGCATTTTCATAGGCCACCGTGAGGGATCGATCTGAAGCCTATGAAATTCAGGGAGTCATCCTTTTTGGAAAAATGAGAATTATAAATAAGTGTGATTTAGGGCCTTGGAAGGAGCTTGCACAAGTGAGAGGCCTTGTCAATGCACCCTTGACTGGCGAGAATGGTAGCTTCTGCCGAGAGTAAGAGGAGCCGTAGGACAGTTTGGAGCAGGAGCAACCTGACCTAACTAACCTTTGAATAGGACCCTCAGAGTAGATCAAACCAGTCATCCTAAAGGAAATCAACCCTGAATATTCACTGGAAGGACTGATGCTGAAGCTGAAGTTCCAATACTCTGGCCACCTGATGCAAAGAGCCAACTCAATGGAAAAGACCCTGATGCTAGGAAAGATTGAAGGCAGGAGGACACGGGATGACAGAGGATGAGATGGTTGGATGGCATCACCGACTCAACAGACATGAGTCTGAGCAAACTCCAGGAGATGGGGAAGGACAGGGAAGCCTGGAGTGCTGCAGTCCATGGGGTCGCAAAAAGTCAGACACAACTGAGAGACTGAACAACAAGGATCCTCCTGGCTGCAGAGTGGAACAAGAGCTGAGGTGGAGGGTGGGCAGGAGAGGAATTAGGACTCAAATGAGCAACCTGGACTGTGCAGTTGTGACTGAGGAGTCAGATTCCACAGATGGAACCAATGAGATCTGCTGATAGGTAGGGTGGGAGGTGAGAGAAGAAAGTCAGAAGGGTTGACTCTGAAGTTTTAGGCCTAATCCAGTCATCTCCAACCAGGGTGAGGAAGGAGAGTGATCGTGGAGACAACCTCATACACTCAGGCCTGCAGCCTGATTTTTCCCAGCCTCCCTCTCTCTGAAAGGAGGCTGAGGATGAACTTTCATTCCTCCCACTTCACAAAGACAATACTCAGGATACTTAGAGAGAAACAATACCTTGCTCAAGGTCACACAGCCAGGAAATGGCAGACCCTGATACCCAGGTTTTACTGACTCCAAAATCAGTATCTGTTCTCATATGCCAGGAAAAGCAAGGTTTGGGGACCCTAGTAGCTTCTCAAGTAGGAGATGCAGTTCCTACAGGTGGGCACCTTCCAGCCACCACAGGGTCCCCTGGGGCCACTTCACAGCTACACCCAAAAAAAACCTCCAAAGAGAGTTCTCAGCATTCTATGCCCTGCTCCCTCCTGACCCTGTTTCTGATCTACTGGCTGGGCCATCTCAGCTGCAACCTTGGGGAAATGTTTTTGGCATCACCTAAGTTTTCTTAACTCATCGACAAAGAAATGACTGCCTCCATCCATTTTACACATTTTCTCAAGAGTACATTAGGATGCAAAGCAGGACTCTCTGGTTTAGAGAAAACCTGAGGTTCCTGGAATTTAACCTTCTAACAGATTTACCCTCTAAACACAATTCACGGCATTTAAACTGATAGGAATTGATGGTCCTGGATGCATCCACTCAACAGGTTTAGTCTCCAAAAGAGTCCCCACTGTCACAATAATCTATTTAGCTTGGATTGATATTTTTATTATTATCATTATAGATTTGAAAGGCCTGAGCCCATCATTTGGGATGTTCAGTTCTTCTACCTAGAGTGGGTCCTGTCACTTCATGCATCCACTCCTCGCTTGGAGCTTTGACTTGTGAATCTTTCACTATCTCGAGGCTTTGTCCTTTTCAAACCACACCTCTTCAACAGCAGAAACAGAATCTGACAGGCCAAGATGCATAGCCTTTGTCCTCTCTAGCCCTCCCTCAGCCCCCTGCTCCTGGAAAATCCTGCCAGCAGAAGCAGATATTTGATCCATCATAGAAGCGATAATGTTACACCGTCCAGATGTTCAACTCACCGGACTAAGGGCTCAGGTTACAGATAGTCAGGGCTGCTCTAGCCTCATGCCCACCCCACTCTCCCACCCCCAAGAATCAGGATCAGTGGCCCACATTGCCAACTGAGGCGGAGTACACAGAACCTGCAGGGGTTTGGGGGCTCACTGAAATGACCCCATTAGAGTCTTCAAACCAGTGACCTAGAAGGCATATATTCTCAAAGCCCTCTAGAGCCTTTCAGAATGGATAATGCCCTCCCCCAGTCCTCAAACACCTTTATCTCCTTGCCCACTAGGACCCACTTCCTTTCCTTGTCAGTAGTTTAAAGAGAGTCTGGATGGAGCCTAGAAAACACTTGACTAAGAGAAACAGAACAAACAGTGATCAATGTGGCCAGAATTTCCAGGCCACCAGAATGTGTGCCTGATTTCTTCCCCAAATAAATTGGGGCTGCACTTTGCTGCTTAGGGGGGGTTGGGAAAGGAAGGTTACAAATTCAACATTAAAAAAAAAAGTTTCTTTCCTGTTCCCAGAATAAGGTTATGCCTAAGAGACATACTATTGGGGAAGGGGTGGTCATGAAGGCCCACACTGTGTCCACAGAAATATAGCAAAGCCCTCACCCTTTCTTATTTGAAAGACCCCCTGCCCCTTGTCCAGGGAGTTAGTGAAAACTGTGCACATGACTGTAAAACTTGTGCTAGTCACTGCAGGTAATTCGATGCCATGACCGAAACCAGGCTGTCACAAACTGTATTTAGCCCAGCCTAACCTGAGGACTTAAGGGCTCCTTTAGCAGGACTGTGGGAGATGCTGGCTGTGTAAGTGGTGGCAACCCTGGTCAGAAAATGGCATGGAGAATGGTCAGCACCTGCTGACACTCTCCTCCCCTCTGAAGGAGTGGCCACATGCAGATACTGGGCTCCTGTTCCATACGGGAATTCCTAGGGCAGAACTGGAAGGGCCACCCCTCTCACATCACAGTCAGGGGGACTGAGGCCTGGAGAGGAGAGGTCATCCAAGGGATGACTTCTCCCCTCATCATGAAGCCACCTCCCACCTTCAGTGGTCAGGGCTGCAAGGGGTCCTTCCAAGGTCACCCAACACCCATAGGTGGCTGATGAGGACAGCAGAGATCCCGGAATTCCCCAAGGTACGGGGAACAGGATGGGCAGCCTTTCAAACAGCTCTCAACCCACAGAAATGCCAAGAAACCTCATCCTCCAAGGGCAGCGGTTTCCAGACTTTTGTATTTTTAGCAGCAGAAGCCATCCTTCAAACAAAACCTTATGCAAAACCTCAAGCTACAAAACAGACGGAGGGGCCGCTCTCCTAAGCGAAGCCTGGACCAGGCCCCAAGCTCCCCTTCCTGCACCCACGACTCCTTCCACAGGGCCCTCGGTGGAGCTCAGTCCAAAACCCCAGCCTTGGGGGCCTGGTCACTCCGAAGCTGAAGCAGCCAGAAAGAGTGGGCTCTTACTTAAGACCCCTGGAGAGCATGGCTGGTCTCTGAGACCTGGACAACTTCGTTCTCCACCAGGGCCTGGCCCCCGTCCCCATGGAGCTGTCTCATGCGCAGGTTGATAGAGCCATAGGTCTTTCTGGAGCCCCTGCCCGGGACGAAGGTGGGCCTGCGGTACAGCTCGCCCTTGCACAGGGAGACCATCAGCAGCACGGACAAGAGCATGCCGCCCACCGTGAGCAGCCCCAAGCCTGCGATGATGCACTTGTCCAGGTGCGAGCCCAGGCGTGCATAGTACATCTCCAGCCGTTCCATCTCCCGCGCCGACACCGTGTCCGGGTTGACGCGAGCCTCGCGGGGGATGGCGTACGCAGTCACCACAAGGAGGATCCCGCTCACCAGGAAAACCAGAGCAGAGACGAAGCCGTAATCCACAGGGCGGCTCACGGGTTCCAGGCCTGGCCCCTCTTCTGAATGCAGGGATGCATTGTCTCTCTGGGGTCGGGGCCGCGAGGGGCCAAGGCCCCCAGGAAGGCTGGGGGAACGGCCTAGTCTGGTATCCCCAGGGTCCTGGAAATGGGTCTCGTGCTCCTCTGAAGAGAAGCAGGCATTCTCCACACCCTCCCTGGGTGGGGCTGCTGGACCCAGAGATGCAGGTCTCCTTGGGGCCTGGGGACCATTGTTCAGTGTCTTCAGTTCCAGACCAGGGGGAGATGCCATTGGGAAGGCGGACCCCAGCTCATCCCTTGGCCCCTTGGTAGCTAGAAGAGAAAACAGAAAAGTGGAATTTAGCAAACCTCTACTACTGACAGCCTGCTGGCGCCAGACATCACACAAGGCCTGCTACTAGGCATGTGGGTTTTGGGCAATGCCTGTATCCTCTCTGGGCCTCAGCTTCCCTATTTATTGAATGACAGCAATAGTACTACTTCCTACTTAAAAGGGCTGATGTGAGGATTGAGATAATCCACATAAAGTCCTCAGAATAGTAAATTCTCAGTAAGTACTGCCAATGAGCTATTATTATGATGGTGGGAATTTAAATAGGGTAGATATCAGGTTCTAATCCCAGCATCACCACCTGAGCTTGGGCAAGTGCGGTGATCTTTCCAGACTCAATTTTATGATCTGCTAAGTGGGAATAAGCATAATGCTTCCCTCATAGGGTTGATTTGAGGATTTTGTTTCATAAAATAAGGTATGTAAGGCCCACCAGTTCAATTAATGGACACTGTTGTGATGAAATGAGGATATCTGGGGGCAGGGGAAGGGGAGATGAAGGTGGTTGTAAGAACAAAGAGGAGAAAGTTAGGGTAGCTTCTAGGAGTTAGTAGCATTTGAGCCAAATCTCAGAGGATAAGTGGGAAATCCCCCAGCAGCAAGACGGAACAAGGGCATTTTGGAAAGGAAGAGGGGTTGCCTTGGAGGTCAGCTGGGACTAGCTTTCTAAATTCTCTGAAAACCAAGCCAAGGAGCCAGGGAGGCAAGGTGTTGGGGCTGGGAGGGTTAACATCCCCCTGGGTTTTGGAAAGCTCTCTCTGGCTGCTGCATGGAGGACAGTCAGGATGGGAGGGAGGACAGTGGAGGCCAGGGGTCCAGAGAGGAACCCAGTATAGTCAGGGGAAGCATAGAGGCTGAGAGGGCAAAGAGGAAGGAAGAGCATATTTGAGAGCCATGACTGAGGTCAAGGCCAAATGCCTTTATATAAATAGAAGATGGGAGGACCTGGATGAGGGTGACAGAAGGGCAGCTGGGAAAGGACAGGGAAGGGGGGCTCTCTGCTCAAAGAACAGACACCCCACCCAAGTACCTGAGCGCCTGCCCACACAGACAGACAGCACATGCACCAAAGGATACCAGCTTACAGCCCATGGGCCATATTTGGCTCATAGGAGTTTTGCTTTTTCATGTTTCTGGTCTGTTCTTTTTTTTTTTTTTTTTGGTGAAGCAGTTGCCAATATATAAAAAGCAAAAGATTCTACACTTTAAACCTTAGATGCCCGGCTTCTCTTGCAAAATGGATGAACCTGATGCCCCTAGCCCCCTTTCCCTCACAGCCACACAGCAGGAGCTGATGATGAAGTCTCCCTCAAGCAGCTCTAGTGCGCCCCCAGCAGGCCCCCCTGGCATGTAGAACTCCTGACCACCATGTCCCCAGGCACACCCACACCTTGTGGGTACAGACATCCCAGACCCAAGTCCGCACACAGCACAGAGACCCCCAGATGCAGAGTGCCTTACATGCCCTAGGGTGTCTACACACACATACACAGGATTCTAGACCTTTCTCTGCTTTCCCATGCCTGGGTTTATTCTCCAAAGCTCCCTGCTTCAGTGTGTGTGTATGTGGGAAAGAGAGAGGATATGAGCAAATGAACGGAGTTAAAATGAATGAAATGAATGAATGAATGAAATTCAAAGAGCCTCTGCGGGAAGGCACATTTTTCGATCTTTCTGATCTTCCATCCAACATGGACTTGCATCAGACACCTCCTCTTAGCACACACAGGGCCTTTCATCTGAGTACAAAGCCTGTTTCCACTTACAACCCATCTCGATCACCACGTCCCTTCTGCCTGAGTTCCAATTTTAAAAATGTTTACTGAGCACCTACACTCTCTAGTGGGCCCTGGTGTGGACATTTCCCTCGGGAGTATCTTAGGTAACCCTCACGAGCCCCATGAGCAGGTGTTACTATCTCCGTTTTACAATATGTAGCAAGATCCCATGGCATATATGTGGGGGTCAGGAGCTGAACACACGTTCCCCAAGAATTGTTATCACCTAAAAGCCTAAAAACCCACACACTCGCATGCCAGTGGCATCATCTGGCCGTCCTTCCCTGGTCTTCTAGGCCACACTTGTAGACTCTCTACTTTATGCCACTGTTGAACAGCAACCATGAGCAGCTTGAGGTCAGGGATACGTCTGGGTCCACAGCCCCCTGCACAAGGCTTGGAACACAGCCAGTCCTCAGGAATGGTTTCACAACCTGCTCAGGCAGACAATCCTTCCCACACAACAGGATGGGGAGTCCTATTCCCGGACAGGCTCTGGCCAAACTGCTCCCACTTTCCAGTAAACCAAGAGGAGAGGTGTGTTCATTGGCTTTTCTTTTTTTTTTACTTTTGGCACCAAATGCATTTTCCTGAGTGCCCAGCCAGTAACAGGGACTGGCAGTGACCACTCCTGCCCAGTTGGTGTCCAGAAGTGGTCCCCCACCCAGGTCTTCAGCATCTTCTCTAGAACTCAGCCCCTGGAAGGGCCCAGGAACCCTCTTCCCAGACCAGCACATTGATGCCTCCATATCCCAGAAGAAACCCAGGATACTCAGATTCTTGGAGCAGGGCTCTTTCACCTGGCAGGAAGCCAAAAATTTTTCCTTAGGCTGCCAACAGAGTTAGGAAGAGGGTGGAGGAAAAGAAGATTCCTTCTTACACAGAGTTGCTATGTCTCTGACACACAGGTTCAGAGATACCTAGGAGTTACAAGGGCATGCCCAATTGCTCAAAACATAAGCAGAAACAGACAAGCTGACAATGATGCTGGTTGTCCACTGCTCACACCCCACAGCTGTACCGTTACACTCCAATGTCATTTGCAGTCCAACAGGACCTGAAAGGTACACCTTGGTCCCACACTCAGACCCCCAGGGGCCTTTTCCATATGCAGCATCCACAGACACTGGAACCCACACAATACAACCAGAGATCCATACACCACATTGGTATCCACGCCCCAAGAAAGGACAGAGCTGGTCACACACACACATACGCCCCAAGAAATGATAGAGTTGGTCACACACACACACACACACACACACACACACACACACACAGAGTTTACTACTCTCAGGACTGCTAAGATCCACCAAGATCCGCCCAAGTCCAGCACCTCGCGCAGTGGCGTGCACTAACACGCGGGGGAAACAGACGCACAGCGGGCGTGGGTAAGCTTCACAAAACCCAGTCGACAGACACACGCACGAGTTGTACACAAAGCCTCGGGCGCTCAGATACGTCCACGCTGTGATACCCAAAGTTCCGAGCAGAAAGCTCCAGCACCCCAGCTGCCCGCTGCACCCACGCGCCCGCCACCCCGCAGCTCACACCCCTCTGCTCCTGCCCTTGACCACAAACACTGTTGGGCCGGGCCAGGCCGGACCGGGCCGAGCGGCGCCGGGAGCCAGGCGGCCAGGCGGCCCAGGGAGGCCGGGATCTGCGAGGACCCGCGTGCGCCCAGGTTCCCTCGCCGCATGTCCTTCGGCCCGGCCGCGAGGTCAGGCTAGCTCTCCTCGGCCGCCCCTCTCCGCCTCGGGTCCTCGGCCTCCCGCTGCCCGCAGCAGTTCCCTCTTGGCGTGCCTACCTGTGCCGAGCCTTCCTCCTCACCTCCCCACCTCCCCACGCGGGAGGCGAGGGCGCCGAGCCGCCTCCGGGCAACGGGGAGGGCGCGTCCTCCCCGGGCGCCCGCCCGCCTTCTTCCAGCAGCCGGTGTTGGTGCTGCGGCGCAGCCCAGGGGGAGAGCGGGCCCGGCCGCCGCCTCCTCTTCTCCCCCTCGGCTCCCGCCCCCTTCCCAGCCGGACCCGGCCCGGAGCCGCGGCCGAGGCGCACGTACCTGCTCGCGCCGCGCGGGGCCGTACGGCGGCGGCTGGGACCGCCAGGGAGGCTCCGGGGAGGGAGGCACGGGGAAGGGGCGGGAGCCGGGGATCGCCGAGCGCCGCGGCTCGAGCTCCGCCCGCGGCCGGCGAGGGCGCCGGGAGTCAGCTCCGGGAGGCACTGGGAGGCGGGTAACAGACTGGGGCGAGGCTGGGGGGACGCGGCTCCATCCTCCTCCGCTTCCCCTTGGGGCAGGTCTGGTTCCCCAGCACCTGGGTCCCCAGAACCGAAGCCTCCAGCCGGCCCGGGCGCAGGGGCGGGGCGCGGGGTGGGTGCTGAAGAAGACCCCTCCCTCGGCCGCTGGCCTCGCCCCTCGTCTGGGGAGCCCCTACTGCGCCGGGTCCCCACGCTTACTCCGCTTCTCAGCCCCTCCCACACACGCAACCCGCTGGAGGGACTCGGGGTCCTCTCCGAGGTCCTTAGGGCGGGATGCTCTTCTCCGGCGCGTGCGGCTCCGTGACTCGAGGGCGCCACCTGAAGGCGGAAAGGAAGCCTCTGATGAACCAACCTCTGTAGTGCCCCCTCCCCTGGGAAGCCCACTGACAACCCCACAGGCTCCCTTGCCCCAGGGGCCCTTCCAGCTGTGTTCTCTTGGCCTGCATTATTGTCCTTATCTCTGGGAGCTGTGGTTTTCACTGAGTGTCAGCCTCCTGCCTCAGACTGGCAGGTCCTGGAGGCCAGGGCCGCAGACCGACGCTCCCAGAGCCCAGCGTGGCAGTGGGTGGACAGGTGGTAGTGGGACACATTTCACCGTTTCTTTCCTTCTGGGGCTCAGACTAAGGTGAATTAAATTTCACTTCACTTCAATTAAGTGAAATGCCTAGTGCACTAAAGTTAAGGAGACACTCGCTCTTTGGGAGCCCAGGCCAAGCCCAGAGAGGAGCTGGAGCTGAAGATCACCAGCTTACTGGAAGTCTCTGTGAGCAGCTCACTCTGGTGGCCTCAGGTGGAATCCTCCCACCTCTCTGAGCCTCAGTGTTCGCCTCTGCCAATGGGATCCTGAAAATGCAGACTCCAGGAGCTTTGGAGGGGTCAGCAGAGGCAAACCATCCGGAAGCAGAGGCACGGTCCTGAGTCCTCAGCCGCGTCATGGTAGAGCCGGACCTGTCCTGCTCCAAAGGCCTGTGCCATCCTTGACGAGTAGGACAGCAGAGGCAGCCCCAGAAGCCAGGTGCCCAGGCCTTTGAGGCTAGGGTGATGGACACCTGGGCAGGGCTTCCAGTGCTGGGAGGAGTGGGAGGGTGTCAGGCTCTTCCTGCCTTCCAGAGGCCTGGCCTACTGTTGTTGTTGTTTAGTTGCTCAGTCAAATCCAACTCTTTGAGACCCCAAGGACAGTAGCTTTGGGATTTTCCAGGCAAGAATACCTGAGTGGTTGCTATTCCCTTCTCCAGGGGATCTTCCTGACCCAGGGATTGAACCTGGGTCTCCTGCATTGCAGGCAGATTCTTTACCATCTGAGCCACCAGAAAAGGCGATTGTTGGGAGACTTCAGAAGAGAGCTGTCTGTGGCACCAGACTCCCAAGGGAATCCTAGCTCCACCACCTTTGTGTGAAGGGGCCCCTCTTGGAGCTATTTCCTCATCTGTGTAATGGACTCAGTAAGGGTAATGGGATTAGATGAAATGTTCCCTATACAACATCCCACCATGTCCAACTCAATAGACATGAGTTTGAGCAAGCTCCGGAAGTTGGTGATGGACAGGGAAGCCTGGTGTGCTGCAGTCCATGGGGTCGCAAAGAATCAAGCATGACTCAGCGACTGAAGTAAACTGAACTGAAGGGTAATGGGACCAGAAGAAGTATTCCCTATGAAGTTCTCACAGTTCCCTTCCTCAGCCTTTGCCTTTGCTGTTCCTTCTGCCTGGGACACTCTTCTTCCTGAGACCCCCCAGAATGTGCCCTCATATCCTTCACATATTTACTCAAATGTCACCTTCTCAGAGACACCTTCCCATGGCATCTTTTTAAGACTAGCAGTACCCCAGCACCCTTTACTCCTTAATTCTGAATTTTTCTCCACAGCATTTATCAGCTTCTGACATTTGCTTATTTCTTTTTATTTTCATCACCACTAAAATATAAATGTTAGGAGGCAGAGACTTTGCCTTATTCCCTCTTGCTGTATCCTCAGATGCTAGAAAAGGAGCCAACACAAAGGGGGCTTTTGATAAGTGTTTAATGAATAAAGAATGGAGAAAATGAGCATTTATTGAGCTCCTATTATGTACTGATTAATCAAGACGACTCCATCCCCATCCTACCTTCTAGAAGTTCGTATTCTAGTGGGAGGAAAGGATAAGCAAAGGTAATATTGCCACAAAGCAAAGGTACCCTGCAAGCTTTCAGCAAGGAGCTGACCTTGTTTGGGACTCAGGATGGCTCCAGGTTCTCCTGTAGAATTGAGGGCTGAGCTGAGACTGGAAAGATGAATAGGAGACAGCCAGGTAAAAGAGAGCAAGGAAGCGAGGCCCAGCAGAGGGACTGGCATGGGCAAAGGCTCTGGCGTAGAAGGGAGTGTGGTGAGTGTGAGGCTTTATGGAAGACAGGATGGTTGCCCTGCAGGGCTCAATAAGCAACATGGGACATGAGGCTAGACTATCAGTAAGCCAGGTCACTGCAAATACTTGTAAGCCAAGCAGTTGGTTCTTTGTCCCCAAAGCAGTGGGGAGTCATTGATCAATGTGAATAAAGGGTTAACAAAAACTTTTCCTCTTCTGTGTGAGAATTTGACCTTTGGTTAACTGTCTAGCTCTGTTTCCTTGGAAACAGATAAACATATGTCACTATGTTACCTGGCAACATTGCAATGATAAAATATGACCCGGAGGAGGAGCCTCCAATGATCCATGTGGTAATGGATTTGAGTTGGAGATATTAGTATAAATTCATGTTTAGCATAATATTGATACAGATGATTACATACTTATGATACATTTTATATACAACTGTAATTGTGTATACACACAAGTTAGTATACACTGTATTTCCTTTCTCTGTCAGCTAAGAGGACCTGGCTGCATGATACTGCATAGTAATAAGCACATCTACTGCCCAGATCTTGGTTTCTAATACCACTCTCCAATAAAAGGAACCAGGGAAAAATGGTTGATGCTAGGACTGGAGCCGAAAACATACAAGACAAGCCTGGAGCATCTAATAGTGCCATAAAATAAAGAAGGAACCAACAACACACACACACAAAATGATGGGAGTATGTCAAAAGACATAGGGGTTGACTGAAAGAGCTGATAGCCAAACTTGGAAAAATCTGATCAAAAATAAATAAATAAATATTGAACTGTAACCTAAAATATGATAAATGCAAAAATGGGGGAAAAGATAAATCTCTGATGAAGAATTCCAAATACTCCATCCTCAAGGAAGAGCAATATAACTCCCAATTCTTTTTTTAAGAATTCTGTGTAGAGATTTTTTTAATAAAATTTGTAAACATTACTTTCCATTTATAGTTATTAAGAAATAATGACTAAATTCCCTCAGTTTGTGCAGTACATCCTTGTAGCCTATCTTACACACAAAAGTTTGTATCTCCCAGTCCCCTGCTCCTGTATTGCCCCTCCCCCTCCTGGTACCCACTAGTTTGTTCTCTATTATCTGTGCGTAACTCCCCAATCCTTAAACGTGGGCTGAGCAGAGTGACTTTCCGAGAGTGCAAAGTGGAAGTGGGGGTGGAGAATAACTTTGAAAAGGAGAAACTGACAACCCTGATTACCTTGGCCAAGAATAAGGTCAGCCTCGGCAGTCAAATTATGTTGATCGTAGGTATCCTGGATATGATGTGATGAGAGTGGCAATTTACCTCTGTGATCTCTCTCCCCAAACCCATAACCCCAGTCTAACCATGAGATAAACATCAGACAAATCCCAACTGAGGGACATTTTACAAAGTACCTGGCCTCAAAACTGTCAAGGTCATCAAAAACAAAGAGAGTCTTGAGAAACTGTCACAGCCTAGCGGAGCCTTAAAGAGGTATGATGACTATACATAATATGGTGTCCTGGATGAGATCCTGGAACAGAAAAAAAGAGCATTAGGCAAATACTAAGGAAATGCGAATAAAATATGGATTTTAGCTAATAATAATAGATCAATATCAGTTCATTAATTGTAACAAACTTATCATACTAATATACGATGTTAATCATAGAAATTGGCACAATGTCACTTCTGCTGCATTCTGTTGCTTTAGGGAAGCTCACAGGCCAGCCCAGAGACAAGGGTGGGGAGGTCTACATAAGTGTCTGAATACTGAGAGGCATGGATCACTGGTGCTATTATTTTCTCTATTTTAAGATGAGGAAGTGGAGGCAAGAATGATTAATAACTTGCCCAAGGTCACACAACCAGTTTACAATGTTTCTGGGGTTCAAATCCAGACCCCGACTCAGTGCTGATAACCACAGTTCTGAGTTCTGTCATAATTTTCAAAGCATGTGCAAAATTCCTGAGCTGTTGTTATTCCCCCTGACCCCCCCATTTTTTTTTTTCTGGTTGCACCTCATGGTTTTCAGGATCTTAGTTCCCTGTCCAGGGGTTGAACCCAGGACACCACGGTGAAAGCACCGAGTCCTAATCGCTAAAGAGCCAGGGGACTCCTAATCCCTTTTTTATGTAAAAATTGAGTGCCAAAGACAGAAGAGAGTGTTCTGTGGCCACCCTGAGGGATAGTATTAATAGAAGTACAACCAGAGCCAAGGGCTTCTGACTTCCAGATGGATTTGAGGACCTCGAAGTCCCGAGGCTGACGGAGTGCATGCCTATTCTCCCCATCACTTTCAGTTTTACCTCCTACTCATCCACTGGAGGAGGGAATTGGGGTTCAAATCAATTGGGCAGCTTGCCTCAGAGTCACACTCAAAGCGAGTTGGGGCCAAGAAATTACACTTTTCCCACCATTCCACTCTGCTTTCCCAGTCTCCACCACCTCGTCAGGATCAAATGCCTTGTTTCCCTGACATAAGTGGACGCAGAGCTGTGACCTGGGCACCTGGGCATGTGACAGGTGTATGTAGGATACATGTACACAGGGGGCCTGCGTACAGGGCAGGAGGGCTAGGATATTCATATATTCTACACAGGACGCTCATGCACAGAAGAGGTACCCAGGACTCGTGTACAGGGCACACGTGGATGGGACCTGTCGTAGGTTGCATTCCCCCAGAAGCAAACCCAAGACAAGAATTTTAGGGCAAGTGGTCTATCTGGGAGGTGGTCCAGGAAGCACAGTAGAGGAGTAGGCAAGTTAGACATGGAAGGGAAGGCTTCCAATGTACTGCCAGAACACTGATGAGCACATGGCTGCTGCTGACGCTGGGGACTCAGTCCTGCTGGACTGAGTCTTGTTCCATCCGGGAGCCAAGGGAGGCAAGATATTTATCTACAACAGCTATTTGCCGGCACTGTCCTCTGCCCAAGGCAAGCATGTTCCTTAAGCAGAGAGTCAGATGTGCTTTGCAGTCGGAAGCCCTGGGCACATATGGAGAAGAGGAATATCAGGGGGATATGGCGGGGCCCTGGCAGCGTTTGCTACAGGACTCAAGAGGTGCAGGGTGCATGTTCAGGACCCATGAGTACACAGATAAGGGCACAGGCATAAGACAAATGCTTGGATTACCAGCCTTGCTGTCTGGCTTGAAGGGAAGGCCTGCTGGAAGGTGATGAACAACACAGAAGAAGAGGTGGTGTCGGGACTCCCCAAGTCAACTGGTCCTCCATCCCTGTGCTCCTGCTGGCCGCTGTAATGGCATGTGCTTGCGTGGCAGGAAAGGTGGGTTTAAGGGCTCTCACAATGTGGAAGCTTCTCTCTGCTAAACTTCCACTTCATTTGTATTTCACAAAGTAGGGATGAGGGCTAAGGTGCCCAGGATAAATGAGGGACCACTTCAAGGGTTGATAGGGCCTTAGATTAGAAGTCAGACATAGAAGCAGAGCTCAGTGACATCACTGAGCCCACTGGCCCCATCGAAGAGATGGACATAACTCTGCCCATGTGTCTCAGCTACTACGCTTGCATCTTGGATTCCCTGTCTTCCTAGCCAGCATCACAGAAATCCTCTCCCTGCTATGGACTTCACAGAGCTGTTGTGAGGAGCAGATCAGGTCATGAACAAGAAAACACTTGGAAGAGAATAAAATATACAGGAAGGACCTGAGTAGGGAAAATCAAGGAACCTGCTTTCTCTCACTAGCTCTGCTGCTGTATTTTCAGGATATTGGTTTGACTCCTATAATCCGCCCATGGGATTCTCCAGGCAAGAGTACTGGAGTGGGGTGCCATTGCCTTCTCAGACTCCTATAATAAGAAGACCCAAAATGAATAAAAAAACAGAGCTCATTTCTCTTTCATTTAAAAGTATTCACGGTGGTTAAGGCTGACACAGTGGCTTCACAGTCACTGGAGACTCTCCATCCTCCACCTGATGGTCCAAGATGGCTGCTCCACCTCCAGGCCTTGCGACTACATTCCAGTTAGCAGAAGGAGGAATGGGGGAGGGGCAGGAACCCTCCTCCCTCCTGTACAGGACACAGCCCAGAAATTGCACACCTCATTTCCATCCATATCCCACTGACCAGGAGTTAATCATCTGACCACACTTCCCTGCAAGGGAGTCTAGGAATGGTCTTCTGCCATGTGAAAGGATACAGAGGAACAACTTGCAATTTTGCCCTAGCTGCTGACTTGCTTGGGCAACTCACATCTCCATCTGAGCCGTGGTTTCTTCATCTGCACATTTTTATATTCATTCATTCACATATCTATGCCAGGGCTTATGGTATGAGGTATGACTTTTGAACCACTTGATTACTAATGAACTCTCTTGCTAACTGGAATCATGAGCCCTGTGAGGTCAGATGTGAGGTCTTTCTTACTCACTGCTGTGCTCCTGGCGTACAGGGCAGGGTCTGGCACATGGAAGCCATGTTACCAGCTGCCCATGGATGATGTGTGGATGGCCATTCTGGCTTTGATAACTGGTGAGGACATTTTTCCTCATTGAAGAGTTGAAGTTCTTTCCTTTCTAGGCCTCCTGGCTCCACATCCCTTTCTCCCCACGTGCCAAGCCTTTCCAAGCCTATGAAATAAGATGTCTTCTGAGCCAGGAATGTGAGAGGGGGATTAAAAATAAATGAAAGTACATCAGAACAAGTTAACCACAAGACATGGCTTCCCAGGGTAATTTGGTGTTGGCACTAGAAGTCAAGGACTGAGCATTAGAGGCTCTAACTGCCAAGCACTCCTATCAACACCACTCCTGTGTTGGACAGAGAGCCCGCTGGGCTGCCCAGCACAGAAGCAGATGCCTAACCCGAGCCCCCATTGACTCTCCACCCCTGCAACACAACAGGCAAGACCCTCCCACGCAGATCAAGGAGAATAAGTGCTAATTCTAACCCTGTTGCCTACTTGCCAGAGTAACCCTAGGAAAATCTATACCTCTTTGAGCTTTAGTTTCCTCACCTGTAAAACAGGGTTAATAATAGGTTCTTAATCAACTATAAAATGCAGATAAGACACGACTGAGTGACTTTGCTTTCACTTTCACTTTCTAATCAACTATAAAATGCAGATAACAAGGGTACCTACCTTGTAGGCTGCTGCTGCTGCTGCTGCTAAGTCGCTTCAGTCGTGTCCGACTCTGTGCGACCCCAGAGACGGAAGCCCACCAGGCTCCCCCGTCCCTGGGATTCTCCAGGCAAGAATACTGGAGTGGGTTGCCATTTCCTTCTCCAATGCATGAAAGTGAAAAGTGAAAGTGAAGTCGCTCAGTCATGTGTGACTCTTAGCGACCCCATGGACTGCAGCCTACCAGGGTCCTCCATCCATGGGATTTTCCAGGTAAGAGTACTGGAGTGGGGTGCCATTGCCTTGAGGTTCTCAAATGTTCTCAGCTCACGGCATCATTCACATCTCTGTAATTTCTGCACAGTGCCCCAGGCCCAAAGAAATGTCTAATGGTTGTTTGTTATATTAGGTTCATACAACTTAATAATAGTAGTTTGTCCAGTATCCAACAGATATTACTGTGCTTCCCTCAAATTTTAAAAATATTTTGCAGTGTCTCTGAGCTTTCTGCAGTGCCTCTGGGTGCCCTCACACTCAGTTTGGAAATGGCAGTCATAAGGTTTTGAGGATGAAATGGGGTTGTGTTGTCAAGGGCTCACCACGATGTTTGGTCTGGAGTCAGAGATCAATAAATGTTGGTGGTCCTCAATTGCCCTTCAAGTCTCTTTAGTCCTCTCTGGTCTCCTGCTGCTGCCACCTTATTGGGCTCCTTGAGGCCTGTGGCCCCTCTTCTGAACTAACTTCCTTCTAGAAGAGAATCCCAGCCCCACTTCCTCATTCCTCCCTAACTCTACCACACGTGTGGCACGATTTCTTCATAGGTGGAATATACTCTTAACCTGGAGCTTTTGCTTACATGGCAAAAGTGACAGTTTGATTTTCAGAGCCTAAGTCTTCAGAGGCCTCTCACGATTCCACCTGCTCTCTTATCCTCTGCCATTGCCAAGAGAAGAACTTGCCCCAGTAGCCTGATGATTCCAGGAAGAGGACAAGGGACCCAGGGCACAGGCTCAGGTCTGCAGATCTGAATCCCAGTGTAGACCACCCCAGCCACACCACAAACTCAAGAGCAAAAATAAACAATGTTTCAAGGTATGGAGTTTTGGAGAGTTTTGTTACATAAAATTCTTGTGAGACAACCCAACCCCTCTTACTGTATCAAATTCAAATTCTCTGAGAGAAGGCCTGATTGGATCATGTGGTCACCACCCAGAACATGACTGCTTTTACACCATCACCCATGAGCCAAGGATCTCCCTCCTGTCCAGTCTGCAGGTAAATACCTTGGTTGGGGACACCCATTTCTAATCCAGGCAGCTGCCCCATACTTACAGGGTCCAGTGCCAAAAAGCCTGGTGACCTGCCTGGAAGCAATGGTTTCCGGCCTCTGTGTTCAGAAGGGCTGTGAATGTGGCAAACAAGGGTTTCTTGTATCCTCTTGGGTTCTAAAGAGTAACAGCTCAACTAGGAAAAATTACCCATAAAATTTTCTCTGTGTGTGGCAGTCAGAATGCATCTCAAGCTGTAAACTGCAGGGTATGAGAAATGTGATGTTTCTTACAACTCATTTTTGTAACTATTTTGAGCCTCCTTATGCTTAAAATGGAAACTATGAGGCTCAAGCTCACATAGAAAATTTGATAGAACCGGGCTTTAGAACCCAGGTGTCCTGGTTTTCTGTACAGTGGCCCGGCCCCCTTCCCTGCCCAGTCAGTGTCACCCTTGGAAGGATGCTTCAGGTCTCATCTCAGAGCCAGGGGAGCCCCTTTCCAGCTGCCTTGATTGTCTGGGCTATGCTTTCACGTGCCACTGACCGAGTGCCCACTTCTTGGAAGAATTCTTAGCAACCCTTTCCTCCTACTGAGTCTCAGTCTGCCTCCCTATGTCCTGTACCCCCACCCTATCTTTTGGAACTACACTTAAATAAACACGATTTTTCTTTAACTTATAATTTTTACTTCTATTAATTCTATTTAGGTTTTTTTAAAAATACCCCTTCTTAAATAGTGTCCTTTTTCTTAGGTTTTTTAATTCTTTTGTATGGTTTTTAATTCTTTTCAAAATACTGTTTTGTTATCTCATCTGAAGTTCTTGGGGAAGTGAGGTCTAATACTGCTATTGAAGGTGTCTGCTGACTCTCACTTATGGTGGATGATTTCCTTGTGTGTTTGTAATCTGGGGCTATGCGTTCATTTTCAGTGGGGCTTTATCTATGAACAGCTTGTGTAGCCCAGGTTGAGGGAAAGTCCCTCCCAAATGGGTTGAGTTTGTTTTTCTGGTCACCTCAGCTTCTTATCTGTGATCACTATGTTAATTCTTAGTTTGGAGTTCCTAGTTCAAGTGGATAGAATAAAATTAAAGCCTGTGTGAGAATAGATCCTATTCATTGGCATCATAATATTAACTTGATCTTGGTTGTTTCCATCGATTAGCATGTCAGCTCCAGGAAAGAACAGCCTTTTTCTCTCTGATTTTGGGCTCTGTTCCTCTATCTGCCTACAGCAGAATTTGGCACACAGTAGGCATTCAATAGGGCTTCCCTGGTGGCTCAGCAGTAAAGAACCTGCCTGCAATGCAGGAGACCTGGGTTCAATCCCTGAGTGAGGAAGATCCCCTGGAGAAGGGAATGCAACCCACTCTAGTACTCTTGCCTAGAGAATCCCATGGACAGAGGAGTCTGGCAGGCTGCAGCTCATGGGGTTGCACAGTCAGACACCACTGAAGCAACCAAGCTGCAGCAGCAGCAGAAGGCACTCATAAGTATATGTTGAAAAGGAAAATTAAAGAACACCCACTTCATGGGTGTCCATTAGGACTGTGTTTGCCCAATTAAAAATTGGAGTTCTTGTCTCATAAAACAGGCCGATGCTACTGGTGATTCTGTGACTGAGTGATTTCAGTGCCTCTACAGTTTTTTGAGCCTTTATCTAAGGGTTGCAAGATGGTTACTGTAGTTCCAGGCATCGCATCCACATTCAAGGCAGAAGGAAGTAGAAGAAAGTAAGAGTAAAGGAGGAGCACCACTGACATTTTTCCTTATCAGGTAGGTAACATTTTCCTAGACGTCTAACAGCAAATTTCTGTTTTTATCTCATTTGCTAGAAATGGGATGTGTGGGCATCCAGAAGAAAGGGGACTTTTTTCTTCTGGAAAATGAGCATTTCCCTTATCTATGGACTCAACAGATGGGTAAGGGAGGGAGGAAGGTGACTGGGGATACAGATGTGGTATCCCCCCCAAATGAGATTTTATTCATCTATATATGTATGTATGTGTGTGTATATATACACATATATGTATAATTTAGAACAAGCCCTCAGAAAACAATGTGGCCAAAAAGTATGGACACCTATTTCCACAATAATTATTAATTTTGTCATTTAAAGCTTCTGTGATCCTGTGGGCGTCAGATTTGGATTCTGGAGCCCACAGGCACTGAGACACCCGTAGCTCAATGATCTCCCTCCTCCTTCCTCCCTCCTTGCTCTGTTCAAAGTACTGAAGCCCTTTTTAAAAAAAAAAAAAAAAAAAAAACCTACATTTTTCAACGTGAGCCACTTCCTGCTCTCATTAACTCCATCCTCAGTGACTTAGCCAGACCCCGATCCTGGCCCAAGAAGGGAGCCGGACTGTCCAAGTCTAAGGTCCCTCAGGTCCATAAGCAGAGCAGTTCGGCATCAAGGTTTCCCCCGAGGAGCTGAGATGAAAACAAAAGAAGAGCCAACCTCAAGTCTCAGGCAGACCCTGGAGTGGCTGAGAAAGGAGCTGGTAAGGCTTTGTATTTCTTTTTACCTTACACCTTCACCCCACATCTTCTGAGGCCCCCTGGTTCCTACCTCCTAGGGGCCCCCTAGGCTGGGGCAGAGCTGCAGGCTGGGGTGTAGGCCCCACAGGCTCCCATCTGGGATCAGCCACACTGTGCACAGTTGCCACCCCAGGTGCTGGGATAAGTAGGTCGTGGCCTACATAGGAGGCTCTGGGTGCAGTGCTTGCCAGACTGGTTTTAGAATTACACTGAGTCTGGTATGTGCCCAGCTCTGTGGCTTGTGGCCTCTAGCAAATGGCTTTGAACTTCAGTCTCCTTATTGTAAAAGGGGGATGACAATAGTACTAACATCACAAGGGTTATTGTGAGAACTTGGTGAGGGGATGGTGTAATTCACTTTGTGCTTGCTTGGCACATCTACCCTGGCTCTTACAGTCCTGGCCCAGCTGGAAATGGTGTACCAGAGCTGTCTTAGCCGGGGCCTTCTAGAAAGCAGACACTTGCACAAACTCTGGGGTATTCCTGCTTATTTGGAGGTGCAAGCCCAGAGGGGTGAGAGTGAGGGGAAGAGGTGCGGGGGCAAAGGCCAGTACTATTCCAGCAGATGCCTTGTGTTACCCAACTGGATGCCACTTACAAAGAAGCCCTAAAGAGGCCAGCAGCCCTCTTGGCAGCTGGTTCTCCTCACTGTGGGACTCTCTGCCTGGAGGAAGAGCTGCACTCTGCCCGAGAGAAGTTTATCCACCCCACTCACTCCTGTCTCCCATTTCCTGTCTGTAGATGTCCACGCCATGGGGCACTAATTCTCCTGAGCTTATGAACGGTGTTACCTGGTTCCTCAGTAACTGCTCAGGAAGCCAGGTCTTACATCTCTCCTTGTGATGTTTCTTCCAAGTCCAAAAATAAAAGGATGCCCCCATAGTATGTGGGGACACTAGCCAAGAGAGAGAAGGAGGTGGTTTGGGGGAACCCCAAAGGGCGCCCAAGATTTGTATCTCAATATGCCAGTTTCAACCCTGGGAGAACTGATCATCCTGAAGAGGAAGAAGAGGGCGGTTAAAAATAGACTGATCAATTCAACAACTTAAAAAACTAAAAAAAAAAAAAAAAAAAAATGAGCTTCTACTTCTGGCTCAGGGGAGGGTGGGATGCAGGGACAGAAAGGATTGTCCAAAAATGACCTGCCTGGGTTGCCAGGCAACAGACCAGCTGGGACCCAGGCCTGTCCCAGCTTGGTGGGAGGGGCTGGCCCAGTAGGGAACCTCATGGGTCCAGGGGACTCCAGTGGCGGAGCCACAGCTAATTATAGGCTGTGTGCTGCTCCCTCCTTGTGCTCCCCTAAACACTGTGTCCCCACGTTAAGACTGCTTAGTATCTGAACTCAAAGAGCTGATTTTCATTTGATAAAGTACTTCTCTCCTACCCATGAGGAAGAAGAACAGGTGGGGGAAGGGGGAATGACCTGTAGGTAGAGGGGCCTCCCAGACCCAAATGCACCCCCACCTCCACATGATGCCAAGAGGTGAGTTTTGAGTCTCTACTTACTGGTCCCCGACTGGTAAGGTTCCCAGTCAAGCCTGCTTTAACCTCTATCACTGGGAATTTACATGACTCCACAAGGACTCCCCTCTGGAGCCCAGCCAAGGAGCCCCAACTGACTATCAGGGAAGCATGTCCGTCACTCTACGCAGCTAAGAGAACAAATCAGTAGCACCAACAACTACCATGGATAAAAGTCTGGTGCTCTTCCTCCAGTTCTGGAATCATAAAGCCCCCAAAGTCCTGCTGGGATCTAAAACAAGGGAGAGATCCTTGGAAGGCAAGTAATTTGCTTTCCACTTTGCAGATGAAGAAAAGGAGGCTTCGGTGAAAACATGGCTTCTGTGAGGCTGTGGGCTTGTCTCCGATTAGACAGTGAAGGAGACATCTTTCTGGGAAACGTCCAGTGCTCTGGCCGCTGCCTCACATGCTTCTTCTCTCTCCTAGACTGAGATGCAGGACCAAGACCAGAGACTCCTGCTTACACTGAGGCACCTGCACAGCGTCCTGGAGGAGCTCCGCACAGAGAGTGTCCAGTGGGAGGACGCCAGGTCGAGTGGTGGGACCTCCCCCATCAGAGCTCGAGCAGGCTCTGAAGGCAGGGGCCGCCAACCCTTTCCCTCCAGGCGCCTGGCCCATCTCCTTCAAGGGGTAGACAGCAGACGAAGTTCCCTCCCTTAACAGGCCGGAGATGACCTTGACTTTAACCCTCCCCCAACCAGTCTAAACTTTGACTGTGATGCTGTTGAAAGAGAGCACTGGAATGGGAGTCAGGAAGTCCAGGCTCTGGATTTACCCCTGCCCTCATTCACTCTATGTCCCTGGAACTGTCACTCAGCTTCTCTGTGTCACTCTCCTCTCCTGTCACTTAGCAGTATTTCACAAATAAGCTAAGAGATGTGAATACATTTGGGAAACAGAAACATGTTATATGGCTTCTGGCCAGCACCATGGTTGTAATCCTATTCTTGGGAATTTCTCACAAGGTGATTATTAAAACAAAGAAAGAGCTCAGTGTGCCAGGGTGTTTATCCAGTGTTGCCATGGTGAAAAACAGAACCCCATGTAGTGACTTGATGATTGTTTTCAGGCCTTTTATTTCCCTTTATCTGAAAGCAACAGGCCCTACAACCACCCTGGCCATAGGGATCAGCATGTGACCAGGCTTGACCAATTACAGTTCATCATCATCCTAACAAGATGATTGGCCCAGTGGGTGGCCCATGTGACTTCACAGAGCCAATCACAAACCTTCTCTGGCATTACCCTCTTGATACTTGTTCTTCTGAAGTTGCAAAGCTGGGTCTGCCAGTGGCCAGGATTACTGTGAGGTGACAGAGACCTGCCTGGAGTAGGAAAGAAAGAAGCTGTTCAAAGAGAAGCAGAGAGAGGGTCATTCAAGAGAAGGGCAGGCCAGAAGGGTGCTGGCTCTCTTTAGTCCCTGGTTTCAGACTCTAGTTCAGTGAGTTACTCCTGTTGTCTATCCAGAGCAAAAAACCAGAAAATTCCACCACTATCACCTATGAACTCAGGCACCAGTTTGTTTTTGCTTAAGCTGATTTGAGTAGGGTTCCCCTCATTTGCAACCAAAACACTCCAGATGGTCAAAGAAACAAAGAAGAGAAATCAAGAAAAAAAATTGTTTTTGCCTCATTCAGGGTTAGCAACACCAACCCTGTTTGGCAGGCAACAAGATGTATGATGTGGCAGAACCCTCAATTATATGGGATGGAGTCATAACTTTTAAAAATTATATTTGCCTATAAGAAAGACTTTTAAATGGAACAGGTGAAAATAATGTCCTGGTGTTAAGATGGTCCAATTATCATCAGGCTTTTTTTGTTTTTGAAAATCTTCTGGCATGTTGTTAGGATATTGTTTTTAATGGCTTTGAAAAAGTAAACCCATTGCATAAGGAGGCAAAGGGTGGGGGGAGGGTTGTATTATATATACAGTGTCCATAGTCAGACTAACCTGGGGCTGTTTCTATACAGTATTTGATAGTACGAAAAATTGTACTCTATCAATGGCTGAATGCATAAACGAAATGCAGCACATACATACAATGGAACATTAGTCAGCCTTAAAAAGGAAGGAAATTTTAGCACTGCTATAACTTGAAGACATAGGTGAAACTTGAAGACATAATGCTAAGTGAAATAAGCCAATCACAAAAGGACAAATACAGTATGATTCTACTCACACGAGGTACCTAGAGTAGTCAAATTCATGGAGACAGAAGGTAGTTCTGGTTGTCAGGAGTTGGGGAGCAGGGAGTCATTTAAGGATTGCCGTGCTTCAGTGTTACCAAATGACAGAGGTTCTGTGGATGGATGACGGTGATGGTGGTATAACAGCGTGAACGTACTTGATGCCACTATACACCTTAAAATGGTTAAAATGATATGTATCTTATGTTATATTTCACCACAGTTAAAAATAAATACTTTAAATTTAAAAATTACCTGCTCTGTGATGCTGGGGCTGGAGCTGGTTAGACTTTGCCAATAAGCAGGGTGAGCTAGAGGGACACCGCAGGGCTGGAGGAAGGAGAAAAGACTTGCTTCTTCATCTTTCTTCTCTTTAGCTTCTCTGGTGGCCTTCCTGCTCCCATGAGCATCATCCAGCAATGCTCCTTCACCTCACAGCAGCAATTCCTCCTGTGGCACCAGTCAGCAACCCCTTCTCAGGGCTCTAGGTTCGCTCCATGGGGCACTTCCCCCAACTGCAGAGCCAAGAGCTCCAGCCAGAATCTCCTCCCCAGAAGTCTGAGTTCCTGCCCTCCTGGCCCCACCCTGCTTTCCAAGACTCGAGCCCCAGCTGAGCACACCTTCTTTCTTAGATACCTGAAGTGGAGTACTGCACGTCTCCTGCTTTATGTTTTTCAGTTTTGATCATCTCAGCCTCTTCTCTTTGTTCCCTCAGGCCTGGGTGTGGTAGATGCTTCCTGAAGTGCTACTTTCATTCTATCTTAGAGATCTTTTTATAACCTTTTGGTCATCCAGTTAACAACGTTATACTTGGTTAGCAATTCTCTATATTAAATTCTCTCTGTTAAAATAACTAGGGTGGTTTCTGTCTCCAGCCTGTCTCTGACTGACACAGTTTTCAACTTTGGGCTATCATTACCGATGCTGTTGTAATCACGTCTGTTCATGTGCATAAGCACAGTGGCTCTAGGATATACAGGTTTCCTCCACTATCCAAAAGTAGAGTGTTCCCATGAAACATCTCACAAGCTGAAACTGTGTAAAGTGAAGAAACAGTTACCTTAGGACAGATCTTGCTAACAGAGGCACAAAATGAGATAGACTGAGATAAAGCACAGACACAGGTCAAAGCCAGACCAAAGCTATGGTGGCCTGGTGCAGAGAGATGCTGAGTGCAGTTCCTGGGGAAATTCATGGGGAAGGAGCTTGGTGGCCCCAGTCCCCCCTGCCCCCTGCTGCCCCTCCCCAGGGTGTTTGCTGCCTCTGTAACAGCTCACCCCAGATCAAACACTGAACATCAGTTTCACTTTTCACTCAGTTTTGTAAAAATGAAAATCACCTTGGGCTTTCTTTCAATTCACAAAAACAGTTCCAAATGTATATCTCTCATAAAAGTGAAATGGCATCAAGTGAACTTTAGAAAAGCGACAGATACCTGTATAGCAAAGAGTTGAATTGGAGGTATGTGAATACTCAAGTTTATAAGAAATGTATTTTCCAAAGTGGGGCATTTGCTTACACTCCCACAAGCTGTATCCAAGAGCTCCTGTTCCTCCATATTCCGCCAACACTTGGTATTATCAATCTTCTTAATTTTTGCCAATATACTGAGTGCAAAATGGTGTTACACTGTGACCTTAACTTGCATGTTCCTACTTATGTAGTTGTTAACCTGAGTTTATTTCCAGCTCCACCATTTACTTACTTTTTGATCTTTGATCTCCACCATTTACTTACTCTTTGAGACTCAGTTATCTCATTTATAAAAGAAAGGATAAAAATAGTATCTAGCTCATGGGATTAATATATATATTGTATAGTAGAATGCATATAACCCACCTTACACAGCACTTGACATTGTAAAGGCTAATAAATGATACCATTATTATTACTGTATAATCACAAATATATTGATTTGTGAAACTATGACTATTACAAATAGACAAGCTTGTTAGCAACCATCATCAGGCGAAATATCTGCCTGACCATACAAAGTAACAGTGACATTTGCTTCCCATGCCCAATGCCAACCACTAGCCCCTTTTGCCTCTCCCAACTTCCCACAGCTGGGCCCTCAAACCATGACCATCTGCCAATCCCGTCTCTACTAATCTGGGAAGATAAACCCACCCCTCTGCTGGGGTATTTGTTGTTTTTGAGATCCCACCTCTGGAACCAACATTTAATTTCTGATCCCAGGTCAGAAAAAACTCAGACTGAGCCCAGATGCTGGGGGACAAGGGGATTGGAGTGGAAATGACAGCCTCAGTGCTGGTTCCCGGAGGGCAGGGTTACAGATCATGTTTGTCCAAGCCAACCAGTGCACACCAGAGGGAGCTTGGGGATCGTGATCATGAAGGAAAATCTAGGGTTTTCTCTGCTGAGGCAGCAAAGACAGGACTATACACCAAAGTCTTGCATCCAAGAGTGAGGAGATAAGGGGGCACAGACGGGAAAAGGACTGACGAGGTCAGAAGCTAAAAAATTAGGAGCAGAACAACAGTACAAGATGTGATACTTATTGTCAGGACAGGCAGTTCAGGGCTCACACTGTGATTTAACCAGAAAGGATCAGAGGCTCGTCTTTACTTGCTGCGAGCATTCAGACCTGGGCCAGGTGTGACAATCTTGCGGAGTGTGTTCTGGCTGTATACTGGTGTGTAACAAAATGCTCCCAAACTTAAAACATCATCATTTTATTATTGCAACAACCATTCGTCGTTGCAGTAAATCACGCTTCCCATGGTTCTGGGGATGGACTGGGCTCAGGTGGGGAGCTCTTGCTTTTGGTCTTTCAAGTGGCTACAGTCATATGGTGTCCAGCTTGATTCATCCCAAAGGCTTATTCACATATCTGGCAGTGGATGTGGGCTGTTACCTGGGATCTTAGCTGAGACTGTCAGCTGGAACACCTACCCATGAACACTCTATGTGACCTGAGTTACCTCATAGCATAGTGGCTGGTGCCAAGAATGAGCATCTGAAGAGTCAAGAGGAAGCTGTATAGCTTTGATGACCCAGCCTTGAAGGTCATACAGTGTCACATCCATTGTATCCTTTGCAGAAGAAGCCAGGCACCAAGCCCAGCTCACATGCAAGGGCAAGAGAATTAGACCATCTCTTGATGGGAGGAGCATCAAAAACTTGCATATGTGTTTTAAAGCCACCACTCCGTGTAAGACTGGATAGGTTTCCAGTGTGGTATACCAGCTGCAAGGACTAGGTGGGGCTTATTATAAATTCAGGCAGAATGATAAGCAGAACCTCATCAAAATCCAACAGAAGGAACTCCAGGAAGTGAAGGGTAGGTCTGGGTCTACAAGAGTTCACTCATCACTCCAGCCTTACTGTGTTTCATTCAATGTGTTCCTAAGAGGTGTGTTCAGCTCTGCTGCTATGACAAACCAACCTTGAGATCTCAAAAACTCAACCCAACCATGGTCCCTCCTTGGCTCACACTACATGTCCTACACTCCTGTGGGGGGCATGGGGTGTGTGTCAGGGAAGGTGCTCATGCTCGGGGACCCAGCCATCATCTGCGATGTCATCTGATGCTACAGCAGGGAAGATACATTTGGAGAGTCACACACTGTCTCTTCCACATTTTAACCAGGCGGTGACATGTGTCCCTTTTGCCCATAGCCCATTGGCTAGAATTAGTCACATGGTGTGTCCCAGCCAGGGGAGGGAGTTGGCTGGGAAATGTGAGGTGTGGATGACAGTCTGGCAAGCACCACTGTGACAAACACACTCTCTATTCTCTCTCAACAACTGGCTTCCTCACCACATCAGAGTGGGTCCTCATCAGTCTCCACCATCCCCCAGAAGCTCCTAGGGTGCACTCTAGGAACGGGGACACCCAGGCCCACCTAGACCTGCTGAAAGGAGCCTCCGAGTTGGAGTTGGGGAACTGAGTGTCCACCAGCCCCAAACCCTCAAGGGAAGGCTGAGAACCAAGGGCCGGGGGCTGTTCTGCCATCTGTCCTACTTCCTGGCTTTGGCTTCCTTTAACTATGTTTGGGCTTTACTTTCTGGTCTTCTTTCTGCATTTTTTTGTTTATCCACTTCCATTGCTAAAGATTTCACGGTCCTGCTATTTCTCTACATTGATGTCCATAGAAAGGGAATCTGTTGAATCAGCTCAACCTTTGACATCTGAGTGCATCAGAGCAGGTTAGTATAAGGTAGATTTGTTCTCTCCTCTGCCTCTTCTTCTTCTATCTCTTTTCCTTCATCACCATTGTCAATACACAGGAAGTATAATGCAGTAATTGAGTAAGGGCCACGACACTAGCATGCCTGGATTTGAATCCCAGGTCTGCTATATATTAATTCTATGGCCTTAAGCAAATAACATAACTTTTCTTGCCTCCATTTGCTCCTCTGTAAAGTGCAGACACAACAGTTAATTACCTCATATACCTATTGAGCAAATGCAGTGAATCAGCATGGTCCTGGCACATCAATCTTAGCTATTATAATGAATAATAACAGCTACAATTTTTTAGCTCAAGACAGTGTAGTAGCTCAGTATAGCCTGGAGTCTCACTGCCCGTGCTCAAATCCCAGCTTTCCATTTACTAATGATGTGCCCTTGGGCAAGTCATTAAATTCTCTGTGCTTCAGTTTCATCATGTATAGAATGGGAATGATAATATACCTACCTTCTGAGGTTGTCGTGAAAGTGAGCTAACACATGTAAAATGTTTACAGCCATGCCTGTCTTCTAACAAGGGCTGTGTATGTGCCATGTAAACTCTTCATTTTCATTATCAGTCATCTACCCTGACTACCAGCACCATACGAAACAGTGTAAAAATGCTGCACTGAACCCACTCAGCAGCTCTGCAAGGGTCATATTATATCTCCATTTTAGGAACGTAGGGCTTGGGTTTCAGTGGAACTAAGTGGCCCCAAATAACACATTGAGTAAATCTCAGATCTACCTTTTGCCTAAGCAGAGCTCTGACCCACAGCACAACGGTGCTCTTCCTATCAGACGAAGTGGAGGGAGGGGTTCCGTGGGAAAGAGGATGCAGAGATGTTGGGTTCCTGTGTCCCCCTCTCCCCTGCCGCTCCTTCTGGCAGAGTCTGGGGAGACAGTCTACGTGTGTGTATGTGTGGGTATGTGTGTATGTGAAAGGAACTCAAAGACATCTTTAGACGACACCCCCTGGAATCACCATGGTTGGTGAGCAGACCCAGAGTCGGGATGTCCCCAGGAGTGCAGCCCCTTTCTTACTCCCAGCAAATCGTGAATCCAGTTCATAAGATGGGAATTCTGCCCTTCCTCTGCCCCCTGGTCACAGTCCTGCTCCTGTTTCACTGGACCAAAACCAAGATGTGTGCCAGGCTGCACTCCCTGTGGAAACTCTGGGGGATAATCTGTTCCCGACCTTGTCTGGCTTCTGGTGGCTGCAGGCATTCTTGGGCTTGAAGCTACACCTCTGCCTTCTGCTCTGTGTGTGAACAATCTCCCTCTGCCTTCCCCTTACTGAGGATATATGTGATTACATTTAACACTCACCTGATAATCCAGGATAATCCCCCATCTCAAGATCCTTAAATTAATCACATTTGCAAAGACACCCTCAGAGCTCTGCTCAGGCAGAAGGTAGATCTGAGATTTACTCAATGTGTTATTTGGAGCCACTTAGTTCCACTGAAACCCAAGCCCTACATTCCTAAAATGGAGATATAATATGTAAAGTAACATTCATGGGCTCCAGGGATTAGGATGTAGGGGCCACTTTTCCATCTAGCACAGTAAAGGATCAACAAAAAGGAATTTCCTGCTCATTCCTACTGGAAATCATTCTCTGTCAATGTGCAGGGCTAAAGAGAATTTTGTACAGCCAGGGGTTACCATGGGCCCTGTCAGAAGAATGAGGACAGATGCTTATTGAACATGGGCTATGCATGGACACCATAGCATATCACAGGCTATACAGGAAATACCTGTTGATATTCCCATTTGACAGAAAGGAAACTGAGACCCAAAGAGCGGGTGGTCAATGAAGGAAAAGCGGGGCAGTTGAAAGCAAATGAAACTGGTGGTTCAAACTCTGGTTTCTTTCTGATCAACGTTTTTGTGTTCCTTATCAAGGACTAAGGGACTTACTCGGTGGATGGGCGCCACCTGGTGTCCATGTGGAGTAACTCTTCGGTTAACCAGCCTGCTCTGCATTGTGGGACTGCCTTCACTGTCTGCTTTCTTACTGAGGAACGGGTTATACTGGGGGGGGGACACTGACGCTTTCTGGCCCTGAGATCTAGGTTCGGCTCTGCCACTGACTGAATGACCTGTAGCAAGTTACTTCTCCTCCTCTGAACCTTAACTCTGAAATGAAAATGACACCTGTCAGAGCTGTGGGAGACCTTGTGGAAGTGCTTTGTAAATGGAATAACCAGAGACAATGAAAAGAAGCATTATCTGCAATAAAAAGGGTAACAGGTCTGGACTAATTTAGAAGAATACTTTATTTGGTAGAAACCAACACAATACTGTAAAGCAATTATCCTTCAATTAAAAGTAAGTAAATTGAAGGGATTTCCCTGGTGGTCCAGTGGCTAAGACTTAGCACTCCCAATGCAGGGGGCCTGGGTTCAATCCCTGGTCAGGGATCTAGATCCCACATGCCACAACTGAAGATCCCAAGTGTCACAGCTGTGACCCAGCACAGCCAAATAAATAAGAAATATTTTTTAATAAATAAATAATTTTTTAAAAAATAGAAAAATACTTATGGTGCATCTGCTATGTGTCAGATGCTGTTCTGGATGTCAGAATAAAAAAAAAAAAACTAAATGGATAAAATTCATGCTTTCCTGTAGTCGACATTTTTGCATTCCAATTTCATTCATTTATCTACAAGTAGTTTTCTGGTGTGTCAGGCACTTTCCCAAGAAATGGGCATAGAAAGGATTTAATATATGGCTACCACACAGGGAGCAAGAACACAGATCTGGGTAGGGACAGAGATAGGTTTTACGTGCCCTGAAGCTTATAAAATTTAGGATATTCTTTGAGTAAAGAAAAAGAATAAAAAGTCATAAGTGCAGCAGTACATTAAAGAGGGGAATTTTTCTTTTATAACTATGGAAGAAATAACAGCAAATGATGAAATTTTAAAAACTGACACAAATGATAAAATCATAAACTCTGGAAATACAGCATAATATTTTTATGAATTAGCTGCCATGATATAGCTCTGTAACTTTTTTCTATATATTCTTTGACCATATAGCCATAAGATAATGATTTATTTCTATAAATAAAGACAATAATTCAGTCTTTATAAGATTGACTTTTTTGGTGGGTAGTTTAAACAAGTTTCTCTAAGTTGTAAAGTTTAATGCTATGTAAGTTCTTAGGATTATTGTCAAATTTGAAAAAATTCTAAATTTCTTTAACATTAATACATGAGCTATAACTCTTTAAAATTTTTTTTATTGGAGGATAATTGCTTTACAATATTGTGCTGGTTTCTGCCATACATCAACATGAATCAGCCACAGGTATACATATGTCGGGGCTTCCCCAGGTGGCACTAGTGGTAAAGAGCCTGCCTGCCAATGCAGGAGACAAGTAAGAGATGCAGGTCGATCCCTGGGTCAGGAAGATCCCCTGGAAGAGTGTATGGCAACCCACTCCAGTGTTCTTGCCTAGAGAATCCCATGGAGGGAGAAACCTGGCAGGCTACAGTCCATAAGGGTTGCAAAGAGCTGGACATGACTGAAGTAGCTTAGCATGCACATGTGCATACATATGTCCCCTCCCTCTTGAACCTCCCTCCCATCTCCCACCCCATTCCACCTCTCTAGGTTGTCAGGAACATGGGTTAAGCTCCATGTGTCACACGGCAAATTCCCAATGGCTATTTTACACATGGCATGTATATGTTTTCATGCTATTCTTGCAATTTGTCTCGCCCTCTCCTTCCCACACTATGTCCATAAATCTGTTCTCTATGTCTAAGTCTCCACTGCTGCCCTGCAGATATAAAAATGAATGCATTTGAGTCAGTCCAAATGAGGTAGATGAACCTAGAACCTACTGCAGAGAGTGAAGTAAGTCTGAAAGAGAGTCAAATACCGCATATTAACGCATGTGTATGGAATCTAGAAAGATAGTATTGCCATTTGTAAGGCAGCAATGGAAACACAGACATAAGTCCTTTTATATAGTGACTAAGCTTAAATACTTTTTGAGTTGACAGTCCATTAACTAGTTTTATTGTCAGCATCCCCATGTGGTAGCATAGTATGAATTCCACATTATCTTCATCCATGTCAGTATTTCATGTCAAATTTCATGAGAAATTTGAATCTTTCCCCCAATGTATTTATAGAATTCACTTTTTTTGTAATTGGTTGCGCTGGGTCTTCGTTGCTGTGCTCAGGCTTTCTCTAGTTGTGGCAAGCAGGGGCTACTGTTTGTTGCTGTGCTCAGGCTTCTCATTGCAGTGGTTTCTCTTATTGTGGAGCACAGGTTTTAGGCATGTGAGCTTCAATAGTTGCAGTATGTGGGCTCAGTCATTGTGGTGCATGGGCCTAGTTGCTTTCTCGGCATGTGGGATCTTCCCAGACAGGGATTGAGCCCGTTTCCCCTGCATTGGCAGAGGCAGATTGCTATCCACTGTACCACTAGGGAAGTCCTATAATCCTCTTCTTTTAATTAATTAGATTATCACAATCAAGTCTATTCATTACTTTGATATGAAATGTATCTATTCCTCTTAATGAATTACAGTTACTCTTTGGTATCTGTGGGGAAATAGCAACCCACTGGGAAATCCCATGGACAGAGGAGCCCAGTAGGTACAGTCCATGGGGTCGCAAAAGAGCTGGACACGAGTTAGAGACTTGGGGAAGGAAATGGCAATCCACTCCATTACTACTGCCTGGAAAATCCCATGGACAGAGGAGTCTGGTAGGCTACAGTCCATGGGGTCGCAAAGAGTTGGACACGACTGAGCGACTTCACTTTCCCTTTCACTTAGTGACTAAAGAACAACAATCTGCAGGACAATTATTCCCCTGCAGATACCAAAATCCACAGATGCTCAGGTCCTTTATGTAAAAGGATAAAGTATTTGCATATAACCTACTCACACACCCCCATATTTTAAATAATCTCTAGATTACTTATAACATCTAACACAATGTAAATGCTATGTAAATAGTTGTCACTGTATGGCTGTTGGCTTTTGGAAATTTTTGGAATTTTTTTTTCAAATATTTCGCTGAGGTTGATTGAATCCACAGATACAGAACCTGTGGATATGGAAGGCCTACTCTACCACTTTTGTTATGATCTACAGGTCACTTATTTGTAAGACACTGCTAGGACAGAAATGCTAAGTGAGGCATAACCCAACACTATGAGATCATAAAACACTCAAATTCCCTCATAGATATATTATGCTTGCTGTTTACAGTTCTCCATATCCCTACAAACGTAGGACTTTGATATCTTTTAGTTCATTCAATTTCTATTAGAAAGGAGGAAAAAACATGCAGGACATTTATAATTGTACAAGCTGCACTGCCAGATACACTGCCCGGACTTTGCATGCGTGTGTGTCTGCTCAGTCATGTCCGACTCTTTGGGACCCGCACTGGGCTCCTCTGCGCATGGAATTCCCCAGGCACAGTATATTATGACAGAGGGAAAGTTGAAAGACAACAATCTTAAATGGGCCCAAGGGAGGCAAGTGACTCCTGGAGTGGGTTGCCATTTCCTAACCGGGCTTTGCTAGGAACCAAATCCTCTGCATATAGTTTAATACATCTGATGATCAACAGACTTTTCTATAGACTAGCTCTGGTACTGTGTGTTTCAAATCTCTTCCCCACCCATTTTGTACACACCCCTGATGCTGGGCACTACCATAACCTGTGGCCCTGCACCTTCCTGTCACAGTGCAGGGTGAGTCAGCACAGTGGACACTAGCAGTATTCCTGGAAGCCATTCCTGCCCTGGGATGGACAGCAATGGCACACCTGTAGATGAAAGGGACTGCGAACCACATAAACGGTTCTTGTCTTCGTCTGTTTGGGCCACTACAACAAACCACCACAGACTGGGTGGCTAAACAACAAACATTTGTTTCTCTCAGTTCTGGAGGCTGGGAAGTCCAGGATCGAGTTGCCAGCAGACTTAGTGTCTGGTGAGATCCTGTTTCCTATTCCATAGACAGCTGTCTTCCCATTGTGTCCTCACATGGCAGAAAGGTTGAAAGGTTTCCTTTATAAGGGAACTAATCCCACATTACTAACATGGAGCCCTCATGACCTAATTATCTCCCAAGTGCCCCATCTCTCAATACTATCACATTGGAGATTAGGATTTCAACATATGAATTTCGGGGGACACAACATTCAGTCCGTAACACATCTGAATCTAAAGTAATGTACACCTAACTCAACTCTGTCTTAGCTGTATCCTTCCAGTACTGCATTGAACAATATATTATGACAGAGGGAGAGTTGAAAGACAATGATCTTAAAGGATTCTAGTTAAATACCTTACTTCTGCAATGTTTATAAAAACATATACCCTGCTGAACATATTGCTATGTTCTCCCAGGAACTTGGAGGGGCCCAGGCAAGCAAGGACCCTGAAACTGAAGATTCACTGTGGTCAGGATAAATCAACTCATAGAACATGAAAAAATAATAAGTAAGGGGGAAGCTATGCAGGACCCTGTAGTTGTCAGGAAGGTGTTTGGTTTTATTCTAAGAGCAACAGGAAGACTTAAAGAGCTTTATAAGGGGAGACCGCTCTGGTTGCAGTGTGGGCAGTGGGCTCAAGGGAGGCAAGTGACATGAGGGAGATTGCTGAGGAAGCTGTTACAGCTTCTCTAGTAGGGAAGTGGTAGAGAGGGTAGAGACAGTGAGAAATGAATAAAGTCCTATTTGAAGGTAAAGTGATGGGCTTGATTGCTGCTGCTGCTGCTAAGTCGCTTCAGTCGTGTCCCACTCTGTGCGACCCCAGAGATGGCAGCCCACCAGGCTTCCCCATCCCTGGGATTCTCCAGGCAAGAACACTGGAGTGGGTTGCCATTTCCTTCTCCAATGCGTGGAAGTGAAAAGCGAAAGTGAAGCTGCTCAGTCATGTCTGACTCCTAGCGACCCCATGGACTGCAGCCTACCAGGCTCCTCCATCCATGGGATTTTCCAGGCAAGAGTAGTGGAGTGGGGTGCCATTGCCTTCTCCAGATGGGCTTGATTATGGATTGATATTAAGAAGTTAGCATCAAGGACATCTCCCAGAGGTCTGCCTGAGTGGTCACTGTGACACAGTTCCCTGAGGTGGGAAAAAGGGAGTGAAATCATTCCCAAATATGTGACCCTGTACCCATGGCTTCTCCTCTCCGGGCTACTTCCTCATCACAATAGGAGGGGAATTATTAACTACCTTGTGATACCCCACATCCAAGGGCAAAGGAGAAGCCCCAGCAAGATGGTAGGAGGAGTGAAATCACATTTAGAATCAAACTCCATACCTGCCAGAGATGCTTAGAGGGCTCAAACACCTTGTGCACACCAGGACCCAGAGACCCCACAGAGATTGAGACAGAACTGTGAGTGTCTCTTGAGGAGGTATGGGTCAGCAGTGGCCTGCTGCAGGGGCAGGGGCTCTGGGTGCAGTAGACCTGGGTATGGCATAAGCCCTGTTGGAGGAGGTCACCATTAATCCCACCATAGAGCTGCCAGAAGTTACACAGGACTGGGGAAACAGACTCTTGGAGGGTACAAACAAAACCTTGTACACACCAGGACCCAGGAGAAAGGAGCAGTGACTCCACAAGAGACTGACTCAGACTTGCCATGAGTGTCCAGGAGTTTCCAGCAGAGGCGTGGCTCAGCAGTGGCCTGCTGCAGGGTTGGGGGGACTGAGTGTAGCAGTGCTTGCATGGGACCTTTAGAAGGAGGTCACTGATTATCTTCGTTACCTCCACCATAGTTTGAGCTCAAGTCAAATAACAGGGATGGAACACAGCTCCACCCTTCAACAGAAAATTGGATTAAAGATTTACTGAGCATGGCCCCGCCCATCAGAACAGGACCCAGATTACCCCTCAGTCAGTCTCTCCCATCAGGAAGCTTCCATAAGCCTCTTATCCTTCTCCATCAGAGGACAGACAGACTGAAAACCACAAACACAGAAAACTAACCAATCTGATCACATGGACCCCACCCTTATCTAATTCAATGAAACTATGAGCCAAGCTATGTAGGGCCACCCAAAAAGGACAGGTCATGGTGGAGAGTTCTGACAAAACGTGGTCTACTGGAGAAGGCAATGGCAAACCACTTCAGTATTCTTGCCTTGAGAACCCCATGAACAGTATGAAAAGGCAAAAAGATAAGTCACTGAAAGATGAACTCCCCATGTCAGTAGGTGCCCAACATGCTACTGGAGAACAGTGGAGAAATAACTCAGGAAGAATGAAGAGATGCAGCCAAAGCAAAAACAAGACCCAGTTGTGGATGTGACTGGTGATGGAAGTAAAGTCCGATGCTGTAAAGAACAATATTGCATAGGAACATGGAATGTTAGGTCCATGAATCAAGGTAAATTGGAAGTGGTCAAACAGGAGATGACCAGAGTGAACATCAATATTTTAGGAATCAGTGAACTAAAATGGACTAGAATGGGTGAATTTAACTCAGATAACCATTATATCTACTACTGTGGGTAAGAATCCCTTAGAAGAAATGGAGTAGCCCTCATAGTCAACAAAAGAGTCTGAAATACAGTACTTGGATGCAATCTCAAAAACGACAGAATGATCTCTGTTCGTTTTCAAGGCAAACCATTCAATATCACAGTAATCCAAGTCTATGCCCTGACCAGTAATGCCAAAGAAGCTGAAGTTGAACACTTCTATGAAGATCTACAAGACCTTTTAGAACTAACACCCCCCAAAAATGTCCTTTTCATCACAGGGGACTGGAATGCAAAAGTAGGAAGTCAATAAATACCTGGAGTAACAGGCAAATTTGGCCTTGTAGTACAAAATGAAGCAGGGCAAAGGCTAATAGAGTTTTTCCAAGAGAATGTACTGGTCATAGCAAACACCTTCTCCCAGCAACACAAGAGAAGACTCTACACATGGACGTCACCAGATGGTCAATACTGAAATCAGATTGATCATATTCTTTGCAACCAAAGATGGAGAAGCTCTACACAGTCAGCAAAAACAAGACCGGGAGCTGACTGTGGCTCAGATCATGAACTCTTTACTGTCAAATTCAGACTGAAATTGAAGAAAGTAGGGAAAACCACTAGACCATTCAGGTATGACCTAAATCAAAATCCCTTACAATTATACAGTGGAAATGACAAATAAATTTAAGGGATTATATCTGATAGAGTGCCTGAAGAACTATGGATGGAGGTTCATGATATTATACAGGAGGCAGTGATCAAGACCATCCCCAAGAAAAGGAAATGCAAAAAGGCAAAATGGTTGTCTGAGGAGGCCTTACAAATAGCTATGAAAAGAGAGAAGGGAAAGGCAAAGGAGAAAAGGAAAGATATACCCATCTGAATGCAGAGTTCCAAAGAATAGCAAGGAGAGATAAGAAAGCCTTCCTCAGTGATCAATGCAAAGAAATAGAGGAAAACAATAGAATGGGAAAGACTAGAGATCGCTACAAGAAAATTAGAGATACCAAGGGAAATTTTCACGCAAAGATGAGCACAATAAAGGACAGAAATGGTATGGACCTAACAGAAGCAGAAGATATTAACAAGAGGTGGCAAGAATACACAGAAGAACTATACAAAAAAGATCTTCCTGACCCAGATAATCATGATGGTGTGATCACTCACCTAGAGCCAGACATCCTGGAATGCAAAGTCAACTAGGCCTTAGGAAGCATGGCTACGACCAAAGCTAGTGGAGGTGATGGAATTCCAGTTGAGCTATTTCAAATCCTAAAAGATGGTGCTATGAAAGTGCTGTACTCAATATGCCAGCAAATTTGGAAAACTTAACAGTGGCCACAGGAATGGAAAGGGTCAGTTTTCATTCGAATCACAAAGAAAGGCAATGCCAAAGAATGCTCAAACTACCGCACAGTTGCACTCACCTCACACGCTAATTTGCCTTGGGCTCAGGTGGTAGAGAATCTGCCTGCAATGTGGGAGACCTGGGTTCGATCCCTGAGTTGAGAAGATCCCCTAGAGAAGGGAAAGGCTACCTACTCCAATTATCTAGCCTGGAGAATTCCATGGACTATATAGTCCATGGGGTTACAAAGAGTCGGACACGACTGAGTGACTTTCACTTTCACATGCCAGCAAAGTAATGCTCAAAATTCTCCAAGTGAGGCTTCAACAGTATGTGAACTGTGAACTTCCAGATGTTCAAGCTGGATTTAGAAAAGGCAGAGGAACCAGAGATCAAATTGCCAACTTCCGTTGGATCATCGAAAAAGCAAGAGAGTTCCAGAAAAACATCTACTTCTGCTTTATTGACCATACCAAAGCCTTTGACTGTGTGGATCCCAACAAACTGGAAAATTCTTAGAGATGGGAATACCAGACCAGCTGACCTGCCTCCTGAGAAATCTGTATGCAGGTCAAGAAGCAACAGTTAGAACTGGACATGGAACAACAGACTGGTTCCATATCAGGAAAGGAGTATGTCAAGGCTGTATATTGTCACCCTGCTTATTTAACTTATATGCAGAGTACATCATGAGAAATGCTGGGCTGGATGAAGCACAAGCTGGAATCAAGATTGCCGGGAGAAATATCAATAACCTCAGATATGCATATGACTACCCTTATGGCAGAAAGCAAAGAAGAACTAAAGAACCTCTTGATGAAAGTGAAAGAGGAGAGTGAAAAATTTGGCTTAAAACTCAACATTCAGAAAACTAAGATCATGGCATCTGGTCCCATCACTTTATGGCAAATAGATGGGGAAACAGTAGAAATAGTGACAAACTTTATTTTGGGGGGCTCCAACATCACTGCAGATGGTGACTGCAGCCATGAAATTAAAAGACGCTTGTTCCTTGGAAGAAAAATCATGACCAACCTAGATGGCACGTTAAAAAGCAGAGACATTACTTTGCCGGCAAAGGTCCATTTAGTCAAAGCTATGGTTTTTCCAGTAGTCATGTATGGATGTTAGAGTTGGACTAGAAAGAAAGCTGAGAGCGGAAGAATTAACGTTTTTGAACTGTGGTGTTGGAGAAGACTCCTGAGAGTCCTTTGGACTGCAAGGAGATCCAACCAGTCCATCCTAAAGGAAATCAGTCCTGAATGTTCATTGGAAGGACTGATGTTGAAGCTGAAACTCCAATACTTTGGCCACCTGATGTGAAGAACTGACTCATTTGAAAAGACCCTGATGCTGGGGAAGATTGAAGCGGGGAGGAGAAGGGGATGACAGAAGATGAGATGGCATCACCAACTCAATGGCCAGGAGTTTTGAGTAAACTCCGTGAGTTGGTGATGGACACGGAGGCCTGGCACGCTGCAGTCCATGGGGTCACAAAGAGTTGGACATGACTGAGCAACTGAACTAAACTGAGGTTGTTTGAAGAGTAAATGAGACAACCCATCAGCAAGGAACCTGGGACCTTAAATAACCTATATACTGAATGCTATTGTTATTCCAAGATTTATCAGTATTTCCTATGGAAATTCAAAGGAGGAAACCAGCCTTGGATCCTTATGCTCTTTTATTTTTCTTACTTTGTAGCAGTCGGCTTTAGTTATTGAAAGCTGTAATATTCCAAGTAGGAAAATGTTTGCTGTCCCTAAAGCACAGGTCAGTGTGAATGATCTCTTTAGCAATAATAATGATGCCTAATATTCATGAGAAATGCTGGACTGGAAGAAGCATAAGCTGGAATCAAGATTGCCGGGAGAAATATCAATAACGTCAGATATGCAGACGACACCACCCCTATGGCAGAAAGCAAAGAACTAAAGAACCTCTTGATGAAAGTGAAAGAGGAGAGTGAAAAAGTTGGCTTAAAACTCAACATTCAGAAAACGAAGATCATGGCATCTGGTCCCATCGCTTTATGGAAAATAGATGGGGAAACAGGGGAAACAGTGGCAGACTTTATTTTTTGGGCTCCAAAATCACTGCAGATGGTGACTGCAGCCATGAAATTAAAAGATGCTTGCTCCTTGGAAGAAAAGTTATAACCAACCTAGACAGCATATTACAAAGCAGAGATATTACTTTGCCAACAAAGGTCCGTGTAGTCAAAGCTATGGTTTTTCCAGTAGTCATGTATGGATGTCAGAGTTGGACTATTGTAGGAGACAGGAAGAACAGAAGAAAAGCAGGCCCAGGTGAGGGCCACAGAATTTATAATTATTGATAAATTGGATGCTTTAAGGCATGGGACTCTTGGAACAAGTCCAGAGCGAACAGTTTATAATCTTGAAAATAAGATATGATCCTGGAGGCAGAAAACCAACCCCAGACTGTTTCCCAACTGGCCTCTCAGAGTTACATGTTTTTCCGTATCTGGAGGAAATCTATAGATAAGAATATTAGTCTTAGTTACTGATTTGTTACTGATTACTGTTTCTTGTTTACCGAAAGGTTAATGATCACTTTGTTCTTTGCCCTGAAGGCCACATGAGTTATTGCTTAAGCCCCTGCACATCCCTTCCTTCGCGGCTGAGAGTATAGCAAAGCCGGCACGGATTCAGTTTCGGCACCTTCACCTGGGAGCGGTGTTGGTCCCCTGATCCTCGCCTTTCACTGAACTCTTGTGTCTTGTCTCCGCCGCTGTATCCCGCTTTCGCTTTCGGAAACCCTGTTTGTCGAGCTGGACTGAACAGGGAACTGAAAGTGAAACCAGCCTCGAGGCTACGCTCCTGGCGGCGGAGAACTCAGGGAAATCCGGCCAGCTCAGACGAGGAACGAACCTTGGTAAGCACACGCCTGCGAATTTGTCAATCAGGGTAACAATGGGGCGAAATCCTTCTAAGCATAGTGACTGTATGCAAGTGTTAAAAACTTTGTTAGTTCGGAGGTTGAGATATCTCAATCCTCTTTTAAAGAATTGTTTTATGCCACTGAAAAATATTGCTACTGGCTAGCTCCAGACAGAGGGACTTTGAGGTATGAGGAATGGCAAGAAGTTACGCGTTGCCTGCGCTGTGCCTTCCCACGCTGGGGAAAAGATTCCTTTGTCTGTATGGTCAGTAGGGAATCTTATTAGCACAGCTTTAGGGACCACTGCAATCCAAAGGCTCGGATTTAGGGGATTCTACAGAACAATTACAAGAACAAATGGAAGAAATGAATTTATATGATAACATTGGTGATGAGGAAGAGAAGCAATCAACAAAAACGAAAAATAAGAGCCAAAAGAATGACAGAAGTCAAGAACAGATCTTGCTCGCTCGTCCGACTGCACCTCTGGTTGAGCCTCCCCCTTTCAATCCTGAAACCCCTTGGGATGATGGATTTGCTTTTAAACCACAGATAACCGTGCCTAGTAAAATGATGCCTTTACAAAAAGGGGTTCGTATGCAGGGGGATAAAGACGCTTTAGTTCTCCCCGTGGCTGTAACTCAAATCCCACCATATCCTCAATTCCCACAAGGAGGAATGCATTACGATTATAACAGCCATACCATTTAAAACTATAAGGGAGATAAAACAGGCATGTACCCAATATGGAACTAATTCTCCTTATACCATGGGACTAATTCAGGGACTTTCACAAGTTGACCGGTTAATTCCTTGTGATTGGGAAGTGATAGCCAGAACTTGCCTATCCACCTCAGAATTTTTACAATTTAGGACCCGGTGGCAAGATGAGGCAAATCAACAAGCTCACAGAAATGCGACTGCCAACCGGCCAGTTAATATAACGCTTGGTCAATTAATGGGTAGCAGAGGAAATTTTGGCATCCAAACTCAGTTATAATTTAATGATCAATTACTTACTCAAGTGAGAATGATACGTTTAAAAGCCTGGGAGAGAATAAATCCACCCCGACAAGCCTCGGTTTCGTTTACCCAAATTAAACAATCAAATGGGGAACCTTTTGTAGATTTTATCACCAGGCTACATCAAAATTTGAACAAAACAGTCTCACAGCCTGGTTTGAGAGATTTGCTGATGCAAGTTCTTGCTTATGACAATGCTAACTCAGAATGCAAAAAGGCGATTCAGCCTCTCAAAGCACAGGGTGCCCCTCTAGAAGAATATCTTAAAGTTTGCCAGGATATTGGGTCAGAACCATATAAAATGCAACTCCTGGCTCAAGCATTGTCTAAGGCTAATAAAAAGACGGATATGAGATGTCACCAATGTGGAAAATTAGGACACATTAAAAAAGACTGTAAAGGAGGAAATTTTAAAAAGATAAAAAATGATATCAAGACTCCAGGATTATGCCCAAAATGCCATAAGGGAAATCACTGGGCAAATCAATGTAGGTCAAAATTTCATAAAGACGGGACTCCCTTGTCAGGAAACGGGAATTGGAGCCTGGCTCGGGGCCCGAAAAACAGTGCAGGCACTTGGAACACAGTTCCCTTTGCCTTCCCAGCTCAACCTCAAGAAAACAATCAGTTCATGACTTACTCCCCGCAACATCAGGGAGCACAGCATTAGACATACCAGCCTTAGAAAATTTAGTAGTAATGCCCTGTATGGGAATATATAAAATACCAACTGACATCTGGGGACCCCTCCCTAAAAATACTGTTGGTTTAATAATAAGAAGAAGCCATCTCACTTTAAAGGGGGTCGAAGTTCAGATAGGAATAATAGATGAAGATTTTGAAGGAGAAATACTTACAATGCTACAACCCGATGTTCCCTATCAAATATCTAAGGGAGATCAAACTGCTCAATTGTTATTATTACCTTATATAAAATTAAATTCTCCTAAAAAGAGAATAGGGGAATTTGGAAGTACAGGAAAACAAGTATTTTGGCAAATTTTTGTTGCAGATGAAAGACCAAAATTAGAAATAAAAATTATGGGAAGGCAATTCCCTGGACTTGTGGACACAGGGGCAGATGTTTCTATCATTGCCTCTAAACACTGGCCTCAATCCTGGCAGTTACAACAAGTTCTTACAATTATTACTGGAATAGGAACAATGAGCAATATAGCTCAGAGTGCATGCCCTGTGTGTTGCCAGGGGCCCGATCAACAAACTGTTAGGCTTCAACCATTGGTCACTGATATTCCTATTAACTTATGGGCCGTGATTTACTTATGCAATAGGGAGCTTATGTTACAATACCTCCCATAATGTCTCAGACAAAACAAATTATGACTAATATGGGACTTCACCCTAGTACTCCTCAAAATTTAGCCTAGGGGCCACTGTTCCAAAGACTGCATTAAAAATAAAATGGCTTTCAGATAAACCTATATGGGTGGAACTGTGGCCTTTATCAAAAGAAAAAATCGAAGCCTTACAAACGCTAGTAGAAGAACAATTAAAATTAGGACATATAGTAGAAACTACTAGCCCTTGGAATTCACCGGTCTCTGATTAAAAAGAAATCAGGTAAATGGAGAATGCTTACAGATTTAAGAAAAATCAATGCTGTTATGGAACCCATGAGAGTATTACAACCTGGACTCCCTTCTCCCGCTATGATTCCAAAGTGATGGAAAATTATTATCACTGATCTAAAAGATTGTTTTTTCACTATCCCATTAAATCATAATGATGCTCCAAAATTTTGCTTTTACTATTCCCAATATTAATAATAAAGGCCCTAGTCAGCGATATCACTGGACTGTTTTGCCACAAGGAATGATGAACAGCGCCACCTTGTGTCAACACCTTATAAATGAGCCTTTATGTTTAATTAGAGAAAAATATCCACAAGCCTATATTATTCATTATATGGATGATATTTTATTAGCATACTTTGATAAGAAAATTCTTCAACAAATATTCTTAGAAACCCAAAAGATTTTAGAATTGTATGGATTAATTATTACAGCAGATAAAGTTCAAATTGAAGCTCCTTATCATTATTTGGGTTATACATTAAATAGAAACACTATCTCCACAAAAAAACACAGATTCAAATTGACCAATTAAAACCTTTAAATAATTTTCAAAAATTATTAAGTGATATTAACTGCCTTCGTCCAACCTTACGTATTCCTAATTATGCCTTTAAAAATCTATTTAATATATTACGAGGAGATAATGAATTAAAAAGTCCTCGGTCTCTAACCCATGAAGCCAAAATAGAAATACAACAAATTAATCAGGCAATTCAAAGTCAACATTTGACTAGGGTAGAATTAAATCAGCCTATAACAGCCTTAATTATGCCCACTCCATATTCTCCCACAGGAATAATCTGGCAAACAGAAGCTATAATTGAATGGGTCTTTTTGCATCATAAACAAACTAAGTTTATTGACTACTTATGTTGATGTGGTTAACAAGTTAATATTTAACATGAGAACTCGTAATCAACAATTGTCGGGTTACGATCCAAAGACTATAATAGTACCATTTTCTAAAACACAAATTGAACATTTATATATTCAAAATATTGAATGGCAAATTGCTCTTTCTGATTTTATTGGTGACATTGATTGCCACTACCCTTCTTCTAAGTTAATCAATTTTCTTAAAATACATTCTCCCTAAAATAAGAAAAATAGAGCCTATTCACAATGCTGTCACCTATTTTACTGATGCAGATAAGGACCTCAAAACAGGTTATTTTGGTCCTACTGAAGATTTGGCAATCCAAATATCCTTCTATACAACAGGCTGAGTTAGAAGCTATTTACACTGTATTATTGGATATTAAAGAACCTGTTAACATTGTTTCTGATTCACAATATGCTGTCAAGGTTACTTCTGTAATCGAGACTGTAACAATACCTAACTCTAATCTGCCTATTATTCAACTGTTTAATCAATTACCAAATGCTATTTTTTATAGAAACAATCCTTTTTATATTACTCATATTCGATCACATTCACAACTTCCAGGAGCTTTAGCAGAAGGAAACAATACTACTGACACTAAACTCATTTCATTTCTTTCTCATCACAATTTCACGAACTAACACACTTAAAAGTTAAAGGACTATAACATAAATTTCAGTTGACTTGTCAACAAGCTAAAGATATTGTATCTCATTGTCCTTCCTGTCAACAAGTTAATTCTACTCCGACATTGCCCGAAGGTGTTAACCCACAGGGATTATTTCCCAATGATATTTGGCAAACTGATGTAACACATTTGGCAATGCTGGAGTAGTCCATGGGTCTATTGACACTTATTTTGGAATATGTACATCACATCATACAGGACAAACTGCAAATCAGTGGGTCTCTCACTTCAAACAAGCTTTGCTCACATGGGACTCCCTAAACATAAAAAATTGGACAAATAATCAAACTGCTAATGATTTGCTTTCTAAAAAAGTAACCTTACAACAAACTCAACAAGTCTTACGGAAAGACAATAAGAGTTGGAAAAGGGGATTTTACTTAAACAAGGATGAGGTTATGCTCTTATTTTAACAGAAGAAGTTGAACATCGGTGGATCCCAAAATGAAAAATCCGGCCCTGGAAAGAAGAGGACCTACTTTGATATAGACCCACTGTTTGACCCCCCGGCTTGGAGCCATGTCACTGCTGATCCTTAATCCTGGACTATCTCTATCAAAAATAACCCAAGAAGCACCTTTGCCAACTTGGGGACAGATAGAGAAACTATCTCTAGAGGCAGAGAAGATGGTACATAGAAGAAGACTGCCAGAAACACCAGACAACCTGTTCTTGGCTATGGTCACTTTGCTGACCATGGCGGTAAGTACACAAGCTATAGATAGTCATCACTATTGGACTTACATACCTAATCCTCCCCCGCTGAGACCTGTGACTCTGGAAGATTCACCAGTCCCTTTATTCGTAAATGATTCTGCCTGGCTCCCCGGACCATATGATCAAAATCTTCCTACTAAAAAGGAAGAAGAAGGTTGTCAGTTGGTAAATTATACTGTTGGCTCCAATGCCACTGCTATTTGTATTGGTTTTGGAAGTATTTGTCTTAAAACAGGATATCAAAAATGGCTGTCAGTCATCAAAGAATCAAATGATAGTAAGACTTCCTTCTTTCTCTTAACTGCTCTTACTTTTTTAGAAAAGGAGGAAACTTCCAGCATGATGAATCCACCTGACCTTCATGATTGTATTGCTGAAATTAGCCATGGTATTGAAAATTGGATACAATGGAAATTATGTAAGGGATCAGAAGGTCACTTATTATTAAATGTTACAGAAAGCTCCATTATCAATTGGGGACCCCGAGGAACCCCTAAACTTAAAGAATCTAAAGTGTCTTCCCCATGGGTATATAAAAATAAGGCCCTTATTACTTATGGTAGTCAATCCCTCATATGGCGTGGGGCAGGATTTGCCCCTCCATGCCTCGTTTAGATCATTACCCTATTCATAATGAAATATGGAACATACCCATGGCTTAGAAAAAAACTAATCGCTTGGAATGGAGGATATACTGAATATATTTTAAATTACCCAAAAGCTACCTTTAACTTTACAAAAAACTCTACCCACACTATTCAAACTTGTGTAAGAATTCCTTTTGTTTTTATGACTGGACCAGCAAAATATGATCCCAATTTGGGATTAATAACATGTCTTAATTGTTCATTTTATACATGTATAAGTAACACCATTCCTTTTAATGAAAGTTGGCAAAGTATTTATATTCTTAAAACCAGAACTGGCATATGGGTTCAAGTTGATTTACAATGACCTTGGCAAGAAAGCCCTACATTATATGCTATTGAAGGAATATTGTAAAATCTTAAACATATTAAATGTTTTCTGGGATTGCTAATTGCTACCATCTTAGGCACTATAGGGGAGAAGGCAATGGCACCCCACTCCAGTACTGTTGCCTAGAAAATCCCATGGACAGAGGAGCCTGGAAGGCTGCAGTCCATGGGGTCGCTAAGAGTTGGACATGACTGAGCGACTTCACTTTCACTTTCCACTTTCATGCATTAGAGAAGGAAATGGCAACCCACTCCAGTGTCCTTTCCTGGAGAATCCCATGGACGGAGAAGCCTGGTTGGCTGCAATCCATGGGGTCGCACAGAGTCGGACACAACTGAAGCAACTTAGCAGCAGCAGCAGCAGTAGGCACTATAGATAGCTATTACCACTACGGTAGCCATAGCCGGAGTGGCTCTTCACCAGTCTATACAAACAGTTCATTTTATACAAGAATGGCTTAGGATGCCGACGTCCTTTGGACCACTCAACAAAAAACTGATGGAGAGTTGGCCTCCAAGTGGCCAACCTTCAACAATCTGTTATTTTATTAGGAGATCAACCGGTCAGTTTACAAAAACAGATGAGACTAAAATGTGATTGGAACTATACTTCCTTTTGTGTAACAGCTTACAAATATAATAAGACACAATTCAATTGGGATAAAGTTAAACAACATCTATTGAACCAAGGTAATATTTCTGTAGATATTCAAGACTTACAACAAGATATATTAAAAGCTTTTAATAAACATCTCGATGTAATTACTGGATCAGATTTTCTTGATAAGTTGCTGACAATCTTTCTTTTCTTAATCCCTTAAAACAGATCAAAACATTTGGATATGGAATTGCTCTGGTTATGGGAATGCTATTAATTATGTGTTTGTGTTTCTGCAGACTGGAGAAGAACAATCAAGAGACAACTAAGCCAACAACAGCAACTAGCATTTCTCACCATTTCTCATCATGTGGAAAATCAAAAAGGGGGAGATGTAGGAGACAGGAAGAATAGAAGAAAAGCAGACCCCGGTGAGGGCCACAGAAGGAATTTATAATTATTGATAAACTGGATGCTTTAAGGCATGGGACTCTTGGAATAAGTCCAGAGGGAACAGTTCATAATCTTGAAAACAAGATATGATCCTGGGGACGGGAAACCAACCCCAGACTGTTTCCCATCTGGCCTCTCAGAGTCATATGTTTTTCGTATCTGGAGGAAATCTATAGATAAGAATATTAGTCTTAGTTACTGATTTGTTACTGATTACTGTTTCTTGTTTACCGAAAGGTTAATGATCACTTTGTTCTTTGCCCTGAAGGCCACATGAGTTATTGCTTAAGCCCCTGCACATCCCTTCCTTCGCGGCTGAGAGTATAGCAAAGCCGGCACGGATTCAGTTTCGGCACCTTCACCTGGGAGCGGTGTTGGTCCCCTGATCCTCGCCTTTCACTGAACTCTTGTGTCTTGTTTCTCATTCTCCCGCCCGCATCACACTTTCGGAAACCCTGCTTGTGGAGCCGGACTCAACAGACTATAAAGAAAGCTGAGCGCTGAAGAATTGATTCTTTTGAACTGTGATATTGGAGTAGACTCTTGAGAATCCCTCGGACTGCAAGGAGATCCAACCAGTCCATCCTAAAAGAAATCAGTCTTGAATGTTCATTGGAAGGACTGATGCTGAAGCTTAAACTCCAATACTTTGGCCATCTGATGCAAAGAACTGACTCGTTGGAAAAGACCCTGATGCTGGGAAAGATTCAAGGCGGGAGGAGAAGGGGAGGACAGAGGATGAGATAGTTGGATGGCATCATCGACTCAATGGGCAGGAGTTTCAGTAAACTCCAGGAGTTGGTGATGGACAGGGAGGCCTGGCTTGCTGCAGTCCATGGGGTCGCAAAGAGTAGGACACGACTGAGCGACTGAACTGAACTGAATATTTACTGAGCATTTATGATTGTTAGGCTCTTTACACGGAGAAGGCAATGGCACCCCACTCCAGTGCTCTTGCCTGGAAAATCCCATGGACGGAGGAGCCTGGTAGGCTGCAGTCCATGGGGTCACTAAGAGTCGGACATGACTGAGTGACTTCACTTTCACTTTTCTCTTTCGTGCATTGGAGAAGGAAATGGCAGCCCACTCTAGTATTCTTGCCTAGAGAATCCCAGGGACAGAGGAGCCTGTTGGGTGCCGTCTACGGGGTCACAAAGAGTCGGACACGACTGACGTGATTTAGCAGCAGCAGGCTCTTTACATGCTTCATCTCACTCATCTCTTACAATATCCCATGGCACAGGTACTTTCATTATCATTTCCAATTTACAGGTGAGAGAAACTGAAATTAAAGAGATTAAATAACTTCTCCAGGGAGCCCCTCGCTCATAAGTGGAAAACTCCATTCTAGTGACGTTCAGAGGCCAGGCAGAGGGGTTAGACATTACCACCTAACACAATTATTCTGTAGGGACCAGGTGCCTGAGCAGTGAGCTCCACGAGCAAGCCCCAGGTGGAAAACTGCACGCCCTGCCGCTCCATCCCCGCCCCGGTCCGGGGTTCCCTCCCCTACCCAGTCCTTTGCCTCCTGCACTCCCTGTGGCCCAAGCATTAACCCCGCCCACTTCTGCCGCCCCGCCCCCAGGCCTGCTCCTGCCCACTGCCCCGCCCCGTTCCCAGATGCCCCTCCCCTCTCCCCGCCCCAGTTTGGGGGCCCTGTCACTCAGTGGCCCCGCCCCTTACCCCGCCCCAACCCGCTGCCTCGCCCCGCCCATCGCCCTGCCGGGCTCTCCCTGAAGCCTACCAGATCTGCGAGCTGAGCGTCTAGGATCGACCTCGCAGACCCGGCGACTCCTCCTCCAGGCCCTGTTTCGGCTTGTCTCGCCTCAGACCCGGCGCTGGAAGTAGGGCGCTGGGTGGGATCCGGGGACTGGAGGCTCGCTGGGTCACGGGGGCCACGGCCACCTTCATCCCCACAAGTGGCCTTGCCAGGCTCCTCACTGGCGCGAGCCCTGAGGGACCCTCTGAGGAGAGGAAACGGGCGCTTGCGGTCACCCCTCAGCCTCAATGTCTCCCTCTGAGCCTCGGGCCTTCAACTCTGAGGAATCGTGTGTGGAGGAAGCCCTAGACGTCCGTGTCCTTGATGCTCGTTGTCTTCTCCTCACACCCCTACCCCCACCCAACCCCAGGGCCTTCCATTCCTCTCCCCTCCCTCCTTCTCGCTCCCCGGAAGGAGTACCCTTCATGGCTCTTCCCCCACCACCCCCGAGCGTCCACTTTCTGCCCCTTCATCCTGCCCTAAAGCTCCCCTTCGCCCACCGCCCTCACTCCTCACCAGGGACCCCTTCCCACGAATTAAGCCCACTCCCTGGCTTCTACTACCACGTATTAATACTATCCTTAGCTTTACGTTGGGCTTCCCTGGTCGCTGAGACAGTGAAGAATCCGCCTGCAATGCGGGAGACCTGGGTTCGATCCCTGTGTCAGGAAGATCCCCTGGAGAAGGAAATGGCAACCCATGCCAGTGTTCTTGCCTGGAACATTCCATGGGCAGAGGAGCCTGGCGGGCTACAGTCCATGGAGTCGTAAACAGTCGGACACGACTGAGTGACTAACACTTTTCTTTCCCTAGCTATAGGTTGCATGAACTCAATTCAACCTACAAATAACTAACTCTCAGGACATTGGGACTTTTGTGAGGGATTTGGGCCGGGGCGGGGGGAGCTGTGGATTTTGTGGGGGATGGGGGATTGGAGGCTCGAGAAAATCAATGTCTCAGGAATACTAAATCACAGGTTTTTTTTTTTTTTTTAAGTTTACTAATAATCATACACGTGGGAGCAATTGAAAAGGACAAACTGGAATTTATTCCAAGATACCAAACACACAGATTAAAAAGGAAGACAGTGGAGCCAAGGCAGACAAAGGCCATACACATTAAAATCTTTAGCCCACCCATTGAGAAATGTGGTTTGGTAGATTGCATAATCACATTTGTTTTGGGTCCAGTGATTTCTTGCGGTGGAAGTGGCATTGATCACCTAAGTTTTTAATTCTGTGGCTGATTTTGTTTTTGTATTTATTTTGGTTCAGTTTTCCCTTTTATTGGAACTTTAAGTAAGAAGCAAAAGGGTGCTTTTCTAGTGGTAGGTTAAGATTATTTATACGTAAGCAATAACTTGATTCTTTGTAAGTCAGTCAAGGTGTCCTGACATTCCTTTGCTAATAATGGAGCCTTATGATGTTACTGAGAATAGTACAGTTTGTAGAAATGTACGAGGCAATGGCACCCCACTCCAGTACTCTTGCCTGGAAAATCCCATGGATGGAGGAGCCTGGAAGGCTGCAGTCCATGGGGTCGCTGAGGGGCGGACAGGACTGAGCGACTTCACTTTCACTTTTCACTTTCATGCATTGGAGAAGGAAATGGCAGCCCACTCCAGTGTTCTTGCCTGGAGAATCCCAGGGACGGGGGAGCCTGGTGGGCTGCCGTCTATGGGGTCACACAGAGTCGGACACGACTGAAGCAACTTAGCAGCAGCAGCATACATTTTTTACCTTTAAGTGAAGGTTTTCTTTTACCATTCTTATTTCAAAACATTTAAATCCGATTCTTTTTTGTTCTTCTCTTCTGATTCTTTTTCTATAGTCTCTTGTTTTCTTAATTTTTCTACTTTATGGTCCTTTGGATTTCCATTATTTTAACTTCATAAATTAATACATCATTGAGTAAACCATAGTATCTTAAAGAAAACAAAGGAATTCAATACCTGGATATAAATCAATGATCTGACACTTCGCAAACTCAAGTTTTAGAAAAGTGGTTACCTGTGTTTGCTTTTGGAGAAGGAAACAGCAACCCGCCCCAGTATTCATGCCTGGAAAATCCCATGGACCGAGGAGCCTGGTGGGCTATAATCCATGGGGTCGAAAAGAGTCGGACACGACTGAGTGACTTCTGTGTGTGTGTGTGTGTTTGCTTTTCTTAGTTTTTTCCACCTGTGTTATTCTGTTGCTTTCCCCCTATTTCCATTTCCTATTTTTTATTCCCCCCTAGTCTTCCTTCTCTATTTATTTGACCATGTGTGTATGCTAAGTTGCTTGTCCGACTCTTTGCAACCCTATGGACTGTAGCCTGCCAAGCTCTTAGAATTCAAAACCTTTATATAGTATATGTAAAATGTAAGAAGTGCTCAGTGATCAGAATACATTTAAACCAGGTGCTGTACACAGTTTATTAATAGAGTTCTGTCATTAGTTTATAGTTTTGTATTTTAAAGCAGTTTATTTTTATAAGAAAGTAATTTTAATTGAGTAATCTATTAGAAGTTAATATGTTATAGAATTAATGAGAAATGGTTTTGCTTACTGTAAAATAGCACTAAAAGTGTTTTATATTCAAATTTAAATATCTTTTCATATTCTCTCTAGTTCATTAAATATTACTAAGGAATACAGGCAACATGTTCTACACACATGTGCTTATGAGTAAGCGAGGGCCATTGGCCAAAATCTGGCTTGCAGCTCACTGGGAGAAGAAACTCACAAAGGCCCATGTATTTGAATGTAATCTAGAGATAACCATTGAAAAAATTCTTTCTCCTAAGGTATGTTATTGATTAAAATTATAGGATGTATTTACTTTGACTTAAGGAGAGGAAAGGAATTAAAAGACATTATACCATGCAATGTATTTCCTAGGAAGTTTTACTACTCAAATGGTCTTCTTTTTTTTTAATTCCTAAGCATTTATCATCTGAAAATAAACATATATTGGTTTCTGTTGGTAATTAACTTTTTAATATGTTTATCATAAATAGATTGGATCCTGAAGGATAAAGGCCATGCTTTATAACTATTTTGTGATTGTTTCTTATTCGCTAACAAAATATTATATACATAGTAGGTACCGAGTGAATATTTCTTAGAAAAATAATGAGTAAATAAATAGGGGAGAGAGAAGGAAAGGAGGATTGAGTATAAATAAAAATATATGTGAAAACTTCATTAAACAAAGCACTATATCCATTATAAAATAGTTACAAGTTACTAGAATTTGCATTAAAATATTATTTTAATATTTGTATAGGTTAGGTATTTTTCTTCTTAAGAGGATGAATTATGGATTATATATTCAATATATAATATTCAATATATAATATATATTCAATTATATATTGAAAACTTACCATGTGCCAGGCACTAGGCTAGACTTTAATTTTTTTTAGTTTGCTTAACCTCAGTGAATGTGGTATTTAAGAGCATGAACTTCTGAGTTGGTCAAATTTAATTTCTGCACCATCGCTTAATAGTTTTGTTACTTAGGCATGCTGTTTATCACGTCAGAGTCTCAGTTTTTTCTTCTGTAAATAGAAGTTGTTGTCAAAATTAAATAAATTGATATATGAAAAGCTCTTAGGATAATTCCTGGCACAAAACAAGTGTATAATAAATTGTAGTCATTATTAGTAAATTGAAATTCAGGAAGGTTAAATGACAGCCTCAGCAACTGAGCCAAGGCTTGAACCCAAGTCTGCCTGACTCCAAAGTTTATGTTGTTTTCATAAAATCAACAATAGCATATTTCATTTAAATGCCACATTAGATTATCTTCACTGAATAAAAAAGTTAATCATTTTACAAGGTAAAAGTTAAATGATTTACTTTAAATAAGAATACAAAATATCTGCATTTTAAAGAGAAGAAATTCTTATGATTTTATAATTTTCAGAGAACAGAGTTTATAAATCTAATTTTTAATATTCTAATACTTTTAAAATTATTGAAAGGTGAAAATTGCACTGCGAACTTCAGGACACCTTCTTTTGGGAGTTGTTCGAATCTATAATAGGAAGGCAAAATATCTTTTGGCAGATTGCAGTGAAGCCTTGCTTAAAATGAAGATGACATTTCGCCCAGGTATAAGTGTGATATTGATTTGTCTCACTTGTTTTTTTTTCCCTTTTGCATTTTTAGTTTGGGTGGGCTCTTTTAATTGTTGATACTCTATAATTCCAGGGTGGGTATAATGAATGGAAAACTTCCTTTTGACTGAAACTTAGTTTCCATGGTTAAGAACAAATTATATTATTTTCCCTGCTCTTTTACTGTGTAAAATCCGGCAAGAGGTTATACTTTCAAAAACTTGAAATGTTCTTGCATATTTACATAAGAAATATATTTAAAGCTACCACAGTTGTATAAGAAATATATTTAAAGCTACCACAGTTGTATAAGAAATATATTTAAAGCTACCACAGTTGTATAAGAAACTCTGATATTCAGTTTTAATGGGTTTCTTTGTTTGCCATATCTGTTTTTGCCTTTATGAGATAAATTAGAAATAATGTATTGATAGAACCTAGGTATCAATAATTGTCATTGTTTTCAGAATTCTGAAGACTCTTAAGTAGCACACTGTTTATGAAATATTATAGAAAATCTCGAGGCATCCCAAAGTGCTCGAGATTTATATGTGTCATACATAGAATGTCTTCAACTTTTAATTTAATTTTAATTTTACCACTTTCATAATTTTCCACCTTGTATTACGTTTATTTAAGACCTTGCCTCTCACACCAGTCTGCAAGCTCCTTGAAGGCAATATCTTTGTGATATTTATTTTCTGAATCACTTATAGTACTTGTCTCAGTCCCATGTAAATAGTGTTCCCTCAATTAGTATTGGTGAGTCAAGATTGACAAGGTTTGTTTTTTTTCTTTATTTAAAATATTTGTAGAACCTCTAGATAGAGTTATAATCATATCAAATGTGGTTCACTTATATATTCCATAAATATTTATTGAGCTCATACTTTGTGTGAAACACTATGTTAGGTTCTGGTGTACAAAGACAAGACAGTGTCCCTTTTGGCCTAGTGAGGAAATCAGATAATGAAAAAGATATTTTTAAAATTATTATAATAATTATAGATTGTGCTATGAAGGAATATAAAGAGTACTACCACAGAAAATAACAGACATGTATTTTAGTTAGGCAAGTTGGGAAAAGCATTTCTGAGTAGATAGAATTTAAGCTTAGACTTGAAGAATGAGAAGTATCCAGCCATATAAGACATCCCTAAAGGACTAGCATTCTGGGCAGAGGGAACTGCAGGAACAAAGGTCTTGAGGTAGTAAAGTGCTTGACTCATTCAAAGAGCAAAAAGACCTGTACGTTTGGAGTAGAGTGAGTAGCGCAAAGTGTTGTTAGATCATGCCTACAGATTTTGTAGGGGTGCAGGGCCCTGTTTAGAAATTTAAATTTTATTTAAGTGCACTAGGGAAGTCACTGAGTCATTTTAAGTTTGAGGGTGATCTGACCTAATTACATATTTAATATATCACTTGCCATTTTGTAGAGAATGAACTGAAGAGGGATAGGAGCAGATACAGGGAAATGAGTTAGGAGACTTAACAGTCCAGTGAGAGAAAGTAGAGATTTAGTTTATTGAATGTGGGGTTTTTATTTGTTTCTTTTTTTTTTTTTTCATTTTCAGGATTGGTTGACCTTCCAAAGGAGAGTTTTGAAGCAGCATACAGTACTATCACATTGCCCGAAGAATTTCATGATTTTGACACCCAGACTATGAAGTAAATTATTTTATTTTTTTCCTTCCTTTTGATTTTCCTGGTAATTTATTGTTTACATTTTCAGATTTCACGAATACAAATAGAACATAGTTAATAGCTGAATTACTCATGTAGTTGACAAAGACTTAAATTTAGTGTGAAATTTCAAAGTAGAACACCAAAAATGTATCATTATGTTTGCTGAATATAGTTTGCAGTATTAACAGTACAGTCATTCATTCAATATTTGTTGAGTGCCTTCCATATGCCAAGCACTGTTATAGGCACTGAGGAGGTAACAATGAATAAAACACTGTTCCTGGTTACATGAATCTCATGTTTTAGTTGGGGAGAGACAGATAATAAAACAAACAAGTAAATACACAGTATACTAGGAGATGATCAACATTATGGAGAGAAACACAAAATAAAGTATCAGAAAGGTCTAGAAAGGCTTTACTGATAAGCTCTGAACAGAAACCTGAAAGAAATGAAGGAACAAGTTATTCAGTAATGTGGGAAAGAAAGTTCCACATAAATCAAATGAAAAAACTCTAAGGCGGAGCGTGTTGGATCTGTTCAAAGAACAGCAAGGAGGCAAGGAGACTGGAGTGGAGTAAATGAAAGGCCCAAGTGGTAGAATATGAGGTCAGAGAAGTAGCTGGGGTGCAGATGACAGAGGGTGTTGTAGGCTATAATAAGGGCTTGTACTCAGATGGGGAGCACAGGAGGGTTTTGAACAGATTAAGTGAATGGATCTGACTTGACTTCAACATGCTTCCCTCTGGCTACTTATTATAAGGGGGAAAGGGAGGAAGCACAGAGCCTGTGAAAAAATTGTTGCAGTAAGAAATTAGATGAGAGATGGCAGTCTCTGTGATCAGCTTTTAGTCTTCATTTTACCCAGATGGTGTTTGCTAAGGATTGGATATGGCTTTAAGAGAAAGAGAAAAGTGAAGTTGACTGTATGATTTCTGGTATGAGAATGGAGTTATCCATTTAATAAAATTAGGATAACTAGAGAATGGCATGGAGAAGGCAATGGTACCCCACTCCAGTACTCTTGCTTGGAAAATCCCATGGACGGAGGAGCCTGTTAGGCTGCAATCCATGGGGTTGCTAAGAGTCGGACACGACTGAGCAACTTCACTTTCACTTTTCACTTTCATGCATAGGAGAAGGAAATGGCAGCCCACTCCAGTGTTCTTGCCTGGAGAATCCCAGGCACGAGGGAGCCTGGTGGGCTGCCGTCTATGGGGTCGCACAGAGTCGGACACAACTGAAGTGACTTAGTATAGCATAGAGAATGGCAAGCTTAAAGGGGCAAGGTAAAGGAAAGTAAATTAGGTTTTGGACATAAGTTTTGAGATGACTGTTACACATCCAAGACAGCAGGTAGGTAGTTGAATATGTGAATCTGAAATTCAGGAAAGATGTTTGATGGGATATATAAATTTGATGGGATATATTTGAGAGTTGTGAGTATTGATAGCTTACGGTGAACAGTGTCAGATTCGTGATCTCCAAAGAAGATTTAACTTCCGGGACCAGGGACCAGGCTTGATCACTCAAGAGCTTTTGTATAGCAGAGTTTTATTAAAGTGAAAAGGGACAGAGAAACCTTTTGACATAGACATCAGAAGGGGGCCGAGAATGCCCCACTCACTAGTCTTCAGCAAGGGAATTATATACTTTTTAATTAGTTATTATAATAAATCAAAAGAAAGTCTCAAGTTTGTGAAAATTTTACCAGACCCACTCCCACAATTTATACTTTAGGATAACAGGATTAGAATTTAACAGTAGAAAGATCCTACTAGACCCACTTCCATAATTTACATTTTAAGATATCAGGATTAGTCAGAAGGTTTTCAGGAAGGAGAAACTGTCCTCAAGCAGGATACATTGTTGTTATATAATCCCTAGTACAGAGTTTAAACTGAGTAATTATCAGTTCCCGGCTTAAAGAAAAAAAACATTTTATGTGACTAAGACTAAGGAATGTAGAGAAAAAAAGTTTGTCCTTTCCTCCTCCTTGAGAGTTCCAAACCCCCATCTACTCCTTGAGAGCCTCAGACCCCTTTCTTCTCCTCCGGGAACCCGGACTTCTTATCAACCTGCCTAGAAATTGACTCTCTCAATATGTGGATGGAACTTGAACCATAAGTCATAAGAGATCCCTAAAGGCATAAGTGTAGATTTTAAAGAGAGGGGAAGGAAGGAGAGAAAGTGGGGGGACGAGAGCAATCTGAAGACTGAATATTAAGTCATTCCTATTAGTTAATAGTCTGGGAGATGAGGAAGAACTAATAAAGGAAATGGAAAAGGAGCAACCAATGAGGCAGGAAGAAAATCAAGATACACTAGTGTAGCAGAGGTCAGTAGTTATTGCAGAGGTCAAGAGGAGAACGTGTTCCATGAGGAAGGGAGTGAACATCTATTTCAAATGCTGTTGATTATGGTGAGTAAATTAAGGATTGAGAATTGCTGGTTGGATTTGACAACCTGAAGACGATATGCATGTATAATAAACTAATGTTTGTAAGTAATACTATTGAGAAAATTCTTTATTTTTGTAATAAAACCTGTTTTTTAAAGGATTTTGTTTGTTTTTCAGTATACTTCAGAATCACTGTGTTCTGTTCACGTTTCCCTCAATCTTGTATTTCTCCATAGTGCTATTGATGTTTCAGAATGCTCTATTCAGAACCAAAGCAAACCAGAAGAAATCACACTTAGAGAAGATTATGGCAATGATCTACTTTTCCACGCTGGAAGCTTTGGTGAGAATATTTGAGAAATTAAAACTACAAGTCATAATCAGCTATATTTTCATTTTTGTTGTATAAATAAAACAATGCCAAAGCTACTTCTATGCCAGTAGAACTATCTGTAGAATGAATTTTTGATATATAGATTTAATCCCTGCAATGAGTTTATCTTTGCCTTTTTCTACTATAGGTGTCAAATGTCAAGACTCAGTCTTAACCTTTATTTCCCTTCTCAGTGTACAACCATTTATTGAATATCTACTATATGTCAAATACTATCACAGGCTGGGCAATACAGAGTTTAAAGAAATATTTCCTGCCTTCAAGGAACTTCAGGCTGGGAGAGAGACAAACAAACAAACAGTTGTTACAGTTAACATGTACACAAGGCTTTACATGTGTGCTGCATACAGAGTCTTTTAAATATATTTTTTAAAATATGATATCAATAACAAGGTTTTAAAATAGCTTGGGAATGAGGAGGAAATACACTAAATATACATTGATTGGGAAATAGAAACTAATGTATTTTCGAATTGAAGTTATATGGTGTAATTTAACTTTATAGTATTTGTTGTTTTTTGTGGCATTTACCACTCTCTGACTTGTATCATGACATTTATTATATTGGTTTGTATTATTCTGAAAACTCCATGAGGGTAAGATCTGTGTCATATTCATCTTAAATTTTCTTAATGCTCAAAGCAGTGAGCATAGGAGAAGGATGGCCTAAACCTGTCTTAGATGGAGGAGGGTGGTCAGGGTAGTAATGCTTGAGCTACATCGTAACCTCCGCTTTTCATCCTGACTCTTCTTCCATAACTCTTATGATCTATAGCTGTGTTTCTCAAATGAGCTATGGCGAAGGACCAACTTTATACTTTGTCAATTTCTGATCTGTCATGGAGTGATACTTTTGTAAAATATAATAAAATGAATTACTAGAAAACTTAAAAAAATTTTAAATCAACATAATAAGCCTCACGTTTTTGTTATTAGAGCCAACATATATAAAATTACTCTATGATGTTATGTTAAAACTTTGTAAACATTTACCTCTAATTTGTATATTTACTCTGTTGTGGATCATCACCGTCCACAGACCCTACTTTGAGTAGCACACATCTCTTACTGGCTGTTACCCCAAACCTTGAAATCTAACACATTGGTAGAGTTAATCATGGTTCTTACTGCCTAAGACACTCTATGTACATTTCCCTGTAAATGCTCTTCAGTGCTGAAACTTTAGGATCACTTTTAACTATGCTTTCTATAAGCTTCATTCCAGTGTCAATTTTTTTTTTAGAAAGTTGGACATGTCTCTCAGTCTCTTCCCACATTTTATACATCTGTGCAAGAGCAGTTGTCCTCAAATTCCATTTGTTTTTCCGTCACATTTCTTTTAAGTGCCTTGGGTCCCTATAACTAACTGATAGATACTTCTGCCTATCCTCAAGGCACTCTACCAGTTTATCATCATCTTTATTCTATTAACTTTATTGTACCTTAATACAGACTTTTTGCTCCAGTCAAGCAAATGTCTTACCAGTCACCCAATACAATTTAATTGTTCTCAGTTCTGTCTTCCTCTACAGTTCAAGAAGGTGGGAAAAGTATCTTCAGAGTAGACTGACAGACCTGGGTTTGAATCTGAGCTTCCTCTGTTGATTTGCTGGGTGATATTGGGCAGATCGCCTAACTCATCTGAGCCTTACTGCCCTATTCATAAAATTTGGATATTACTAGCAACATCGTAGAGTTATTTCCTTTATTTTCTCCTTCAGTACTTTCTGCCAATAAGGAACTTTTCTCTCCTTCAAACACTAGCTCAAACCTAATGTCCTCTAAGAAATGTTTAATATAATTTCATCCTATTCTGGATTATAAAATAAGAGTGACCCCAAGACTGTTTCCTTAATTTTTTGGTGTAATCTCAGGTTCTCATGATGCTCAGTGCTCAGAATATAGTGCTGTTCATAAATGTTATTGTTGTATTGACCAAGACAAATTTTTCTTTTGGAGGCTACCAAGGCGTACCTGGAAGATGAGAACAATATTTTTAGTTCTTTGGAAAAGAATCTCTTCTATTGAGCAAATCTTTAGTCCAGTGCAGTGAAAGTTGCCTTTTTTAGCTCTTTCTAGAAGAGATGTGGGTCTTCCAGTGATATTTCATAATTTTCTTTATCAGTTAGCATTAATGTGGGTTGTTAGATGAAGGGAAGAGAGGACCAACCTCTAACCTCTAGGATTTCGGACTGCTAGATTCTCATCTCTGAGGTTCAGACTTCTGGACCAAGAGACTCAAACCCAAGAAAGGGAAGGTATATGCATGTACTGACAGTCAATCTGGAAGCAGGTCTGTTTGAAGCAGGGAGTTAATTTTATCTGCTGCTGTCAGTGTCTTAAGAATTTTTTGTCATAAGTCTCCATTTTGGCAGAATTCTAACACTGATACGAAGACCATCTTTGCTGGGTTCAGATCCTGGCTCTATCACTTATTAGGGTATGGCTGTGGGCAAGTTCTAAAACCTTTCTGTGGATGTTTCCTTGTCTGTACAATGAGGACTGTAGTAGTATCCTCTACTACATGATACATAATATATAGTAGAGGATACTATTACAGGCTTCCCTGGTGGCTCAGAGGTTAAAGCCTCTGCCTGCAATGTGGGAGACCTGGGTTTGATCCCTGGGTCGGGAAGATCCCCTGGAGAAAGACATGGCAACCCACTCCAGTATTCTTGCCTGGAGAATCCCATGGACGGAGGAGCCTGGTGGGCTACAGTCCATGAGGTCGCAAAGAGTCGGACATGACTGAGTGACTTCACTTCACTTCACTACATAATATGATGCACAGATGGTGTGATCACTGACCTAGAGCCAGACATCCTGGAATGTGAAGTCAAGTGGGCCTTAGAAAGCATCACTACGAACAAAGCTAGTGGAGGTGATGGAATTCCAGTTGAGCTCTTTCAAATCCTGAAAGATGATGCTGTGAAAGTGCTGCACTCAATATGCCAGCAAATTTGGAAGACTCAGCAGTGGCCACGGGACTGGAAAAGGTCAGTTTTCATTCCAATCCCAAAGAAAGACAATGCCAAAGAATGCTCAAACTACTGCACAATTGCACTCATCTCACACACTAGTAAAGTAATGCTCAAAATTCTCCAAGCCAGGCTTCAGCAATATGTGAACCGTGAACTTCCTGATGTTCAAGCTGGTTTTAGAAAAGGCAGAGGAACCAGAGATCAAATTGCCAACATCTGCTGGATCATGGAAAAAGCAAGAGAGTTCCCGAAAAACATCTATTTTTGCTTTATTGACTATGTCAAAGCCTTTGACTGTGTGGATCACAATAAACTGGAAAATTCCAAAAGAGATGGGAATACCAGACCACCTGATCTGCCTCTTGAGAAATTTGTGTGCAGGTCAGGAAGCAACAGTGAGAACTGGACATGGAACAACAGACTGGTTCCAAATAGGAAAAGGAGTACGTCAAGGCTGTATATTGTCACCCTGCTTATTTAACTTATATGCAGAGTACATCATGAGAAACGCTGGACTGGAAGAAACACAAGCTGGAATCAAGATTTCTGGGAGAAATATCGATAACCTCAGATATGCAGATGACACCACCCTTATGGCAGAAAGTGAAGAAGAACTCGAAAGCCTCTTGATGAAAGTGAAAGTGGAGAGTGAAAAAGTTGGCTTAAAGCTCAACATTCAGAAAACGAAGATCATGGCATCCGGTCCCATCACTTCATGGGAAATAGATGGGGAAACAGTGGAAACAGTGTCAGACTTTATTTTTGGGGGTTCCAAAATCACTGCAGATGGTGACTGCAGCCATGAAATTAAAAGATGCTTACTTCTTGGAAGGAAAGTTATGACCAACCTAGATAGCATATTCAAAAGCAGAGACATTACTTTGCCAACAAAGGTCTGTCTAGTCAAGGCTATGGTTTTTCCAGTGATCATGTATGGATGTGAGAGTTGGACTGTGAAAAAGGCTGAGCACCGAAGAATTGATGCTTTTGAACTGTGGTGTTGGAGAAGACTCTTGAGAGTCCCTTGGACTGTAAGAAGATCCAATCAGTCCATTCTGAAGGAGATGAGCCCTGGGATTTCTTTGGAAGGAATGATGCTAAAGCTGAAACTCCAGTACTTTGGCCACCTCATGTGAAGAGTTGACTCATTGGAAAAGACTCTGATGCTGGGAGGGATTGAGGGCAGGAGGAGAAGAGGACGACAGAGGATGAGATGGCTGGATGGCATCACTGACTCAATGGACGTGAGTCTGGGTGAACTCCAGGAGTTGGTGATGGACAGGGAGGCCTGGCGTGCTGCGATTCATGGGGTCGCAAAGAGTGGGACACGACTGAGCGACTGAACTGAACTGAACTTATTTTAGCTTACCAGGTGTTCTTTTTTAAGATTTGTTTACTTATTTGGGCTTCCCCGGTATTTCAGCAGTAAAGAATCCAGCTGCAATGCAGGAGACGCAGGAGAATCGGGTTTGTTCCCTGGACTGAGAAGATCCCCAGGAGGAGGGCATGGCAACCCCCTCCAGTATTCTTGTCATGAAAATCCCATGGACAAAGGAACCTGGAGGGCTGCAGTTTCATGGGGTGGCAAAGAGTTGGACATGTGCACACATTTACTCATTTATTTATTTTTGTCTGCACTGGGTCTTCATTGCCATGCAGGCTTTCTCTAGTTAAAGCAAGCGGGGGCTACTCTTCATTGAGGTGAACAGGCTTCTCATTGTGATGGCTTCTTTTGTTGTGGAGCACGGGCTCTAGGGAGTGCAGGCTTCAGTAGTTGTGGTGCTTGGCTTAGTTGCTGCACATGTGGGATCTTCCTGTACCAGGGATTGAACCCATGTCCCCAGCATTGGCAGGAAAATTCTTAACCACTGGACCACCAAGGAAGTCCCAGCTGACCTTGTTTTGTCTTTCTTACTGCTGTATCTCCAACCCCTAGCATATTGCCTAATATCTAGTCATTCAATAAATACTAAACAATGTTGTAAGCCATTTCTTTAATAGTCTACCTACTTTTCCATTATATAGAAGGCAAACATATTCCTTGTTTTCCAAACCCTCATTTTGGACTACAGAGAAGGCAATGGCACCCCACTCCAGTACTCTTACCTGGAAAATCCCATGGACAGAGGAGCCTGGTGGGCTGCAGTCCAGGGGTCGCACAGAGTCGGACACGACTAAAGCGACTTAGCAGCAGCACCAGCATTTTGGACTAACAACTTAAGCAACTGAAGCTCCACTGTCCTTGAAATAATATGAAATAATACTTGATCAAGCAGGATATGACCCACCTAAAATAGAATAAATAATTCTACTGCCAATAATAATTTTCTGGGAAGTTATTAAACTGTTCCACCACTAAAAACTCAATCCTAGTATTTTGGCAGTTTTTCCTCATTATTTTGGGAAAAACATTAGACTAGAAATCCGGTCTTTACTGATTAGCAGAATGAAATTACTTGAATAATTCAAATAAGTTTTTCTTTTTTATTGAAGTATAGTTGATTTACAGTGTTGTGCCAGTCTCTGCTGTATAGCAAAGTGACTCAGTTTTACACATATAGACTTTTGTTGTTTAATCGCTAAGTTGTGTCTTACTCTTTTGCCACCCCACATGGACTGTAGCCTGCCAGGCTCCTCTGTCCGTGGGATTTCTCAGTCAAGAATGCTGGAGTGAGTTGCCATTTCCTTCTCCAGGGGATCTTCCTGACCCAGGGATCAAACCTACATCTCCTGCATTGCAGGTGGATTCTTTACCACTGAGCCACCTGGGAAGCCCTTACGTTTATATACCTTCTTCTTTTTTTATATATATATATTCTTTTCCATTACGGTTTAACCCCAGGAGATTGGATGTAGTGCCCTGTGCTGTACAGTAGGACTTTGTTGTTTATCCATTCTAAATGTAATAGTTTGCATCTACCAACCCCAAATTCCCAGTCAATCCCTCTCCTTCTCTCTTCCCTTGGCAACCACAAGTCTGATCTCTGTATCTGTGAGTCTATTTTTGTGTTGTAGGTAGGTTCATTTGAGCCATATTTTAGATTCCACATACAAATGATATCATATGGCATATGTCTTTCTTTTTCTGACTTACTTCACTTAGTATGATAATCTCTAGTTTCATTCATGTTGCTGCAAATGGCATTATTTTGTTCTTTTTTAATGGCTGAGTATTAGGTTGGTGTGAAAGTAATTGCAGTTTTGTGTTGTTGAACTTCGCTGTTTGACATTGGCATACATCTTAAATAAATGTGGTTATGTTATACATCATTTTAATGCTCATTTCTTGCTTTGTGGTTTTTTTTTGGCTAATGACTTATTACTTGCTTTTTATTATATACTTATTTTAGACTAGGGAAATGATGTTAGACAGAAAAAGCAAATTAGAGCAATTTTCTTATTTGAGTTCAAAATGGGTTGTGAATCGGTGGAGACAACTCACAACATCAACAACATGTTTGGTCTATAAACTGCTAATGAATGTACAGTGCAGTGATGGTTCAAGAAGTTTTGCAGAGGAGATGAGATGAGGTGAAGATGGGGAGCGTAGAAGCTGGCCATTGGAAGTTGACAATGACCAGTTGAGAGGATGCTGAAGCTGAAGCTCCAATACTTTGGTCACTTGATGCAAAGAGCCGACTCATTGGAAAAGACCCTGATGCTGGGAAAGATTGAGGGAAGGAGAAGAAGGGGGCAACAGAGGATGAGATGGTTGGATGGCTTCATCGACTTAATGGATGTGAGTTTGTGCAAACTCTGGGAGATAGTGAAGGACAGGGGAGCCTGCACCCCATGGCAGTGCTGCAGTCCATGGGGTCACAAAGAGTTGGACACAACTAAGCAACTGAACAACAACAATTGAGGGAATCACTGAAGCTGATCCTCATACAGCTATGTGAAAAGTTGCCAAAGAACTCAACATTGACCGTTCTATGGTCATTCAGCATTTGGAGCAAATTGGAAAGGTGAAAACATCAGTAAGTGGGTACCTCATGAACTTGGTACTTCATGAGCTGACTGAAAATCAAAAAAATCATCATTTTGAAGTGTCATCTTCTCTTAGTCTGTGCAACAAGGAACCATTTCTCGATCAGATTGTGACGTGTGATGAAAAGTGGATTTTATACAACAACTGGCAATGACTAGCTCAGTGTTTGGACCAAGAAGAAGCTCCAAAGCACTTCCCAGAGTCAAACTTGCACCATAAAAAGGTCGTGGTCACTGTTTGGTGGCCTGCTGCCACAGCTTTCTGTATCCTGGTGAAACTATTACATCTGAGAACTATGCTCAGTAAAAAAACGAGATGCACCAAAAACTTCAACACATACAGCCGGCATTGGTCAACAGAAAGGACACAGTTATTCTCCACAACAATGCCTGACCACATATCACACAACCAACACTTCAAAAGTTAAACAAAAAGTTTATTAAGTTTTGCCTCATCCACCATATTCACCTGAACTCTCACCAACCGACCACCACTTCTTCAAGCATCTTAACAACTTTTTGCAGGGAAAATGCATCCACAACCAGCAGGATGCAGAAAATGCTTCCCAAGAGTTTGTCAAATCTCAAAGAACAGATTTTTATGCACAGTGAGGTTTAAGTGATTTTCCCCAACGTCATGGGGCTAGTAAGTGGCTGAACCAGGGTTCCAAGGAGCATTTTGTAAATATTTATTTGGCTGCTCCAGGTCTTAGTTGTAGCATGCAGTATTTAGTTCCCCAATCAGGGATGGCCCAGCCAGGCCCCTTGCATGGTGCCCATGGAGTCCTAGCCACTGGACCACCAGGGAAATTCCAGGGAGCCTTTTGGAAGGGTGCTGACAGTGTGTGGACACTGCCCTGAACCTCCACAGTAACTGTCTGCTTTCATCCTCTCAGCACCTCTAGAAAGCTGATACGGTTGTTGAAGCATTTGTCCAAGGTAGGGCAGCTGGAAATGAAAGTCTGATTATCTGAGCTCAGAGTCTCAGGCCACTAAACACCTGCTTACAGATGAGGACACCAGGGCTACAAGAGTTGGTGGTTATGTGAAGTGAATTGAAAGTCACTCAGTCATGTCTGACTCTTTGCGACCCCATTGACTATACAGTCCATGGAATTCTCTAGGCCACAATACTGGAGTGGGTAGCTGTTCCCTTCTCCAGAGGATCTTTCCAACCCAGGGATCGAATCCAGGTGCCCTGCATTGCAGGCAGAGTCTTTACCATCTGAGCCACCAGGGAAGTCCCCATACAACAACACAAATCAGGCAAAATATACATATATCCCTTCCATCTTGAGCCTCCCTCCCCCCACCCATCCCACTCCTACAGGTCATCACAGAGTGCCAGGCTGGACTCCCTGTGTTGTACAACACCTTCTCATTAGCTATCCATTTTACAAATGAAAGTATTTGTTGACTTTTTAATGACAGCCATTCTGACAATGTGAGGTGGTACCTAACTGTAGTTTTGATTTTTATTTCTCTAATAATTAGTGATGTTGAGAATCTTTTTGTGTGCCTACTGGCCATCTGTTTGTCTTCTTTGAATAATTCAAGTAAATTTTTAGATCTCGTTTTTCTCATCTATAAAATGAGAGGAGCTATACAAGATGATATCTAAATTCTAGCTTCTAACCCTGAAATTTTTTCTATGACTAACTCAGTATTAATGATATATATTTATCTAGGGGAAGAACCTGAAATTCTCAGAAGACATAGCTTATTTGATGACAGCATATTGCTCAGTTCCAGTGGTCTTTTACTTGAACATAGTTCTGGAAGCCCCACTGGAGACAAATCTCTGTTCTGTGGCAGTGGAGATGGATTTGGAGATGAAGGAGCTGCAGGAGAAATGATTGGTATGCTCTCTGGTCATATAGAAACTGGATATTTGTTTCAGTCAAATTACTATAACAAACTGGAAGATTTATTCCAACAAACAGAAATTTCAGATACGCTTCTGTGTCATATAGATTAAAATATTTTTTACCTAAGTTTTCAAAGTCTATAGTATATTTAAACATTTAGGCTAGATCTAAGTAAATAGCCATCTTTGAACATTTATTATATAGGTTGTGAAATACATTTATCATATAGGTTCTTGTTTTTCTTTTTACAAACTTCTGGTTTCTAGAGAGAAAGAAGTGAGGTTAGTGTACTCCTCACAAAATATACTAGATCATATACTAGAAACATTTTCTTTAGCAAAAATTGTGGGATGGCTATTCTAAAGGATCTGTCTAGCATTTTATATTATTATTTTATTATGATATTACTGTAAAGTAATCATAGAAATAGGATAGACAAAACTGGGAAGTCTAAATGTACCTAATTATAATGATATTGACCTTTATATATCAAATATTTTTAATTATCTACAATAAAAGGCTGGTTATGGCAAACTTACTGAAATTTGAAAACTATGAAAAATAGTGGCTCTACCTTAGATCTCCACTAAAGGAGTTTGAAAACTTTTATTTCTTGATTTGAAGTCTAAACATGGCTTTGTAACAAGGCTACTATCTTGATAGTTTAGTAAATATTTTCTGACATTAAACACTTAAAAATACATGTTTAATAAAGGAAAGGAAATTAAATATATAAAATTTTATTTCCTACTGCATGAAATATTGTAGTCTAGGTTGTTGTTTAGTCGCTCAGTCATGTCCAACTCTTTTGTGACCCCATGGACTATAGCCCACCAGGCTCCTCTGTCCATAGGATTTCCCGGGCAAGAATACTGGAGTTGGTTAACATTTCCTTCTCCAAGGGAGCTTCCCAATCCAGGGATCAAACCCACATCTCCTGTATTGGCAGGTGGATTCTTTACCATTTGAGCCATCAGGGAAACCCCATGGTAGTCCATATAACCAATCAAATCTAATTAAGTAGTGTTCACTCTTTTTTATATCCCTTGACAACTCGTTGCATACTAAGTTATCAAGTGTTTAGTGAACAAATGACAGATTCAGCTCTTTATAAGAAAAGTGTTTATTTTGTTTTCAAGACAATCTACTGCAAGATGATCAGAATATCCTGTTAGAAGAAATGCATTTAAATACAGAAATTTCCCTGCTTCCTGAGTCTCCTAATACTGTAGTGGGTATGTAGGAATTTTCTTTTGTGTAGAAAGTGAATAGATATTAATATTCAAATTAAGCCTCAAAATTTCTAGGTTTAAGGAGCAGTATAGTTTAGTGAAAGATATTAAAGAGAGTTGTCCCTCAAACTCTTAGCATGACTTAGATAACAGAGCATAGAAAATTAAGTTTTGAGAAAAGTACAATGATGGGTGTTTAATCAGGATTGGGTTTATTTGTTATGAGAGCATATTTAAATACTCTGGCAAAATATCCTGCTTTTGAATCATTAAAATAATATGTTACATAGTAAAAACATCATTAATGTTTGACATTAACATTGTTATTATTAACATTAATACCACATTAATATTAACATGGCTTGATGATCTACATACAGTTTTATAGAAATCACAAATATGGGGGTATTTTCTACTTGAAACTGGTTGTGAAAGTACTTCAGATGATTTGAAGTCTTTGTAGTCTGATTTTTGTTAAGAAGTAAAAAATGATTAGCCTCATTTTGATTTTTCACTTTTGGATATTACATTTGCTTTCTAACACAATAGTATAAATTTAAAGCTGAAATATAAAAAGAGATGGGCAATAAAAATTTAGTTATGTACAATCCTTACAATTTTTAGCAGACATATTGTCAAATTTATGTCAGTCATTTATTGTGGTTCCTACCACTGTTTTTACTTCTGCCATGACTGTAGCCTAGCCTTAGATGTCACAGGAGGAAAAGTGGGTGATTAATATTTGACCTACCTGGACACTGTGGGTCCCAGACTATATAATCTCTGAACCTCTTCAACTCTATTAAATACATGATTCTAAAACTTCATTTGTGGCTCCAGTTAGCAATATAAATCTACAGTTAATCTTTCACTTTAATTCTCATATAGTCTTCTAGTTTGCAACATAATCATTATATTTTTAATAAATCCTTTTATGGCAATGTTGATGAGTAGCACCAGATAATCCAGAGTGTGTATGTTCACCTGAAAATGAAAAAATGGATGAAACTACAGTATCAAAAGAAGAGGAAGAATTTATCCTTGATCCAATTGATACTTCAGGTCAGAATCATTCATGTTTTTATTTTTAGCTTTGAGGTACTACTATCTCATTTACCCTGAGATATTTTGATAATTCTTAAAATGTTTTAGGAAGTAGTCAATCTAGTAATAACATTTATAATACAATAAGGGAAGAATGTGAAGAAAGTTTAAGATGATACTTTTATTCTATCCAGTCCTGATCAAACCATCTATCCAGTTTGGGAAACTGAAAAATTTAAAACTGAGTTCAGTTCCAGTAGTTATTGAGCCATTTATTCTGAGCACAGAAATGAAGACAACATAGTTCCTGCTTTTAAGAAGCTTAAAATCTGACTGGGAAGATAAACATGCAAATGAGTGTTTGCATATTTAAAATAAGACAGAGTAAAAGGATCCAAATAGAGGCACTGGATATGAATCGAATATATCCCTAGATCTTTTAAGCATATCCTAGTTTTAAGTATTATCTTTGATATGAATTTCAGTTTATAAATTCAGGCATGCAAAGAATAAAGCATTCAACTTTTTCTTTACAGAATTCAATTCTGAGCCTCTATCCCACTTGGTTTGGCAAGAAATTCAATCTGCATAGCTCCCCTATCTGCCCTGAACCATGTAGTATCAAGTTTTGGGAGGGGTGCAGTAGGTGGAAGGGAACCTCTGGTCATCAGCCATACCGCCTTGTGATACCCAGTGTCCCAGCCTGCATAGTCTCTGTGGTCATCACATAGCCAGCCTCTTTGGAATCTTATCATATTCCTAGGATTTTACTGAGACACATCAGCAAGCAGGTTCCTTCTGGCTCCATCTGATCTCAGATTTCCACCCTTTCCAAGAAATCTAACCATCCCCCAACTGTTGCATCTTCACTAAGGAAAAGCTTGACTTCTGCTTTTCACCTGGCAAAATTAGTTAAAGGAGCAAATCCCATGACCCTAGCTATCTATTTGGAATTTACATATGAATTTCAGTGGGAGAGGGGAAAATGCACTGGACAGATACAAATTAATGTTTCAAAAAGTTATCCTGAAAAATAAATAAGTAAATATTTAATGTATCAGTAATTTTTTTTTAAGTTTTCTAGTTAGTTAGATATTTTCAATTTAATTCAGTTCAGTCACTTAGTCGTGTCCGACTCTTTGTGACCCCATGAATCGCAGCACGCCAGGCCTCCCTGTCCATCACCAATTCCCGGAGTTCACTCAGATTCACGTCCATCGAGTTGGTGATGCCATCCAGCCATCTCATCCTCTGTCGTCCCCTTCTCCTCCTGCCCCCAATACCCTCCCAGCATTAGAGTCTTTTCCAATGAGTCAACTCTTCACATGAGGTGGCCAAAGTACTGGAGTTTCAGCTTTAGCATCATTCCTTCCAAAGAAATCCCAGGGCTCATCTCCTTCAGAATGGACTGGTTGGATCTCCAAGGGACTCTCAAGAGTCTTCTCCAACACCACAGTTCAAAAGCATCAATTCTTTGGCACTCAACTTTCTTTACAGTCCAACTCTCACATCCATACATGACCACTGGAAAAACCATAGCCTTGACTAGACAGACCTTTGTTGGCAAAGTAATGTCTCTGCTTTTGAATATGCTATCTGGGTTGGTCATAACTTTTCTTCCAAGGAGTAAGCATCTTTTAATTTCATGGCTGCAGTCACCATCTGCAGTGATTTTGGAACCCAAGAAAATAAAATCTGACACTGTTTCCACTGTTTCCCTATCTATTTCCCATGAAGTGATGGGACCAGATGCCATGATCTTCGTTTTCTGAATGCTGAGCTTTAAGCCAACTTTTTCACTCTCCACTTTCACTTTCATCAAGAGGCTTTCGAGTTCTTCTTCACTTTCTGCCATAAGGGTGGTGTCATCTGCATATCTGAGGTTATTGATATTTCTCCTGGCAATCTTGATTCCAGCTTGTGCTTCTTCCAGCCCAGCGTTTCTCATGATGTACTCTGCATATAAGTTAAATAAGCAGGGTGACAATATACAGCCTTGACGAACTCCTTTTCCTATTTGGAACCAGTCTGTTGTTCCATATTTAGTTCTAACTGTTGCTTCCTGACCCGCATATAGGTTTCTCAAGAGGCAGGTCAGGTGGTCTGGTATTCCCATCTCTTGAAGAATTTTCCACAGTTTCTTGTGATCCACACAGTCAAAGGCTTTGGCATAGTCAATAAAGCAGAAATAGATGTTTTTCTGGAACTCTCTTGCTTTTTTGATGATCCAGCAAATGTTGGCAATTTGACCTGTGGTTCCTCTGCCTTTTCTAAAACTAGCTTGAACATCAGGAAGTTCACGGTTCACATATTGCTGAAGCCTGGCTTGGAAAATTTTGAGCATTACTTTACTAGCGTGTGCTGCTGCTGCTGCTAAGTTGCTTCAGTCGTGTCCGACCCTGTGCGACCCCATAGATGGCAGCCCACCAGGCTCCCCTGTCCCTGGGATTCTCCAAGCAAGAACACTGGATTGAGTTGCCACTAGCGTGTGAGATGAGTGCAATTGTGTGGTAGCTTAAGCATTCTTTGGCATTGCCTTTCTTTGGGATTGGAATGAAAACTGACCTTTTCCAGTCCTGTGGCCACTGCTGAGTTTTCCAAATTTGCTGGCATACTGAGTACAGCACTTTCACAGCATCATCTTTCAGGATTTGAAAGAGCTCAACTGGAATTCCATCACCTCCACTAGCTTTGTTCATAGTGATGCTTTCTAAGGCCCACTTGACTTCACATTCCAGGATGTCTGGCTCTAGGTCAGTGATCACACCATCGTGATTATCTGGGTCGTGAAGATCTTTTTTGTACAGTTCTTCTGTGTATTCCTGCCACCTCTTCTTAATATCTTCTGCTTCTGTTAGGTCCATACCATTTCTGTCCTTTATCGAGCCCATCTTTGCATGAAATGTTCCCTTGGTATCTCTAATTTTCTTGAAGAGATCTCTAGTCTTTCCCATTCTGTTGTTTCCCTCTATTTATTTGCATTGATCACTGAGGAGGGCTTTCTTATCTCTCCTTGCTATTCTTTGGAACTCTGCATTCAGATGCTTATATCTTTCCTTTTCTCCTTTGCTTTTTGCAAAGTTAGATATTTTATGAAACTTCAAAACTGAGTGACTTCCCTTTCAATGTGCTCCCTGCTCCACAGTTTTCAGTTGTGCACTTAGTAGGTCAACTGCCTCCTAAGCAGTTTACAAAATGTGTTAACCCTTGGCTGCTGAGACACCCTAGCTGCGCAAAAACCTTAAAAGGATAATTTTCAGTAGAATGAATTTTCTACCGGGGTTTTCTATACCAAGGCAACTCTGTAGGGTTAGACATTTCTTAGATATGCAGTGCCTAGAATATCATTTTACAGAGCTGTACAACCTATCACATTTGTACATATTTCTTATATTTAGATATTGCTGAAAAAAGAAAAGGCAAAAACAGGAAATTGCTCATAGATCCAGTCAAGGAGATCAGTAGCAAAATTATGCATAGACAGCTTACTTCCTTTACGGACACACTCATGGTTTTGGAACTTGCACCTCCTACCCAAAGATTGATGATGTGGAAGCAAAAGGGAGGAGCAGATATACTTCTGTCAACTGCTGCCCAGGATTTGACTCATGCTGAACTGAAAATGGTAACAGCTTCCATACTTTTACATGGGTGCAATGTTTGATGATAAATAAATACATATTTATATTCATATATGCAACAATTTAAGCCCGTGAAAAAACACCCCCTTACTTTTGAATTAATTTGCTCGATGTATGTACATGAATTATAGTTTTTACTTTTTAGCATATGTGCTTGTATTTTGTTGAATTGCTTTACTTGTACAAAAAATGAGGAAAAGTGTATATTTTTACAGTTGTTTACAAAATGCTTTGTGTCCTCTGGCTTTAAACTTGGAAGAAAATTGATACAGAAGGAGTCAGTAAAGGAAGAAATGGGAAGCAAAAACATATTAGGTGAGACATCCTAATTTTGTTGGTGTTGAAGGGAATGTTGTAAAAAGAAAAATGTGATTTTACATTTCAAAATAAAGATGGAACCTAATTCCATATTCCCAAATGTAAATGCTCTTAGAAGAATACTTGAACTTAAAAGAAATTGTTAAATCAGCATTGCATTTTTCTATGTGCAAATTAATTTTTGTCCAACAAACCACCTTAAAAAGATGAAGTGTATATACTATGTGGGCTATTCTTAATCTCACCCTTTCCCACCTCCCCTACCCTCATAGGCAGTACTCACAAGCCTTTGATAAAGAAAATTTTTATATCTAGTAGGATAATATATCAGTTTAAGACAACTAACCTGAGAAATCACTTGATAAGAATAGCATTTAAACAATACAGTTAACCTGAAACAAGACATTTCTATCCCCCAGAAAAGACATGAAATGTTAATAATTATTATTGTGACTATTATAAAGGAATAATAAAACCAACTTATTATTGTGGTGAGTGAACTCCTGCTTCCTGGAGGCATTAAAATCTGCTGAACAATATACCAAGATGGGCTTGAATTATCCATGTTGTCTTGAGAGTTGAATGTGTGGGAGCGAGTGTGGAGGAGATAGTTGATGGAACATGGCAGTAGAGGTGATAAAGAGGCAAATGAGGGGAAAGGGAAATAAATATGTGAGACTTGGGGTGCTATCAGAAAGCTTGTGCATCCTTAAATTCGTGGATTCTAAGTTGTCTGTCAAAACTTTTCTTTTGCAAAAGCCATATTCCAGTTTTAAGTTTGAAAGAAACTTTCGTGAAATCTTTTTTACTTCCTTAACAATTCAGAGACCTCCATGATGGAAGAGCCAAATTTCCTGCAAGAGTTAAGTCAACCTAAAACTTGGAAGGAAGTGACTGATGGATCAAAATGTAGTTCTCATGAGAATACCAATAAAAACATTAACTCTGATGTAAGTTAATCAAAGAGAATCATAAAAATATTATCTTCCTGACATATATAGTGAAAGAAAATTGAGATTCTGGTATATCTTCTTACATTTATAGTTTATATTTCATCTTATGTTATTCTATATCTTCCTTGTATGCAGCAATACTGCAGGGTAATACGTAATTTCCATCCAAAACAGTTTTTCTAGAAGTTTAAGATATTATAGTAAATCACAAGATAAGTAGTTTCATACTGAAATAGTATTTTGCATGGTACACTGAATAAATTATTATCTGTGAACCTGGTCATATGCTAAGGCCTCACATTCAGTATATCAAGGAATTCTTAAAAACTCTAGACAATACACCTATTAAAAAGAAATACGCCCATGTTTTCTTCTATTCATAAATTCACCCTCCTATCTCTATGAATAATATGTGTTAGATCCATGAATTACCTTGGTCTTGAATCTGAAGTGAAAGTGAAAGTCACTCATTCATGTCCGACTCTTTGTGACCCCATCGACTATATAGTCCATGGAATTCTCCAGGTCAGAATACTAGAGTGGGTAGCCATTCCCTTCTCCAGGGGATCTTCCCAACCCAGGGATCAAACCCAGATCTCCAACATTGCAGGCAGATTCTTTACCAGCTGAGCCATCAGGGAAGCCCAAGAAGACTGGAATGGGTAGTCTATCCCTTCTCCATGGGATCTTCCTGACCCAAGAATTGAACTGGGATCTCCTGCATTGTAGGTGGATTCTTAACCAGCTGAGCTACCAGGGAAGCCCAGTCTTGAATCTGAAAGAATATCTAAAGATCCGTTACCAATAAAATTATTTTTAATTTCTATTTGAAAAACATAGTTATTAAAAACATAGTTTTAAACAATGTGCTTTCCAGTATTTTCCCAGTGTCACTTTCAGTTCAGTTCAGTCACTCAGTCATGTCCGACTCTTTGCGACCCCACAGACTGCAGCACACCAGGCTTCCCTGTCCATCATGAACTCCCAGAGTTTGCTCAAACTCATGTCCATTGAGTGGTGATGCCATCCAACCATCTCATCCTCTTGTCGTCCCCTTCTCCTCTGGCCTTCAATCTTTCCCAGCATCAGGGTCTTCTCCAAGGAGGCAGTTCTTCACATCAGGTGGCCAAAGTATTGGAGTTTCAGCTTCAGCATCGGTCCTTCCAATGAATATTGAGGACTGATTTCCTTTAGGATTGACTGGTTGGATCTTCTTGCAGTCCAAGGGACCCTCAAGAGTTTTCTCCACCACCACAGTTCTAAAGCATCAATTCTTCAGTGCTCAGCTTTCTTTAAAGAAAGAGGATGAGATGGCTGGATGGCATCACTGACTTGATGGACGTGAGTCTGAGTGAACTCCAGGAATTGGTGATGGACAGGGAGGCCTGGCATGCTGTGATTCATGGGGTCGCAAAGAGTCGGACACAACTGAACAACTGAGCTGAACTGAACTGAAAATGTGTAATATTCACAGAAATTAAAAGGGAAAACATGATAGGGCTCCACAAACAAGTATATTAAAGAATCAAATGCAACCCATTATACTCATGCAAAGAGTACATCATGAGAAACGCTGGGCTGAAAGAAGCACAATCTGGAATCAAGATTGCCAGGAGAAATATCAATAACCTCAGATAGGCAGATGACACCACCCTTATGGCAGAAAGTGAAAAAGAACTAAAAAGCCTCTTGATGAAAGTGAAAGTGGAGAGTGAAAAAGTTGGCTTAAAGCTCAACATTCAGAAAATGAAGATCATGGCATCTGGTCCCATCACTTCATGGGAAATAGATGGGGAAACAGTGTCAGATTTTATTTTGGGGGGCTCCAAAATCACTGCAGATGGTGATTGCAGCCATGAAATTAAAAGACGCTTACTCCTTGGAAGGAAAGTTATGACCAACCTAGATAGCATATTCAAAAGCAGAGACATTACTTTGCCAACAAAGGTCTGTCTAGTCAAGGCTATGGTTTTTCCAGTGGTCATGTATGGATGTGAGAGTTGGACTGTGAAGAAAGCTGAGCGCCGAAGAATTGATGCTTTTGAACTGTGGTGTTGGAGAAGACTCTTGAGAGTCCCTTGGACTGCAAGAAGATCCAACCAGTCCATTCTGAAGGAGATGAGCCCTGGGATTTCTTTGGAAGGAATGATGCTAAAGCTGAAACTCCAGTACTTTGGCCACCTCATGTGAAGAGTTGACTCATTGGAAAAGACTCTAATGCTGGGAGGGATTGGGGGCAGGAGGAGAAGGGGACAACAGAGGATGAGATGGCTGGATGGTATCACTGACTCAATGGATGTGAGTCTGAGTGAACTCCGGGAGTTGGTGATGGACAGGGAGGCCTGGCGTGCTGTGATTCATGGGGTCACAAAGAGTCAGACACGACTGAGTGACTGAACTGAACTGAACTGAAAGTGAAAAGTCAATTAAACTATACCGTAGGAAGCTTTTAACTTAGTCACCATCATAGATGCCAGTTGGGGAATGGAGCTTGGAGACAGGTTGAAGATGAAAAGGGGGCCAGCAGCTTCTATAGTGATGAGAAAGGAGCAATGGGGAATGGAGGATTTCTCTTCTTCCACTTCCCTTCCAGTGGACACAGTTTTTCTTCCCTCTTGCCATTGGCAGCTCCAGCAGCAGTGACAAGAATCCTGTCATAGCCCTAAGAAGGGATATTAATATCGCTTCTCCCATTCTCGTTCCCTCTGCTTACAGTTCTTCCTCTGCCACCTGGTTCTGGCATGAAATTAAAGGTAGGGGACTAGGGCAAAGACAGACTGTTTCAAAAGAAATGGTCTCAGATGCACAGCAGCAGAGACTTTTGATATGAAGTCTGTGGTAGTGATAGAAATAGGCGGGAAAAAGATATTGGAGGAATAAGAATATAAGATATAATATAGAATATAGGAATAAGATATAGGAGGAAAAAAGCAATGAGGGCAGAACATGCAAGTTCTTCATGTGTGGGAGGCATAAAGAAAATAGGAATATTTAAGTCTGGGATATTTCAGAAATGATATTTTGAGAATGCAGATAGTATTTTCAACTAGTTTTAGAAATGAGCATCCATGTGATTAAATCATTTAACAAAATGAGATTGTTCCTGTGATGACTACTACTACTGTGATGACTTACCTATATTTCCCTAATTTGCTTTAGCAGGATATTGTTGAAATGGTGTCTTCAGCTGCTGAGGAATCATCTTTAATGAATGCCATCTTGGCACAGGAAATTGAAAATTGTCCAATGGAATTGGTAAATAGATGTATAGTCTTGAGGATGTTCTTTAAAACTTTGTTCCTAAACAGTTAGCACCTTATTTACCCCAAAATTATTTTTAGCTGTAATGTTACTTTCTAAAATTACAGTTTAAATTTGTGATCTTAACAAAGATGTGTATGATTAGCTTGACAGAGCATATGTAGAATTGCTTTGATCTTTTATTCTTTCTTTGATTTATTTTGAAATTTCAAATAATGTTTTAAAAGATATGAGATTTTTATGCTTATCAAATGTAGTCCTGGTTAAAATGTTGATAGTCATTTTTTTAAGTTATTAAAACATCTCTAAAGAAACAGAGCTGTATCATGGGGTATGCCTTAAGACATTTGAAATTTTATTTTTCAAATGAAAAAATGTTCTGACTTCTAGAGATCAGAAAAAGGGAATGGTCTTTACTGACCATTTCCCATTCCTGACTGTATTTCTTATCTGTTCACCATTTGTAGAAATAAAATAAGAATGGGATTGAAGGTTAAAGCATAAACTTCGGGTAAAGGAATACAAAGTTCAAAGGGCATGGTCTGCACAGAGGACCACAAGTCCATAGCAAACGCTGAGCTAATGTCGGACTCACCTGACTCCACAGAGATTACTGTCACCTTTCTATAATCCCTGTCCTACAGTGCTGAAGGCATTTTTAAGATTGTAATAAATTTTGACAAAAAGTTTCTTAGTAAATAATATTGAAGCACCTAGTAATGCCTAATATTAGTTTGTTTTTAGATAAATTATCTGTATAATGAGTTCCAAGACTATTAAATTGTTTTTTTTTTTATATGACTGAATTCTCTGGATAATCTAGGACAGAATAAATACCTGAAATTTTTACCTGAAGTGTCCAAACAGCTGAGCCAGAAGACAACTGAGTCACTTTCACCTTTCTCTTTGCTTCTCAGTTCACTTCAGTTCAGTTGCTCAGTCGTGTCCAACTCTTTGTGACCCCATGAATCACAGCATGCCAGGCCTCCCTGTCCATCACCAGCTCCTGGAGTCTACCCAAACCCATGTACATCGAGTCGGTGATGCCATCCAGCCATCTCATCCTCTTGTCGTCCCCTTCTCCTCCTGCCCCTAATCCTTCCCAGCATTAGGGTCTTTTCTAATGAGTCAACTCGACGCATGAGGTGGCCAAAGTATTGGAGTTTCAGCTTCAACATTAGTCCTTCCAATGAATACCCAGGACTGATCTCCTTTAGGATGGACTGGTTGGATCTTCTTGCAGTCCAAGGGACTCTCAAGAGTCTTCTTCAACACCACAGTTCAAAAGCATCAATTCTTCGGCGCTCAGCTTTCTTCACCGTCCAACTCTCACATCCATACATGACCACTGCAAAAACCATAGCCTTGACTAGACGGACCTTTGTTTTGCAAAGTAACGTCTCTGCTTTTAAATATGCTGTCTAGGTTGGTCATAACTTTCCTTCCAAGAAGTAAGCATCTTTTAATTTCATGGCTGCAGTCATCATCTGCAGTGATTTTGGAGCCCCAAAAAATAAAGTCTGACACTGTTTCCACTGTTTCCCCATCTATTTCCCATGAAGTGATGGGACCAGATGCCATGATCTTTGTTTTCTGAATGCTGAGCTTTAAGCCAACTTTTTCACTCTCCTCTTTCACTTTCATCAAGAGGCTTTTGAGTTCTTCTTCACTTTCTGCCATAAGGGTGGTGTCATCTGCATATCTGAGGTTATTGATATTTCTCCCAGCAATCTTGATTCCAGCTTGTGCTTCTTCCAGCCCAGCATTTCTCATGATGTACTCTGCATATAAGTTAAATAAGCAGGGTGACAATATACAGCCTTGACGTACTCCTTTTCCTATATGGAACCAGTCTGTTGTTCCATGTTTAGTTCTAACTGTTGCTTCCTGACCTGCATACAGGTTTCTCAAGAGACAGGTCAGATAGTCTGGTATTCCCATCTCTTTAAGAATTTTCCCACAGTTTATTGTGATCTACACAGTCAAAGGCTTTGGCGTAGTCAGTAAAGCAGAAATAGATGCTTTTCTGGAACTCTCTTGCTTTTTCCATGATCCAGCAAATGTTGGCAATTTGATCTCTGGTTCCTCTGCCTTTTCTAAAACCAGCTTGAACATCTGGAAGTTCACAGTTCACGTATTGCTGAAGCCTGGCTTGGAAAATTTTGAGCATTACTTTACTAGCGTGTGAGATGAGCGCAATTGTGTGGTAGTTCGAGCATTCTTTGGCATTGCCTTTGTTTGGGATTGGAATGAAAACTGACCTTTTCCAGTCCTGTGGCCACTGCTGAGTTTTCCAAATTTACTGGCATACTGAGTGCAGCACTTTCACAGCATCATCTTTCAGGATTTGAAAGAGCTCAACTGGAATTCCATCACCTCCACTAGCTTTGTTCATAGTGATGCTTTCTAAGGCCCACTTGACTTCACATTCCAGGATGTCTGGCTCTAGGTGAGTGATCACAGCATTGTGATTATCTGGGTCTTGAAGATCTTTTTTGTACAGTTCTTCTGTTTTTTGTTTGTTTGTTTTTGTACAGTTCTTCTTTGCTTCTAGACACGGGTTATTTTTACATATGGTCAAGAAAACCACAACACAGCACAAGTTCAGCTGTTTTAATAATCAACTAGGCTTTCCACACTATGGACTCAGCTGTAGGGTATCCAGATAGCTCAAGTAGACAGACTTCAGCAAAGTGCACAGACTATTTTTTCTGAGGCTTTTCCTGGTTAGTTTAGTTGTACAATATAGGTGAAACTGCAGTCTCATGGATCTTTAACAAGGAGTTGGGCCGTTACTTTTCACATTTGAAAAATAGCTTTTGTGTATTTGACAATAAAATACAACATTAGTAATTGGGTGAACTAATTTATCCCAGAATCAACCAGGAATAAACATAAACATTTTACCTAGAAGAATTTAGAAAACTCTACAGAATAATATTGACCATATTTTCAGATCAGTCTCTTTGGCATGTAAGAAAGGATGCTGTATAGGCAGAACCAGGAAGCCAGTGCAGCTGGCAGGAATGGGGACTTGGCAGTCCCTTTAGCCTTAGATGATTTAAAATATCATATAGGATATTCTGAAGCTTTCTGAAGTCATCTTGGAGTCGATGAAATTGAAAGCACTGTTAGGAAGTGTCTGGGCTCCAGAGGTATACGTGAAAGCTTGACAAACAGTGGAGCTGTGATAAGGGTAACACAGAAGCTGTTAGGTTGCATGATAACAGAGATAACATAGGAAAAATTATAAAGTATTAATAGGTCAGATCTGTGCCGCTTGCCCATCCCCACCCCCAAACCCTTTATAGGCATGCTTTTTTATCAGACTTATCAGCACCTTTCCTATGTTCAGTTCTGTTCTCAGTTTGTAAGTTGTTAGTTGGTAAGGAGACTTAGAGTGAGTTCCTGTGAAGGGATTTCAAGTTTATAATTTTTAAATATTATGGTGTTTCTGCAAGTGACTAAAAACTGAAAAGAAGATTGAAAAGTTGGATCTATTTACATAATGTGAAAGGCAGTGTGTTGATCTTTTTTTTGACAAGGCATCCTTGAAATCTGAAAGGTTCCTAACCCAATTGGACACAACTCACTAAACATCAGTTATTGTTAGAACCTTTATATCACCAGATAAATTCAAATAAAGATCTTTATAATGCAGTTCTTCTCTAACTTTATGTTTACTCCTGTCATCTGAGTTCAGATTGACCAGAGCTGGGAGAGTCCTAGCCAAAAGTGGTCATCTTTACCTTTAAAAGTAAGGGTACAATGCCTGGGATGCATCACCAATACAGATGCAGAATCTCCTACTCTGGAGCCCCTTGTCAGAAGATAGCCTGGGAGCATAGATATCAGCCTATAAAAACTGAGCTGTACCTGTTTGTTGGTCTTATTCTCTCAACTGCAGATGATAACCTCCTTATTTGGCAGGACCCCATGTTACGGTTGTGTGTCTTGTGTTTCTTTCTACACTATGGTTGGCAGATAGTAAACAGTCAATAAATTTTGATTAAAGGAAATATTTTATCAATTTTTCAAACAGGAGTCATGGGGGAATGAACAAAATATTGAGGCAGAAAGATGGAATCTAAGAATACTTCAGATGTTACATAGTTTGCAGGTAAGACTTGGTAGGGTTTATCAACACTGTTTTTAGTTTTAAAAATAAAAAGTTGAGTTCAATCCTCTAGATATTAATAAAAATGAAACCATTTTCACTGTGTTCTTGTTGAGGCCAAATTACTCTATAGTGAAATGTATTGTAAGCTGTATACCCAGGGCTAAGTATGAGTTTGTTTTTGGTGCCCATATGCTGTAATCAATTCTTACCCATATGCATGTCCCTAGACATCTATGCTATGTCTCATTCTTGTGTTTAGCAGGCTGTCAACTAATTCTCAATATGTAATTAAATTTATAACAGTTTAAGAACAAAACAGATAATTTCAAAATTTAACATATTTTTGTCAAAATAATTCACGCTTAGTCACCCAGTCGTGTCCGACTCTTTGCAACCCCATGGACTGTAGCCTGCCAGGCTCCTCTGTCCATGGGATTTTTTTCCAGGTAAGAATATTGGAGTAGGTTGCCATTTCCACCTCCAGGGAATCTTCTTGACCCAGGAATCAAACTACTGCAGGCGAATTCTTTACCACTGAGCCATTAAGGAAGCCCCATCCATGCGTATAATTTTGAAAGTTCAGTATACTATGCTGTAAGGCTGAAAGGGAAACACAGAAGTCTTTTGTCCTATCCCCTCCTTATCCCTAAATTCTGCTTTCCAGAGGAAATTGAACTATTTCTTTTAGATTTATATCTATACTTCTAATTACAAGTTCTTACTCCTCTATCCTAATATTTCAGCTTTACATTTTATCTGCTGAGTTCTTTCAACAGAAAATGAAAATTTAACTTAGTTATATCTCCCCAACCCCAGTCTATCTTCAGCACAGTATTCAGCCGTTCAGTTCAGTTCAGTCGCTCAGTCGTGTCCGACTCTTTGAGACCCCATGAATCACAGCACGCCAGGCCTCCCTGTCCATCACCAACTCCTGGAGTTCACTCAGACTCACGTCCATTGAGTCAGTGATACCATCCAGCCATCTCATTCTCTGTCGTGCCCTTCTCATCCTGCCCCCAATCCCTCCCAACATCAGAGTCTTTTCCAATGAGTCAACTCTTCACATGAGGTGGCCAAAGTACTGGAGTTTCAGCTTTAGCATCATTCCTTCCAAAGAAATCCCAGGGCTCATCTCCTTCAGAATGGACTGGTTGGATCTTCTTGCAGTCCAAGGGACTCTCAAGAGTCTTCTCCAACACCACAGTTCAAAAGCATCAGTTCCTTGGTGCTCAGCTTTCTTTATAGTACAACTCTCACATCCATACATGACTACTGGAAAAACCATAGCTTTGACTAGACAGACCTTTGTTGGCAAAGTGATGTCTCTGCTTTTTAATGTGCTGTCTAGGTTGGTCATAACTTTTCTTCCAAGGATCAAGCATCTTTTAATTTCATGGCTGCAGTCACCATCTGCAGTGATTTTGGAGCCCAAGAAAATAAAGTCTTTCATTGTTTCCCCATCTATTTCCCATGAAGTGATGGGACCAGATGCCATGATCTTCGTTTTCTGAATGCTGAGCTTTAAGCCAATTTTTTCTCTCTCAGCTTTCACTTTCATCAAGAGGCTCTTTAGTTCTTCTTCACTTCCTGCCATAAGGGTGGTGTCATCTGCATATCTGAAGTTATTGATATTTCTCCCAGCAATCTTGATTCCAGCTGGTGCTTCATCCAGCCCAGCATTTCTCATGATGTAGGCAATGGCACCCCACTCCAGTACTCTTGCCTGGAAAATCCCATGGACAGAGGAGCTTGGTAGGCTGCAGTCTATGGGGTCGCTAATAGTCTGACACGACTGAGCGACTTCACTTTCACTTTTCACTTTCATGCATTGGAGAAGGAAATGGCAACCCACTCCAGTGTTCTTGCCTGGAGAATCCCAGGGACGAGGGAGCCTGCTGGGCTGCTGTCTATGGGGTCGCATAGAGTCAGACACGACTGAAGCGACTTAGCAGCAGCAGCAGCAGCAGCACTCTGCATATAAATTAAATAAGCAGAGTGACAATATACAGCCTTGACATACTCCTTTCCTGATTTGGAACCAGTCTGTTGTTCCATGTTCAGTTCTAACTGTTGCTTCCTGACCTGCATACAGATTTCTCAGGAGGCAGGTCAGGTGGTCTGGTATTCCCATCTCTTGAAGAATTTTTCACAGTTTGTTGTGATCCACACAGTCAAGGGCTTTGGCATAGCCAGTAAAGCAGAAGTAAATGTTTTTCTGGAACTCTCTTGCTTTTTCGATGATCCAACGGATGTTGGCAATTTCATCTCTGGTTCCTCTGCCTTTTCTAAAACCAGCTTGAACATCTGGAAGTTCAGGGTTCACGTACTGTTGAAGCCTGACTTGGAGAATTTTGAGCATTACTTTACTAGCGTGTGAGATGAGTGCAATTGTGCGGTAGTTTGAGCATTCTTTGGCATTGCCTTTCTTTGGGATTGGAATGAAAACTGAACTTTTCTAATCCTGTGGCCACTGCTGAGTTTTTCAACTTTGCTGGTGTAATGAGTGCAGCACTTTCACAGCATTATCTTTTAGGATTTGAAATAGCTCAACTGGAATTCCATCACCTCCACTAGCTTTGCTCCTAGAGATGCTTCCTAAGACTCACTTGACTTTGGGTTTCAGGATGTCTGGCTTTAGGTGAATGATCACACCATCGTGATTATCTGGGTCATGAAGATCTTTTTTGTACAGTTCTTTTGAGTATTCTTGCCACCTCTTCTTAATATCTTCTGCTTCTGTTAGGTCCATACCATTTCTGTCCTTTATTGAGCCCATCTTTGCATGAAATGTTCCCTTGGTATCTCTAATTTTCTTGAAGAGATCTCTAGTCTTTCCCATTCTATTGTTTTCCTCTATTTCTTTGCATTGATTACTGAGGAAGCTTTCTTATCTCTCCTTGCTGTTCTTTGGAACTCTGCATTCAAATGGGTGTTATCTTTCCTTTTCTCCTTTGCCTTTCGCTTGTCTTCTTTTCACAGCTATTTGTAAGGCCTCCTCAGACAACCATTTTGCCTTTTTGCATTTCTTTTTCTTGGGGATGGTCTTGATCCCTGACCCCTGTACAATGTCATGAACCTACATCCATAGTTCTTTATTGCTCTAGAAGATTTCTTCAGCTTTATCCTCATTTTTATTGAACTTCTTTGTTTTCCAGGAGTTTTTTTCTCAGTTATTATTTTGTTTTATTAATAATTTTATTATTAACTATTTTATTTTTAAATTATTTTATTTTATAGCATCTGAACAGCTACCCACTCCAGTATTCTAGCTTGGAGAATTCCATGGACTGTATAGTCCATGGGGTCACAAAGAGTTGGATACTACCGAGTGACTTTCACAATCTATTTATTTATATTTAATAGTTTTATTGAAGTATGATTAACATAACAATAAACCATACCTATTTTAAAATATACAGTTAGATAAATTTTGACGTATTTATGGAAACTCTCACCACAGTCAAGATAGTGAACATATCTACAATCTCCAGAAGTTTCTTTGTGTTTCTTGATAATCCTTTGTCTCATCTCCCCCACTGGTCCCCCTCCCCCAGCCCCCAGCAACCATTGATCTGTTTTCTCTCAAAAGCATCCTAATCATTTTTTGTGGATGGTGTCTTCTCTTAATTTTCAGAGGTTATAGCTTTCTCCTACTGCCCTCACTGTCTGTTTCCTTAGTAATTCTCTTGGATATTAGAAATTTTATCCAAGTGTTTAATAGATCTTTGGTTTTTATTTAAGAATGAGACACCAAAAAGCTGATTGGAGGTTATATAAGCATGGGTGGGGCTTATAGACTTGTTGTCTTCATAGCGAGATAATTTTGGGTGTCCCCACCCCCGCCAATACGTACGCACACAGATGTCATTATCTATAGAATCTTTTTCCTTGGAATGGTCTATTTTTGCATGGTCAAATCTACCATCTAGAAGATATAAGCATGACGTCCATGGTTGAGGAAACAAAAGGGAGTAAGGGAGAAGCTGGCAGTCTCACTGCTTAGATATTAGAATTTCCCTTAATCCCCCAGTTTGTAACACTTCTCTTCCACTATCCACAGTGCCTCGTATTCCAGGTCTAAAACCTCATGGTTGGTACCTCCAGAAAGACAACTTTCTGCCTCCTGCTAGGGTTCAGGACTAATGGTCTCCTGGTTCTGTGAGGTGGTGTGGTAAACCTGAGGGTCTAATTGTTTTCAAGTAGCCTTTTAAGGAATTCTCATGTTTTTAACTTCACACTTCATTTCCAGCTTATGACATACTGCTGCCTATAATCACTGATCTTTTCCTAGGTTTTCTTTCATTTAGGGATTTTGTTTCTGTTTTGTTCAAATGTGTTTGTTGGGATGGTCTCCCACTCATCTTGATTTTGGATTCTTTGGTGCTACTTCTGTCTGAAGCAGCATCCTTCAGTAAGCCTTGCTTTTATTCCTGTAGGGTGTCAAGGACAAGGAGCAGCCAACACACAAAACCACTAGTGTTTGTGCACAGCTAGAGCTGGTGGTGATTTTATAGTATCCTGGGCATTTCACATCCATAGAGTAGGAACTGGGGCTCTGGACCATGTGCTTCTTCTCATGTTTCCTCTTCTCCTTTTTTGGAGAAGGATGAAGGTGATCCTTTGCAAGAGGTATCATAGGGGAGGTTTTCACTGCTGGAAATGCTCCTTTTTTCCACATTTTTCATGTTTTATTGTACTTACACTCAAATTTCACCATTAAATACTGAGCATAAGTATATGCTGGCCTTATGTCCAGATTTTTGAAATGCAAAGGTAAATTGATGAATGGCTTTAACAATGTGATATATTAGACACTGTAAAATATATTAAACAATTAGAGAATCTAGAAGGAAAGTAAAATTCTGTCTATATACATTTACCCATTTAGTGGCATAAATAAACTCTATAGGGAAAGGACGACAGATATGAAGCTTTTAGTTGCAGTTGGAGGAAAAATCCATTCGGGACTGAACTGAGAGGTCCTTGGTTGCTAACAGAATCTCCCCTGACTTCAGAATTTAAACAAACTAGTGAGTTTTTTGATTGGTATCCAAAAACCACTGAATTGTGTAAAATCCCTATTAGTCATGAGAAACAGAAGGAACAAGATTGATTAAGGAATTGGTACATGCCAATTTGAGTCATTGGGTCTGGCCAGTCAAAAGTGAGCAGAGCTGGCTAGAGGCTGAAAATCCATTGGATGTTGCAGTTCGCTCATCTCAGTCTAGAGGTTACTACATTCCTCAAAAATTCTTGTTCTCCAAATAAGTTCCTTAAATGCTTTCCATAAGCAGGGTCTAGGTTCTGTATCTCAAATTGTCTTGCCTTTTGCTGGTTCTCCTCTCTGCTGGCATTTAGGTTTCAGCTTTCTCTAAGTCTGGTAAGTCTTCCACTTTGTATTTCTCTTCTTCATTTCTTTACCTTTATTTTAGAGGAGCTCTTGGAGGAAACAGAATAATCCTCTCAGGGTGTTTGTCAAAAGGGTTCTTAAAATTTACAAGGCTGTCCCTGCTCTCTCCCTGGGGAAAACCACCCAATCCACATCTTGTCTCCTCAAGAGAGGGAATAAATGAAGGCTTGGCATGCTATCTCAAAGGCTGCTGACACTGTGCTATGCTACTCCTTTGGTTGAGATTAAAGTATGATAAAATATTTAACTTGTCAATTTTTTAAAAGTTAGTGTTGGTTGCTCAGTTGTATCTGACTCTTTGTGACCCCATGGACTGTAGCCCACCAGGCTCATCTCTCCATTAAATTCTCCAGGCAAGAATACTGGAGTGGGTAGTCATTCCCTTCTCCAGGAGATCTTCCAGAGCCAGGGATTGAATCTGTGTCTCATGCATTACAGGCAGATTCTTTACCATCTGAGCCATGAGTTAAATGTTATGGACTAGCAAACAAACAAACAAAAAAGACCTTTGTATATGGTCTTTTTAAAAATGCTTCACAGCTACCAAATTAGTACAATATTCACAGGGATACTGGCCAGTATTCACCATAGTATTTCTAACTAAAACACAACACTCCTTCTCTAGAAATCTGATTCCAAGTGCAGTCTAATCAAATACTTCATTGTACGTCAGTTTTTCAAGTAGATTCACAGGTGTCCTGTAGTGAACCAATGTCTTTTTAATCTGTGCAAAGAAACTGGGAGATATTTATTTAGTCATATTCCCCTGCCATTACACTTACACTAGAGTTGTTTAGTTAACTCCACCCTGCAGTACCTATAAAACAAGGCTGACAGGCTGATAATCATTGTTTTTGAAGATTCCCAGGGTCCTGTGGACTTTTTTCTGCCTCAAAGTCTCAATTAATTGCACTTTTCCCAGGAGCCATTTATGTTAACATCAATAGACCTAACATTTGTATAACACATTGAAATTTGTATAACACTTTAGAGTTCTTTTGCGTGTATTTTGTCAATGAACCAAGCTGTGCTCAATGACCTGTTTTTTTATGTTTCCTAATAAATCATTTGCATTTCTCCATTTAAGAATTTCAGTCACTTATCAAAAATACCAATATTTATTATTCATTATACATCCACAGCCTGCTTTGTTCCTAATGATCTTATTTCCCTTTCCTCTTTTATAATTGTTTTCCCAGGAATCCAACAAGATGGGAATGCAGTACTTTAGTCTGATGAAGCTCTGCAGAAATAGTGACCGGAAACAAACTGCTGCCAAATTTTATAGCTTTCTTATGCTAAAAAAACATCAGGCTATTGAGCTGAGCCAGAGTGCTCCCTATGCAGATATTATAGCTACAGTGGGACCAATGTTCCATAAAATGTGAAGGAAATCCAGAACATGCAGATTTATGTCATCATTGGAATTTCTGTATAGATTGTTCAGTTTAACGCAGAAGCTGTCTGGAAGCAGCTGAAGGTCTTATCCATTTCATAGATAAGTTGAGCTCATATTTCATAGATAGATAGGTTGAGCCCATATTTCCTCTTTGTAAATTCAGAATAATCATAGGCATAATTAGAAACCTATATGCTTCCAGAAATAACTGTAGCTAAGTAATATTTTTAACTTAGTTGACTTGAATGCATATCATTTACCATTTCCTTGGCTTGAATGTTGTATTTAGGATACATTTTAAAAATACTTTATGTCTTCAAGGATTTTTATAAAGTGGATTATTTATTAAATTTTATAACTTAATAAATATTAGTAATTAATAATTAACACTTTCTTATTTCTCCACAACAATAATTTATTTGATTATAATGCATATCACTCTTGGTTTTATATAATGCCCTGGCTTTTAATCTAATATCTTAATCGAAGAGTTATAAAATTTTTCTTAGTCTCAAATTATATGAGTCTAATATAATATGGCTTTAGTCTATAGTTCATGCAACCTGTTTATTTACTATTAATGATTATTATGGCTGTCATTTATGTATCAGCAAAACTAACATTAGAAAAAATTAATGGATGCTTATTCAACATGTTGTTTTCAGCTATAATTCAAGTGAAGGTAACTAAAATAAATGTTCTTTATATGGTGTATACTGAGCATTTTTGACATTAAAACCAAAGTTTTTCTTTCTTAGTTGAAGTTTGAGTTAAGAGATTTTCATGTAATGCTCTGTGAGCTCCATACTATTGTATCTGGAATTATGCTACAGACTAAATTCTAAATGGCCCCTTTGAATGTATTAACTATAAGTTTTAGATGTCAAAATTCCCTTTTTAAAAATTTCCTTTAATTTTTAATTGACACAGGAAAGATTGACTTTTTTATTTTAGTGCACAGTTCAATGAATTTTACAGGTATAGATTCCTGTGAGCACCATCAGAACCAGGGTACCAAAAAAATCCCTTGTACTAACCCTTTGTAGTCACACCCTTCCCCCATTCTAACTCCTGGTAACTACTCTTCTACATGACTATAGTTTTATCTTTTTAAGAATGTCATACAAATGGAACTATATAGTAAGTAACCTTTTTTCAGACTGACTTCTTGCATTCCATCTTTGAGATTAGTACAAATTATAGCATGTATCAGGAGTTCAATCCTATGTATTGTTAAGTAGCAGTCTGTTGTCTGGATATACCACAGTTTATGTATCCATTTACCCCCTGAAAGACATTTATATTGTTTAACAATTAAAAATAGAGCTGCTGCATATACCTGTGTACAGTTTTTGTATGAATATAAGTTTCTAATTTTCTAAGGTAAATATCTAGGCCTCGGTCGTATGGCCAGTGCATGTTTAACTTTATAAGAAACTAACAAATTATTTTCCAGATGTACCTTTCTGCATTCCTATTAGCAATGTATGTGAGTTCCAGTTGACTTTTTGTTTACTTTTTTATTTTGAGATAACTGTAGGTTCACATGAACTTGTGAAAAACAATACAGATCCTGTATACTCTTCATCCAGTTTCCCCAGTGGTAACATCTTACATACTTATAGTACAGTATCAGGGACACTGACATTGATACAGTCTGCTCACCTGATTCATGTCTCACCAGTTTTACATGTGCTCATTTGTTTGTGTGTGTTTAGAATGAATGTGTTCGCTCAGTCGTGTCCAACTCTTTGCGACCCCATGGACTGTAGCCCACCAGGCTCCTCAGTCTATGGGATTTTCCAGGCAAGAGTACTGGAGTGGGTTGCCATTTCCTTCTCCAGGGGATCTTCCCAACCCAGGGATCGAACCCAGGTCCCCTGCACTGCAGGCAGACGCTTTACCGTCTGAGCCACCTGTGTGTGTTTAGTTCTATGCAATTGTACTACATAGATGGCTTCATGTGACCACCACCACAGTCAAGAAATAGAACAGTTCTTTCACAGGAATGACCTGATACTTTTTTGTAGCTACTGCCACTTCCTTCCTTCCTTTACTCCCTAGCCCCTGAAGACCTTTAACCTGTTTTCCATCTTTATAATTTTGTCATTAATATAGTTGACTTTTGCAGGTTAATTTTATACCCTGTTACAGTTACAGTTCAGTCACTCGTGTCCGACTCTTTGCAACCCCATGAACCACAGCACGCCAGGCCTCCCTGTCCATCACCAACTCCCGGAGTTCACTCAAACTCATGTCCTTTGAGTCAGTGATCCCATCCAACCATCTCATCCTCTGTCATCCCCTTCTCCTCGTGCCCTCAATCTTTCCCAACACTAGGGTCTTTTCAAATGAGTCAGCTTGTCGAATTAGGTGGCCAAAATATTGGAGTTTCAGCTTCAAACATCAGTCCTTCCAATGAATATCCAGGACTGATCTCCTTTAGAATGGACTGATTGGATCTCCTTGCACTCCAAGGGACTCTCAAGAGTCTTCTCCAACACCACATTTCAAAAGCATCAATTCTTCGGCGCTCAGCTTTCTTTATAGTCCAACTCTCACATCCGTACATGACCACTGGAAAAACCATAGCCTTGACTAGATGGACCTTTGTTGACAAGGTAATGTCTCTGCTTTTTAATATGCTGTCTAGGTTGGTCATAACTTTCCTTCCAAGGAGTAAGCGTCTTTTAATTTCATGGCTGCAATCACCATCTGTAGTGATTTTGGAGCCCCCAAAAATAAAGTCTGACACTGTTTGCACTGTTTCCCCATCTATTTCCCATGAAGTGATGGGACCAGATGCCATGATCTTCGTTTTCTGAATGTTGAGCTTTAAGTCAACTTTTTCAGTCTCCTCTTTCACTTTCATCAAGAGGCTTTTTAGTTCTTCGCTTTCTGCCATAAGGGTGGTTTCATCTGCATATCTGAGGTTATTGATATTTCTCCCGGCAATCTTGATTCCAGCTTGTGCTTCTTCCAGCTCAGCGTTTCTCATGATGTACTCTGCATATAAGTTAAATAAGCAGGGTGACGATATACAGCCTTGACGTACTCCTTTTCCTATTTGGAACCAGTCTGTTGTTCCATGTCCAGTTCTAACTGTTGCTTCCTGACCTGCATACAGGTTTCTCAAGAGGCAGGTCAGGTGGTCTGGTATTCCCATCTCTTTCAGAATTTTCCACAGTTTATTGTGATCCACACAGTCAAAGGCTTTCGCATAGTCAATAAAGCAGAAATAGATGCTTTTCTGGAACTCTCTTGCTTTTTCCATGATCCAGCGAATGTCGGCAATTTGATCTCTGGTTCCTCTGCCTTTTCTAAAACCAGCTTGAACATCTGGAAGTTCATGGTTCATGTATTGCTGAAGGCTGGCTTGAAGAATTTTGAGCATTACTTTACTAGCATGTAAGATGAGCACAATTGTGCGGTAGTTTGAGCATTCTTTGGCATTGCCTTTTTTTGGGATTGAAATGAAAACTGACCTTTTCCAGTCCCGTGGCCACTGCTGAGTTTTCCAAATTTGCTGACATATTGAGTGCAGCACTTTCACAGCATCATCTTTCAGGATTTGAAATAGCTCAACTGGAATTCCATCACCTCCACTAGCTTTGTTTATAGTGATACTTCCTAAGGCCCTGGTGTCTGGCTCTAGGTGAATGATCACACCATTGTGATTATCTGGGTCATGAAGATCTTTTTTATAGAGTTCTTCTGTGTATTCTTGCCATCTTGTGACCTTGCTAAACTCACAAACTACTTTTAGAACTTTGTTTTTTGTAGATTCTTTGGGATTTTTTACAGACTATCATGACTGCAAATAGGGACAGTTTCATTTCCTTTCTAATCTATTCCCAGTGCAAGAAGGAACTCATTCCTTCTTGCACATTAATCATTAAGTATGATATTAGATATAGTTTGTTTTGTATGTTGTGTGGGTAAGGGTGGGGTAGTGGTGGGTTTGGGCATGTTTCAGTAATTTTTTTCAAGTTGAGGATATTCCTTTTTATTCCTAATTTGCTGAGAGATGTTTATTTGTTTTTATCATAAGTAGGTATTGAATTTTTGTATATTCACAGTATTATGGAACCAATACCATTATCTAATTTTAGAACAGTTTCATCAGCCAAAAAGCAACCCCATTCTCATAAGCAATGACTCCTCATCCCTCCTTCCCCTCAACTCCTGGCAACAACTCATCCACTTTTTGTTAGTCATATAATATATGGCCTTTTTTACTTAGCATAATGTTTATCTATGTTGTAGAATGTATTTGTACTTCATTCCTTTTAATGGCTAAATTAATATTCCATTATATGGATATGAATTTTGTTTATCCACATCAGTTGGTAGACGTGGCTTGTTTCCATTTTGTTGTTGTTGTTTCCATTTTTTACTATTATGAATAATGTTGCTCTGAACAAGAGTTTGTAAGTTATAAGGTTTTTTGTATACATGTTTTCTCTTTCTTAGATATATACGTAGGAGTAGAATTTCCGGGTCAAATGATAATTTTATGTTTAACTATTAAAGGAATTTGGAGAAGGAAATGGCAACCCACTCCAATATTCTTGCCTAGAGAATCCCATGGACAGAGGAGTCTGGTGGGCTGCTGTCCATAGGGTCGCACAGAGTCAGACATGACTGAAGCAACTTAGCATGCCTGCATGCATTGGAGAAGGAAATGGCAACCCACTCCAGTATTCTTGACTGGAGAATCTCAGGGACAGAGGAGCCTGGTGGGCTACCGTCTATGAGGTCTCACAGAGTCTGACACGACTGAAGCGACTTAGCAGCAGCAGCAGTGTTAAAGGAATTATCAAACTGTTTTACAAAATATCTGTGCCTTTTTACATTTCTACCGACAATGTATGCGTTCCAATTTCTCTATATTCTCACCAGTACTTGTTATTGCCGCTTTTTTTTATTACAGCTATCCTAGTGAGTTTTAAGTAATAACTCATGGTTTTGATTTCCATTTTCCTAATAACTAATGATGTTAAGCATCTTTCCATATGGATTTGCTAGCATTTTGTTTAGGATGTTTGCATCTGTGTTCATGAGGGATATTTGTCTGTTTTTGTCCTTTCTTGTACTGTCTTTTTCTGATCTTGGGATCAGTATGGTACTGACCTCATAAAAATTACTTGGAAATTGTTTCTTCCTATTTTATTTTTCTGTGAAAAGACTACGTAGAATTTGTACTATTTCTTCTTTAAGTGTTTGGTAGAATTAACCCATGAAACCATCTGGATCTGGAGATTTATATTTTAGAAGGTTTTAAACTATGAATTCAATTTTTTAAATAATTGTAAGGCTATGCAGTTGTCTATTTCATTTTGGGTGAGTTTTACTGGTTTGTGGTTTTCAAAGAATTGTTCCATTTCATCTAAATTGTGTACAGTTTTTTGGAGTGTTCCCTGATTATCCTTTTACTATCTGCAGGGTCCATAGTAATAACCCCTCTTTCATTCTGCTAAGTCGCTTCAGTCGTGTCCGACTCTGTATGACCCCATAGACGGCAGCCCACCAGGCCCCCCTGTCCCTGGGATTCTCTAGGCAGGAACACTGGAGTGGGTTGCCATTTCCTTCTCCAATGCATGAAAATGAAAAGTAAAAGTGAAGTCGCTCAATCATGACCAACTCTTAGCGACCCCATGGACTGCAGCCCACCAGGCTCCTCAGTCCACGGGATTTTCCAGACAAGAGTACTGGAGTGGGGTGCCATTGCCTTCTCCCTCTTTCATTCTAGATACTGTTAATTTCTGTCTTCTTTTTTCTTTTCAGTCATATTAGAGGCATATTAATGTTATTGGGCTTTTCAGAGCTTTTGGTTTCATTGACTTTCTCCTTTGCTTTTCTTTTTTCAATTTCATTGATTTCTACTGTGATATTTATTATTTCCTTCCTGCAGCTTGCTTTGAGTTTATTTTTCTCTTGTGTTTTAGTTTTATTAAGGTAGAAGCTTAATTGATTTGGGACCTTCCTTCTTTAAACATTTAATGCTATTTGTTTCCATCCAAGCACTGCTTTAAATTGCATTGCACTAATTTCAATAAGTTGTATTTTCAGTTTTGTTCAGTTCAAAATATATTCTAATTTTCCTTGAAACTTCCCCTTTAACCTTTGGATTATTTAGAAGTATGTTGTTTAATTTTCAAGGGAGAATTTCCTGTTACCTTTATATAATTATTCTATTCATTATGGTCTGAGAACATACTTTAAATGATTTTGATTCTTTTAAATTCATTAATGTTTGTTTTATGATCTAGTATGGGATCTGTCTTAAAAACAATATGTTCTGTAGTTGATAGGTGGAGTGTTCTATAAATGTCAATTGAACCTAGTTGTAATAATGCTTTTCAGTTCTTCCATATCCTAGCTTATTTTTGTCTACTAGTTCTACTGATCACAGAAAAAGGAGTGTTTGTGTCTGCAGCTATAATTGTGAATTTATTTCTCCATGCAGTTCTGACAGGTTTTGCTTCATGTATTTTGAAGCTCTTCTACAATTATTTACAATCCTTTTATTTTTGTATAATGAGTACTTTGTCTCTGGTAATTTTATTTTCTTTGAATTCTACATTTTCTTATATTAAGCCATTCCAGCTCTCCTTTGATTAGTGTTACGGTGTATCTTTCCCCATATTTTACTTTTAGCCTACTTATATCATTCTTTAAAGTGGATTTCTTGTGGACAGCATCTAATTAAGTAATTTTTTAAGTCCATCCTGATAATCTCTGTTTAGTTGATGTGTTTATACATTTAATGTAAATATTGACATGTTTGGATTTAGATCTACCATCTTATTATTTGTTTACTATTTGTTTCTTCTATTTCTCACTTCTGTTTCCTCCTTTCTTGCCTTCTTTTGGGATATCTGAACTTTGTTTCAATTCCGTTATAATTTATCTGTTTTTTTTTTTACTATATCTTTTATTATAGATATTTTTAAATGGTAACTCTAAGGATTCAAAATTAAATTCTTAAATTTTCACACTGCTGCTGCTGCTGCTGCTAAGTCGCTTCAGTCATGTCCGACTCTGTGCGACCCCATAGACGGCAGCCCACCAGGCTCCTCCGTCCCTGAGATTCTCCATACTTAGAATCAGTATTTTACCACCTTGAGTGAAGTATAGAAACTTTGTATCATTTAAGTTCCTTTAGACTTCCTACTTTATATTGTAATCATAATTGTTTTATATATTATATCTATCTACATTGAAAACCCACTAGACAGTGTTATGATGATTTTTGCTTTCAACTGTCAAACATATTTTAAAGAATTCAAGAAGAGAATAGTCTACTAAATTTACCCAAATATTTATCATTCTTATTGTCCTTTTCTTCCTGATGTTCTAACTTTCCTTCTAATATAATTTCCCTTCTGTTTGAAGAATTTTCTTTCACAGTTCTTTTAGAGCAGATCTGCTGAAAATAAATTTTCTTTTTTTTTTTTTGAAAATAAATTTTCTTATCTTACCTTTATCTTAGAATGTCTTTATTTTACTTTTATTCCTGATGGATATTTTTGCTGTGTGTAGAATCCTGGTTGACTGCTCTTTTCTCTCAGCAATATAAAATTCTTGTTCCATTTTTCTCCTGCTCTTCATGGTTTCAGTTGAGAAATTCACAGTTATTCAAAGCATTATTCCCGTGTAAATAACACACCATTTTTCTCTGATTGCTTGCAAGATTTTTCTTTATTCTTAGTTTTCAGTAGTAACCAGAATTATTATTTTTTATTATTATCCTTGTAATGATTTAGTTCATCCTCTTTGGGGTTCACCAGAAGGCTGGAGATTGTAGCTTTATTTATTCCACTCTGTTTTCCTGCCTTCTTCCCACAATTGCACCTGCATCTGGACCCAAATGGTGGGAGGAACAGAAAGAGACAAAACACAAATACCAGCAGAGGTTCACACTCTCAGGCCCACAGCTACTCTGACTGGAGAAATTTTTCCTCCCTCAGAGTTTTAGAGACCTGTGGGTCCCAGATGTCACAGCCACCACTGCAGGATTCCCTAGGACTGGGTCATGAGATAATGAAGAAAAGATTATAAAATAAAAGTAAAATTATTCCCCTCACTCACCTTGAGCATTAGGGGTCTCTTTTCCTAACCCTCAAGCCAGAACTAGGCATCTTCTCTGTGATGATTCCCCAGTTCCAGATTTGGGGCTGTCTTGAGACCAGGCTGGGGGATACCAGAGGAAGCAAAATTGGTAAACTCACTAGTCAGTGGTGTGTCAAATTCTATCCTTCTACCCCATTTTGCCTGCTAGTATTTTCAGAATCCTCGAGTAGCTGCTACATGCATTTTCTTCAGGTTTATTGTGGCAGTCAGTGGGAGGAATGTGCTTACCCAAAACTGGAACCAGAAATGCTTTTGAAAATAAACAAATTTAGTATTTCTCAATTTGTACTAAACAAAAGCAAAACTACTAGTTTCTTTTGAATAATTCATTTTGTGTTTAAAATCCTCATTGCTTACAATTTCTATTGTAACTAAACATTGGCTATCTTCTTCTCAATCACATGCTTTATGTTACTGAGGAGTCTTTGCTAGCTAACACCATCCCAGAGGACAGTAATGTGGATAGAGATCCTCTCTCTTTTGGGGGGTGAAGTTCCTTGTGGATATTTCTGGGAAATGTAGTCTTCTAAGTATCAAGGAAAAAAACATGAGGACAGACAAAAAATATTTTTAAATGAGGATTTCAGAAATTATCTCCTGATAAACGAACAGTAATTACATGGCTTCCTTTGGTTTTGCATTAAGTGTAAGTAAGTCACTTATATTATTTAGGTGGGCTTTAGAGCAGATAAAATGTTTCATCAATTAACTTGCTAATTTAGCATCAGGTTTTTGTTTTTTAGACAGCAGGCCTTAATTCAATGGCTTTTTCAACTACAATTTCCTGTTCTTACTACAATTGCTCTGCTGTATTTTTCCACAAAGCATAATATAATACGGCCATCTGACAGAAGAATTCATTTTAAATGATGAGGGGAAAAAATAGCCAATGCCAAAAAATTTATAGGCATTTTTTGCGAAATTATATGTACTGTTACAGAATCATGGATTTACCACAAATCAGAGCTACAAAAAAAGATTTAACTCTGAAAAGTAACAGTTCACTTAAAACAATTATTTCTTATTATATATAGTATATTGCAAATATTATAATTGTATATTGTAAATATTAACTATTTCTTACCAGGCCAGTATTGCAGAGTCATGATATGAGATCAGAGAATTCATTTTACAAATACTTCTCTGGAAAAGTCAGCTTAGGGTGAACTTAGGGTACCAAGTTAAGCCTTGCCAAGAGTAGACAGAGACTTAAGGACTTTAGGAATCTTAGAGACTAGGATAACATCTGACCTCATGTTCTATAGAAACTAGGGCTTGGCACAATGCATGCTTACTCTCTCATTTACCTAGTCAATATTTATTGAGCATGTGATATGTGTCAGGCGTCATCTAAGCAATGGGAATATGGAAAGAGATAAAGTCCCTACCTTCATGGAGTGTACATTCTAGTGGGGGTAATAATGAAAGACTACAAATAGTAAAAATTTAATATCGTGGTGAAATACAGCAAAACTAGGGCAGAGGAAGTGAAGGAAGAGGGAGTCACTATTTTATTTAGGGTGGTCAAGAAAGGCCTGGCTTCCCTGGTGGCTCAGTGGTAAAGAATCCACCTGCCAGTGCAGGAGACAGGTCTGATCCCTGAGTCAGGAAGATGCCCTGAAGAAGGAAATGGCAACCTGCACCAGTGTTCTTGCCTAGAAAATCCCATGGACAGAGGATCCTGGCGGGCTGTAGTCCATGGGATTGCAAAAGAGTTGGTCATGATTTAGCAACTAAACAACAATTGGAAGAACTGAGGGATGGTTTGAGTAAAGGAGTTACTGATCAGATAGTTAGGGCTGGTTCTGAAGGAGGGAGCACCTTCCCATTGCACCCAGATTCCCACACATAGAGAAGATAAGAATCCAGGCCCAGAGAGTGAGTTACTTTATCTAAAGTTACAGGACTAGAAGTGGAAGGGCTAGGCAGAGAGTCCAGTTTTCTAGACTTTTCCTACTTGTTTTTTCTCTTCTTCCCTCTGACAGTGGATGGAAGACAGACACAGAGGGGAAGGGTGTATAATGAACACTTATTTTAGGTATTGATTGTTTTTACCTTTCCATCTTTCTGATGATTCACCATCTTAATACCTCAAAGAAAAACATTTTTTGTTTTCAGATATTTAAGATTCTTACTATCATTTTCCTAAGTAGTCTGAGTACTGTTTGCATTAGATACTCAGAGGTACTTGAGTGAAAATATTCTTCAAGGAATTAGGATCAAATGACTATTTAAGACCACCATGTGACAAGAAGTGAGTTTAGTATCAACATCCCATGTCACAGATGAGAAAACTGAGGCCCAGAGAGGTGACAGGACTCGTCCAGGGTCACACGACCTGTCAGTGAGCCAACATGCTCTGGCCAGGTGCCACCACCGGTTCTAAGTACAGGCGGGTGTGGAAGTGGGAGAGGCCACCCCTATTCGGCGATGCTGGCATCGCGGCTCCCAAAATCTCTTGGAGCAAGATGCTAACTATCTCTTTAAGAAGGAAAGTGAAGACGGGGCGCTTACGCAGCTGCCGGCGAGCCGCCGACTGGCTGGTCCCCTGCATCCACCTCACCCTCCCTGTCCCTCCCTCCCTCCCTCCCGGCAGCCCCAGCCCCGGCGAGCACCCAGCTAGCCGCCTCCAGCAGGGGCTCCGGAGAGCAGTTCGGCGGCCTGGGCAGGGCAGCCGAAGCCATGGAAGCCTCCGCAGGTGATGACAGGGACCTCCGGGGACCACCGCCCCAGCGGTGCCGCCGCGGCCCAAATGCCAAGTGCGGGTGGGGGAAGGGGAGGCTCGGGGGAGCAGCCGGAGCGCCCAGCGGTCAGCCAGCCCTCCCGGCTTTTCGGGCTGCGGCGGCCCAGCTGTCAGCGGCTGGGGGACTCGACCGCCCCGGGTCCCCGCCCACGCTCACCCGCCCCTGTCTGTCTGTTTTCCCCACCGCCGCAGGTTGCTGATCTGGGCCAGGCAGCTGCAGCAGCGACTGCAGAGGCACTGCGCCAAGCCGGGCCGGAGCGGTGAGAGCCGCTGGCGGGGCTGCGGAGGGCGAGTGGACTCAGGTGAGGAGGCCTCGGCGGAGCCGGGAGAGGGGCCGCGTGTGCTGCACCGCTGCGGGCTGCGGGCGGGGGCCGCTCGCTGCGGTAGAATCCCTCAGAGGACACCAGCCGCGGAGGGGTTAACAGTGACTCATTCTTACCCTCCCTTCATTTCCCTACACCCTTCTAAGCGCCCCACCACCGCCACCACCTTGAAATTCACCAGTTAGAGGATGCTGGTAGCAGCAGAGAAGATGCCCGAAGTGGGCGATTTTAGGGGATTTTAGGGACCACCCCGTTTCTATTTGTCTTCCTGTTCCAGCATTTGGCAAACATTTAAGCCTCTTTCCTTCTTGGAGGAGGAAGGAGCAAGGGTACCTGAGGGTGGGGGGAGGATGGAACCTCAAACCCAGCCCAAGGTCAAGTGTCAATGACTGCTTCCTTCCCTTATTCCCCTGAGAAGAATCAAGGCCCTGAGGTAGATCTGGAAAAAAAAGGCCCCTGACCCCGTAGAGTAGGAGCTCTGAGCCTCAGTCTCCCTGGAGCTTCCTTGAGATGTGATAATTTCTCCTTCTGCTCCTCAGCTGGCAGCTGGGCTGTTGGAACACCAACTAGCCAGGGGAGTCCCACATTCCCTCCCTCACCCCTGCAGTCTGAGGAGAGGCCTGTTTCCTCTGCCTTCTCTGTCCATCTGGAGGTGGGATGGGCTGGAGTTGTTTCCCCAAAGAAGGTGATCTCTGCAGGCAGGGTGGGGGAGGGAAGGTGCCAGAGATTGGGGTCTTGATGTCCCTTAGCCTGCTCAGAGGCCCCAAGTAGCCATCTTAAAATCCTTTAGGCGTGGGTGTCTGTCTGCTTGTCTGTTAAATGCTGGAGTTGGATTAGATGGTCTGTTCGATTTTAATATGCCATTCAAGCAGCTCTTACATGTCAGGGGGACATCTCTATTAAAAGCAATCTAGAATTTAAACTTGGGTCTATGAAATAATTGGGGTTTCCTCAGTTGATCTCTTTAAACTCAGGACTTCTCAAGGGAAGCATTGACTGTGTGGGCCTTGTAGAACTGGAGGCGTCAGACAGTCCTGTATTGGCATCTCCATGCCATCACTGGAATGACCTTTGTCAAGCTACTTCCCTCCCCCAAGCTTCAGTTTCCTCATCTGTAAATCTGGGAAGAATTTGTCAGAGGGTTGATGTGAAGACTGAATGAGACCTATATGAAAGCACTGAAAATACTGCCCATGCCTGGCACATAGTAGGTTCTCAGGGATGTGGGACTTGGGAGGTAGACTGGAGGAAGAGGGGAGGAGTGGCTCCTCTTAGTCCTGTGCTTTCTCACCTCCCCACCAGTCTCTTCCACATCCTTATAGATGGTTCCCTGCCAGGGGATAATGTGTGCTGGAGTGGGCTGGGCTGCCAGGCTGAGGGGCCTAGGAAGCAACCAGGAGGTACAAACATTTCCGGTGCAAGGATACTGATATCATTCCAGCAAATGGTGGTCCCAAGGAGGCACATGTAGCCCAGCACTGGGTTTGGAAAATGTTGGCATCAAAGAGCAGAGTCCCTTAGGGAACAGAAGCATCAAAATCTTATGTGCTGACAGGGAGGCAGGGACCAAGCCTTCCTGTTTTCACCTGGATCCCACTCCTGCTTCCTTGCACTCCAGGAGTCTCTCACTAGAATCTCCATGAGATAAGGAGGCCAAGACTTTGGTGTCTGTATTTCCTATTCTTTATCATCCCTCCTGCTGTCCTGTTCAGCCTTACATTCACCCTTTCTCGTTGCGGTTTATTCCACAGATGCATTCTGCCTCTTGACAGCATGATAAAGAAGGCTCCCCATAAGGGTAGTGCAGGGCATTTTGCTGCTGCACCATTTGGGCCATAAGAAATTATTTCCCCAGCTCCACTACATCCCCATTAGTTTGTGAGCTCCTCCCGGCAGAGGCCTGGACTTTTTTCTCTCTCTGTCTTCAACCTCTAGCCCATGGCTAGGCATAAAGCAGGTCCTCAGTAAGTGTTGGATCAAATAAGTTTGAGGAAATTATGTCCCTAAGCCAACTAGGTTAGAGAGAAACTGCGGGAGTGTGTTGACAGTGTAGGGAAAAGCATTGTTAAGTATAGTACTGTGCCAATTGTTGGCTGTCATTATTATTGCTCTTACTATTGCTATTGCCAGTGGCCAACAATTGTTTCACCTTCTCCCTGAGTCAGGCTTGAAGGAACTAGATGTGCCTTTGGGAGTGATGATGGTGGTTCTGGATGGTGAAAGATGAGCATAAAGAGAAGAAAATTGGGAAGAGAATGATTCCAGCCTCTTGTATTTCGGGGAAGGAGCAGATAAGGAGAATCAAACAAGTCAAAATGGACAGGTAGCAAAAAATCAGGAGACCCAGGTCCCAGGTCTTGTTCTACTACCACCGCATTGAGTGACCTTGGGCCAATCATAGCTCCTCTCAGGACCTCTAGTTCCCCAGGTATAAAGTGAGAAGACATGATCCTGAAGCTTCCTTCTGCTTCTGACATTTTGTCAAGTGGATTTTGTTGAATAAAAGTAAGACAACTATTATTACTCTGAGTATTATTTATGGAATAGCAGACCATTATCTATTTCAGGTAATCCTTGTAACAGATTATACTGACGTGAAAGTAGAGGAGTCTGAGGCTTAGAGAGAGTGACCTTCCTAAGGCTACAGAGCTCGAAGTGGCAGAACTGTTATCCGACACCTGGTCTATCCGAGTCGAAAGGGTGAGCTTTTGCAAAGGTTTCGCTACCTCCGCTTCTAGTCACTGTGAGGTGTGTGTACACTTGTAACTGTGCCTAGGGCTTTGGAGAAGGGGAAGCTGTGAAGGATTCTTGACAAAAGATCAGGCATTTCTCCAAAGGGACTGTTGCGGGGGAACTTGCTGGGTTGACGAGTGTGTGAGTTAGTGCTGTAAAGTCTTCCTTGCTGCGTGAGCTCGGCTTTGCTGATGAGTGGCCGGTGCCCCTTTACCCAGGAGAACGGCTGGGAGTGAATGACAGTCATGACAGGCACACGTTTTGAGCTCCTCCTAGGTCCTGTGCTCTGTTTTACACAGGTTCACTTACTCTTCAAATAATCCTACTATGTGGGCTTAGACTTTAATCTTACCCATTTTATAAGTGAGGAAGCCAGGGCAGTGAGACAAAGGATCTTGCCCAGAGTTACACAGCTAAGTTGTGGTAGATCCAGAAACAGTTTAGCTGAGAGTTGAAAGAACTGCTTTTAGTCTGAGCCTTCTCACTGACAGCGTGACTTCAGGTTAGCCAGTTTCTCTCTGCATGTCCTAAATGCACTGGACGCCTCTATGACTCTAAAGGGCCTAAATGCTGCCTTGTCCCAGAACAAGAGTGGAGTTTCCTTGTCCGGCTAAACATGGATCAGCCTTTGTTTATTATTTATTTATCAGGCCCTGTTCATGCCTTGGAGAAGGAAATGGCAACCCACTCCAGTGTTCTTGCCTGGAGAATCCCAGAGACAGGGGAGCCTGGTGGGCTGCCGTCTATGGGCTCACACAGAGTTGGACACGACTGAAGTGACTTAGCAGCAGCAGCAGCAGCAGACCAAGCACATAGGATACAGAAAAGAGTAAGAGGCGATCCCTAATTTCAAGAAGCTCACGGCTAATAGAGGAAGACAACTATCTAAGCCTGTGGGTATGGTTGGACTATCTAGGAGCTGTGACAACACTGATGTGGATGTAATGGGACAGGGAGAAAGGGATGGCCTCTTCCTCCTCTCAGGAAGACTTTAGAGAAATGATGCCATTTTCTGCATTAAATTTGTGTATAATAGTAATAATAATAAATGTTCTACCCAGATTAGGATGTTTCCAAGGAGTTTTTGACTCTTGACTGCAGCAACCCAAAAAGTGGCCACAATCTGAGGGACCATCCCAACTCACTCTGTGGCTCAGTTCCAAAGGAGCCATCCATTTGTCTCAGGGGGCCTGGAATCCTCCCTGTCATCAGAGGCCTCTAGAAGCAGGACTCTGGGGCTCCTCTTGGAAAGCCTGTCTAGTGCCTATAACCATCCAGTGGGCTTGGGGACTTCTTCCTCATGTCATTATCCCACCTGTCCAGACCACCCGACACCTGGAGAGGTGAAGGCATTTAGCCAAGATTACTCAGCAAGGCTGGGATCAGAACTCTGGCCTTATGGGGACTGCATTTCTGAGCCATAAGGGTGTCTTTCTACATCTAGGTCACTAGGGACCTAAGGGGCCGTTTCTTCATTTGATGGGCAGCTCACACCGAGTAGAGGTTTGATGCAGATGATGTGAAGCTAAGGGCCCTTAGAGAGAGGAGGCCTGTGTTCCCAAGCTGCTTTGTACTGCCTGATGAACAGGTATTTATGAAGTGTTTGTCATATGCTAGCACCTCTGTACTGAGGTGCTGAACCAACCGAAAGAGAACACCTGGGAAGCAGCTTGGTACAGTGGAAAGAGCAAGCGCCGAGGGGCCAGGAGACTGACCTCAGCTCTGCCAGGACTCCCTGGGTGGCCTGAGGCAAGGCTCTTTGCTTTTCCACACCTGCAAAATGATAGGCAGAGGTGGTGATCTCTTCAAGCACTGACTGGTTAACAATTCCGCAACACTTTCTTCTGTTCTAGAACCACTTTAAGGGATACAAGAGTGGATATGATACAGATAACTGTAACCTGAGGAAGAATGAGATAAATATAACTAGAGGTATGAACACATGCTCTGTGGGTTTGCTGGAGGGAGAGGGTTTGGGAAAGGCTCAGTTCAAAAGCTACCTCTTCAAAGATAGGATGAGATGCGGATCAAGGTCGGGGGGCGGTTTGAACCATGAGGAGTAGCAGAAACATGCTTTCATTCTGGACAGGAAGGCTGTATAGCAGAGCAATGGTCCTCAGATTTCAAAGATCAGTATATTTGAGAATCCATCCTAGGTTGGCCAACTTTTTACTCTGCCGAATAAGGACAAATTACACTCGTTCTGTTTACTGTTATAGTCATATAGAGAGAAAAAGAACATTTTAATACCTTTATCCCCAAAGTAAGAAGGCTATATTAAATCAGGGAAAAAAATGATTCCTTCAAATCAGATGCATTTTGCTTTATTTAAAAACTCACTGCAGGGATTTCCCTAGTGGTCCAGTGATTAAGACTCCAAACTGCCAGTGCAAGGGCCTGGGTTTAATCCCTGGTCAGGGAACAGGCTCTCACATGCCACAACTAAGACCCAGTACAGCCAAATAAATAAAAATAAATACTTTTAAAAGTCTCATTGCATTGTCCATATTTTGCAGCAGACCAGGGAGCTTCCCAGGTGGTGCTAGTAGTAAAGCACCCGCCTGCCAAGGCAGGAGAGAGAAGAGACACAGGTCCAATCCCTGTGTTGGAAAGATCCCCTGGAGGAGGAGGATCCACTCTAGTGTTCTTGCCTGGAGAATCCCATGAACAGAGGAGCATGGCAGGCTACAATCCATAGGGTCACACAGAGTCGGACACAACTTAAGTGACTTTGCACACACTCACTGTCCTTGAGTTTGGCTCTGAAGTCAGGCTGCTTGGGCTCAAATCCTGGCCAATTTTTTCTCTAGAGCCTCTGCTTCCTCATCTGTAAAATGGGGACATGACACTGTCTATCTACCTCCTAAGGTCACTAGAGGAGGTCCATATGCTATAGTAAAACATGTAAAGGAAGGAACCTCAAACTCTCTTGTCCATTTTGGGCTTTGGAAGATGATAGCAAATTGGAGAGTATTTACTTGAAAGAGGCAGCTGCTAGCCTGCCTGCCACTCCTGCCACGCAAGAATGTGGGCCACATGTTGTCGGATCTTCTCATTTATAAGAAAGAAACCCAGGTATTTCCCTGGCTGTACAATGGTTAGGACTCCATGCTTCCACAGCAGGGGGCATGGATTCGACCCCTGGTCGGGGAACTAAGATTCCACAAGCTGCATGGCCAAAAAATAAATAATTACAATAATAAAAAATAAGACAGAAATCTGAATGTTTGTGACATCTTTTGATTTTTTTTTAATGTGACCAACTAGGCAGCCTTTTAAAATACGCCCATTAAAGTGTGTCTGTATCAGGTCATCAGTCTGTGCTTCCTGATGTACAGTGTTAGATGCCAGACATGTAGTGCTCATAGCTGTTGGCTGAGGATGAGGACAGAGAAAGGAAATGAAGCTGAGAGTGCAGACCTGGACCAGGGATGCCCTCCCTCTCTTCAAGACAGGGGAACACATTGCTTTGGCCACTTGGATCTTCTGCTTCTGGCCGCCTGCTTCAAAGGCCCAATTTGTGCCCCTTCGCTTCTGGCAGCACTGTCAGGAAGGAGTCTCTAGAGACTGAGGCTTCCAAACCCCTCTGAGCCCCCTGGAACCTGCCAGCCTCCCTTCCACAGGGTCTTTGGAAGCTTGATCAGCAGCCTCAGAAGGGGGAATTTGACTGGTGGCCAGTGAAGCCGGCACAAAAGCTACCCTTGAGAAGCAGGTGTGAGGAGAGGTGCTGGTATCTCCTCAGCAGGAGGGGCATTTCTTGTTCTCTGGAAGCCACGCTGGTTCTACCACCTCTGCCTGGGTTATGATGAGGTCTGGACAGTAAGTGATCTCTTTTTGACAGCTCTGCCACATAGCCACCCCCAAGGAAAAGCTGGGATCTGATTATGAAGGAAGCCTAGAGTGTTCTCAGAGAGGACCTCCTGATTAGCTGGAGGAACCCCACTGACGTGCTTTCAAGGCATTCTGGGATTCAGACTAAAGCCACTGAGGACAGTTTACATTTTTGTGGCTCCACTTAATCAAATATTCATCAAGCATCTACTGTGGTCAGGCTTTACCCCGGCCACCGTGGGGGAATGCAAAGAAATGTTTCCATTCATTCATTCAGCCAGTGTGTACAGTGTCCAGTCTATAAGCAGGTACTGATGTTCAGTCCCTCCCACTCAGGGAGATTTTGAGGCTGATAAAGATATATGGATGATACATGGAGCCTGGCTCATAGAAATATTAGTAACAGCTGCCATTGGATTGCGTGCCTTCCGAGTGTTAGATGCTAGATTGTAGTACCTGCTTTAGAGAGTGGGTATGGGGATTGAATGGAGTCTTCATTTGAAACACTTACTGTGCCTGCCACATGCTGGTGCTCAGTAAAAGGGTAGCTGCTTTACAGTAACCTTGCAAACTGGGCAGATCCAGAAGAAAGGCCAAGACACTTGTTAGAAAAACAAGACGCAAAACAACTCAGTCCCACTTAGCTTATGTTATCCTCATTTTATAGATGAGGACACTGGGGCTCAGAGAGGGGAAGTAGTTTGTTCAGAGCTACTGTGTAACAAGCTGGTCTGTTTGGCATCAGAGCTATGTTCTTTCTTCTAAGCCATATTGCTTCAAAAAAAGTGGTTAATGAATAAAGCAATAAAGCTACTATTCAACAGGTGAGGCAGTGCCACCTGGTGAGGTGGGGCATTTTTATAATTGAGGAAGCTGAGACCAGTGGAAAGAAGGAACTGGCCATACTCGTGTAACCAGAAAGTGGTGGGGTTGGAACCCCAACCCAGGCATGTTGGACATGGCTTCCCACACTGCTGGGATGGAATATGGTCATCAGGTATGAAGACAGTTGTATGTGGAAACTCAAATTTCAGTCACATGAGAGATCTTGGGCTTCCACATGCCCTGAAGGGCAGTCCCCAGATCAGCACTTACAGGTGCCAGCCAGGGAGGACAATTTAGGCTCAGTTCAAGGAAAAACATGCTAAACTGAAAAACCATCTAGCAATGAAGCAGTATATTTTGAGAGCTAGTTTCTCATCTCTAGGCTGCTCCCATAGGTCTTGATGTTCTAGAAGGAATTCTTGCAATGTGATGGGATGTGGAATGGCGATGCTCAATAGTCTTGTAATCTAGAGGGTCGGGAATTCTAGCATAGGACTGGTCACAGGTGATGCAAGCAGTGAGTGCTACTGGCGTCCCCAGGATAAAGGGTAACCGTAGGCTGGGGCTATCTGGGAACGCTTCCTAGTGGGAGGAGCTAGAGCAGGATCTGAAGGGTTGGGGAAAGGGAGAGGAGTAGGACTGGGTAAGCTGAGCAAGTCCTAGGGTGGTGAGCCCACCAGTCTAGCTGGGCTGTAGGGTTAGTACCTCTCAGCGAAGGGCAGTCCCCTGTTCTCCAGAGCTTTTTTAAATGGTAGAAATGGCACAGGGAATCCTGGGTCTTTCCCAAAGCCTCATTAGGAGGCTAGTTTGGCACCACGTCCCCCTCTTCCCTCCAAGCCACTGCTCCTCTCTTCATTGTACCACTCACCTCCTTCCATCCTCCCTTTCGGAGGTGGCAGACTTCGGACATTGAGCTCTCCTGGGAGACAGGTGTGCCAAATGTGGCCTCTGCAGTGAGGCGAAGCCTAGGGCGCTGACCAAGGTCACCTTCCTCTCATTTGGGGCACAGAGCTGAAGCCGACCTGGGCCTCCTAGGGGCTACTTGCTGCTCAGGGTGAGCTCTGACTTCAGAGTCAGGCCTGGTTCATCTCCAGTTCTGCTGCTTGTCAGCCTGAGACCGCAGACAAATTGTCTTACTCCCCACCCTCCCCTCCCAGCCCCCACCCCTGGGCCATGTTCTCATCTACCAAAGAGGGATCGATCATTCATGCCTGAGAGGAGAGGATGATCTGCCAAAAGGGCATGGCACATGGCAGATGGCCCCACAAATGCGCCTCCTTTCTATGGCCTCAATTGCTTCTCTCCCCGCTGGGTCCCAACCCTTGTCCCTGCGAATGATAAGAGGCACAGGGATGTGTGACATGGCCTATCCTCCTACCGCTCTTCAAGGAAAGTATTATTATAAAAGAGGAAGTCGAGTCACAGGGAATTGAAGCGACTTGTCTTTTGTATGTGGCTGAGCTACCAAATAACCAATTCCTGAGCCCACTTCTCCCCATTCCTTTTCTCCCTTTGCTTTTTCATTCTCTTTTCTCTCCCTGTTTCTGCTCCTTTGGGCCTGTGGGTATCCATTCCTCCCTCCTCAGCCCTTAGCTGGGCTCTTCCGAGCAAGATTACCAGCCCTGGGGCTGATTGGAATGAGCCAGCCTAAGAGCTAACGAAAGGTATTTTGCTGCTTCAGAAATGTCCGTAAGGGGCCCTTGGTCAAATTCTATCCCAGTCAGCAGTATTCCCTCCACGGGCCCCTCCTTTCTACCTCCTTTACTTAAATTCACCCTGAAATTTTCTTCCCATCACCACTGCTATCTCCCCATGTTCCCATCTGTCTCAAGGCCCAGTTCATGTGCTATCTTTCAGGAGTCCCTATTCGTCAGCTCCTTCCCGGAGCCCAGGCTCCTAGTCACCAAGCCTAGCTCTGTAAGCTCAGAGGACGGAGAGCTCCTGACCCTCCACACCCTCCCATTTCCTGCACTACAGAGAGCAGCCCCCAGTACCCAGGGCCCGGCCTAGAGCTGTAGGACTACTTGAGCCAACTCCCTGGCTTGTGGCTGCCTTCTAAAAACAGGGGGCGGGTAGGCTCCATGCCTAGGAGAGGATGGGCCTCAGAGTTGTTAGGACTAGCAGGAGATGGCTGTTGTGAGGAATCTCAGAGGCTAGCCTTCCAGTGAAGGAGCCCAGGATCCAAGTCTGGACAGCATCAGATCCCTCACCCTGCTCTCTGAGTGGTCAGCTGAGAGCACGGACTTTGGAGCTGGACAAGTTGGACTGCCACCTTGGTCTTGATCATGGACTTACTTTGTGACTGTGGGAAAGTCACTTGATTTCTCTGACCCTTTTGTTTCCTCAGTAGTAAAAATGGGCTTCATAGTCATAATTCCAGCCTCATAGGAGCAAAGCTGGGTAGAGAATTAAACTAGATTAGAAATCCCATGTGTGTAAAGCCCACAGCACGGGGTTTAGCACACAGTAGGTGCTTAATAAATGCTAGTACCCTTACACCCAGTTAGAAGGAAAGAACTTTATAACTTCTCTAGTTTTCCAAAGATCTGATACATCTTCGGTTGGTAGTGAGCTCCCTTCTCACTGGTGGTATTCAAACAGTCTAGGTGACTGCAGAACAGGACTGTTATTCAGAGAAATGGTGCTTCGATCAGCATCATTGGAAGTTGGGCTTTGAAATCTTCACATTCTTTCTTGTCCTTAAGTTCTGTGATTCTGTGAAGACGTTGACTCAGATCTCCTTAGTCAATTATGAGAAACAGTTGGGGTTTGGCTTGAATGTCTGCTTAGCACAGATAAAAGACAAAAATCTGCTGGAGTTATGAGCTAATTGAAGGCTTTCTCCCAAGAAATGACGAGGCTAGAAACAAAATCAGGTCTAAGAAGAAGAGTTCTCACACACCCTATGAAGGGAACCCGGCTGGGATGTTTAGGGTATGAGGCTAAATGTGTAGGCTGACTTTTGGGAAGGCTACACCATGGTCGATAGCGTGAACTGCCCAGAGCAAGGCCTGTGCTTGATTTGCCTCTGAATCCCCAGTGCCCAGTGCAAGCCAGGCATACAGGAAGTGCTCTGGACAAGTAATGAGCGAATGGCAAATAGCCTTGATGTTTTTTGCAGATGGAATCTCTTGAGTTTAGAGACTCTTAGAACTTCCTAGAGGCCACGTGGTGGTTTCCTACTCAGTGCATGGACGTCCGTGCATCTGTGTCCATGTCTGTGCATGTGCCAGGCTTCCAAGAAAGACCCCTCCTGCTTGCTGCTGCCCTGCCGTCTTCTCTTTCTCTGGCCTCTTCCCCTCCTTCCAGCTCTTGATGTATACATCAAGCTGCACCTACTTAGAAGTGTGAGTTTAACATGGGATGTGACCCATGAAACTATCACCACCATTAAGATAATTAACACATCCATCAACCCCCAAAGTTTCCTCTTGCACCTTTATAGTAATTCCTTCCTCTCATACCTCCCTCTCCATTCCCCTCCCCAGGCAACCACTGATCCGCTTTCTGCCACTTTAAATTACTTTGCATTTTCTAGAATTTTATATCAATGGAACCATATAGCGTATACTTTTTTTGATTGGGGCAGAGGGTCTGGCTTCTTGCACCTGGCCTGATTATTTAGAGATTCACGTTGTTGTGTTTATCAATAGTGTATTCCTTTTTACTTCTGAGTAGTACTCCACTGTGTGTAAGGGTAAACCATGATTTGCTTTTCCCTTTGTTTGTTGATGGACATTTTGGTTTTTTTCTAGTTTCTTGCTATTACAAATAAAGCTACTGTGAACATTTGTGTATAAGTCTTTGTGTGGATATACCTTCTTATTCTCTGGGGTAAATACCTAGGAGGGAAGTGGAATGGCTAGGTCCTTTAGTAAATGCATATTTAAGTTAAAACTGTCCAAGTGTTTCCAAAGTGGTTGTGCCATTTTACATTCCCAGCAGCATGTGTGAGAGTTCTGGTTTCTTCACATCCTCAAAGCACTGAGTATGATCAGTCTTTTTATCATTAATCATCCAATAGGTTGTATAGCGGTGTCTCCTTATGGCTTTAATTTGCATTCTCCTAATGACTGATGATGTTGATCATCTTTTTGTGTGCTTATTTGCCATCTCTATATCTTTGGTGAATTATTTGTTCAAAAATTTTTCCAACTTTTAAATATTTAACTGTTTGGCTGTCTTACTATTATTGAGTTGTAAGAGTTCTTTATGCATTCTTGATACAAGTTCCTCATCAAATATATATTTTGCAACCATTTTCTCCTAACCTCTGTCTTGCCCCAGAGGGCCCTCTGGGAGTTTCAGACTTAATGCGTGTGTGTATGTGTGTGTGTAAGAGAGAGAAACTAGCTTCCTGGGAGACTCTAGCTTCTGAATTCAATCCTTCTCTACTAGCATGTGGAATCACAGGACAGACCTAGAAGTACTTCCTAACCTAACCTCAACAACTTCATTTTGCAAACAGGGGGCCTGAGTCCCTGAGACCATGGGGTGTGGTGTTAGAGCCCACACAGACCTCTGATCTCTAGAGGAAGAGGGCCCAGGCTGGAGGTCTTGATGTCTTGATTCCTGTGACCCCAGAGAGGCAGGTCACCTCTTTGCACCTCCCTCACTTGTCTGTTCTATGGGCACAACTGTGCCTTCCTGTAGATGAGAGGCTGGTGCAGAGCTATCTCCCTGACCATCCCAACTCCAAGGACAAGGAGTGTGTCAGCACCACCTGTTGCCACAAAAGGCTTTCAGGAGACAGAGGAGGAGGCGCCATGAATTCATTAAGGAAGGCCAGGTTTTAGTTGCATGGGCTAGAACAGTGCAGGGCAAATTTCTCTGCTTTGCTCTGGGCATGTGAAGCCTGAATCAGGACATCATTATCTCTTCTGCCAGTGCCCTTTTGAAGCTCTCCAGCAGATACATGCTGTGTGTGTGTGTGTAGGCTTAGAAACCCTCAAAAGATGGAAGATAGTGATCCATAGCTGATGTGTGTTAACAGCCCATGTCTTATTGGTGTAACAAGTGCTCCAAAAGTCAGAGGTACAGTTCGGCCACCATGGCTGAGCTGTGAACACTGTCTTCTGTGGAGCCACACACAGACATCTGTACTTGAATTCATCCTGGAAGATAAGCAGGTGGAAGAAGCTTGGAAGGGCGCTCTAGGTGGAGGGCACTGCACATGTCAGAGCATGGTGAATCCACAGGATGAATCAGTGAGAGTGAAGATGCTTGGGAAGGTGTGATGGGAGGTGAGGCCGATGACAAGGCAGAGGCCAGGTGGTCACACAGTTCCATGAGGTTGGGGTGTTTCCTCCATTTATAGATGGGGACACTGAGGTACCAGCTCAAGAGAGGGGCACCCTCAGGTCTGTGAGTCAGTGGCAGAGCTGAGTGTCCAGGTTCCCAGTTCCATGCTCTCTCTCCTGTGCTGGGCTGTGTCCCAGGACAGATGGATGGTGACACTCCCTCAGGGCCCATTCCTGGTGCCTGCATTGACTATGTGGGGTTCTTAGGCCCTGATCACCTGGTTGGCTGCCCCACTTCCTTCAGCTGGTGTCCGCTAGGCCTTGATTCTGAACACAGTCCTGTTCCTGGCACCTGGGAGACTCTGAGCCACTGAAGGCGTGATGCCCACTTCTCTTTTGGCCCTCACAGGCTAAACAACAGCTAGCCTGACTCTAGCCAGGATGTTACTGCTCACAGTGCACAGGCCAGAACTGCCACTGCCACTCTGGACACTTGTATGTTTTAACTGGGTGGATAGCTCCCCCAAACAAAAATAGGGTTCTGTTATTAAGGGAAGAGGGGAGAGGAACATCGGATGGGCAGTGATGAGTGCCCATCACCCCCACCTATCCAGAGGCCTGGGCATCATCACGGTTCTTCCCTCTCTTTGGTTTGCCCATCTCTTCCAAGCCCTGTTGTCCCCATAAATTTCTCTCAAAGCCATCTTTGCTTCTCTCACCTTCTCTCCTTTTCTCCCATCTTCCGTCTCCCGGTGCCTCTGCTCATTTCTTCCAGCCCACTCTCAGCAGAACTGGTACAGGGTTGCCTTCCATGCTCTAAACCTGAGGTTGTCCTTCCTCTGCTCATAACTTTTTACTGTAGCCTCAAAAGGTGCTCCCACAGCACCCAGTCTCCCATCTGCTCCCTCTGGGCCCTACACTGTCTGACCGGTGTGCCCAGCCCCTTGTCTCTGCCCTCCTCCCGCAGGCCTCTGGAGTGTTGACTCCCGCCCCCTGTGCTCAACCTGGAATGATCCCCACAGACAGCTCTGCATCCACCCGCAGAAACCTGCTCCTGAGTTCTGCAGAGACTTTCCATCCTCTTCCCAGCCCCTCCCTGACACACACTCTGATTACTGGGACCACTGGGGAGAACCCAGTGCACATAGACACTTGGTAAACATTGACCAAAATGGCCTTGCCAGAGCTGCCACACAGATAAGAAGGGCTGTGAGTAGGAGAGGGAGAAAGCTTGAGGGGGCATGGAGGTAGGCCACTTTTGAGCTCAGGCTCTCCAGGAGGCCTCAGTTTCCCTCTTTGCCATGTGGGGATGAGGACACTTGTCACTAGCCAAAGAGATGCAGAAAGACCATCTTGGGTAATTCTTGTGTTTGAACTGGAACTCCTTGCCTTTTAGGAGACAGAACTAAGTGCCTGTGGTTTTATCGAGGGGAAATACAGCTGCTGTGCATATGTTTTGGGGGGAGAATCAACTGGCAACTCAACTCTTTAGCAAAGCAGTTTGCAGCATATTCATACTCTTTAACCCTATAAATCTCTCCTGGGGATTCATCCTGAGGAAATAATTCTAAATACAGAAAAACATTTATGCACGAAGATGCCTACTGTGACATCCTTTTTGAGAGTGAAAAAGTCTAAATGTTCAACAAAAGGGGATGTTAAGGATAACCATGATGGAGCCATGACATGGACTATTATATAGCCCATAAGATACTTTTCATAAAGAAAATGCCATATCATGGGCAATTCATAAACTGTGTTAAATTTTTGAAAGATACAAAGATGCCTCTCTACCATGGCTATAACTATGTAAAAATAACACCCCCACCACCACCCCCCACCAACCAATACAGTTTTCCTTTTATGCTTAGAAAAAACTAGAAGGAGCAACAGTAAAATTAATCAGTGGTTTCTCTTTGAGTAGCAAAAGTGGAGGGTTTTTTTTTTTTAAGGTGCATGCTACTTTTATAGTTGGAATGTGTTAGTTCCTCAGTCATCTCCAGCTCTTTGCAACCTCATGGACTGTAGCCAACCAGGCTCCTCTGTTCATGGAATTCTCCAGGCAAGAATACTGGAGTGGGTTGCCATGCCCTTCTCCAGGGGATCTTCCTGACCCAGGGATCAAACCAGGGTGTCTCGCATTGCAGGCAGATTCTTTACCATCTGAGCCACCAGCAAAGCCCTATAGCTATAGTAACAATATTCATAAATAGAGCTATATTTAAAATTTAAAAATTATCCAGTTGTAGCTAATTTGTGACCTTCTTGGGATGAGTTATGTCTCTGGGCCTTGGTTTATAAAATAAGGAAATGGAATTATGGCTCATTGGGTAGTGTGTGCCAGGATTCTTCACAAGCATTATCTGATTAAAATTCCCAATGGAAACTCCATGTTGCAGATGAGGAAGCCAAAGGCCATGGTCAGTCCTCTGCTGAGAATTAAGTTTCCAGATGGATTCTGCCCTAAGAAAAGCCCCTGCTCTGTACGCCTCCTCAAGGGCCCCTGTGATTATGAAGATGTTTGTGTGCTCCGGAGAAAAGTCAGGAAGAGGGACACCTGAGAGCCTTGTGTCAACACAGCCAAGAAGAGTTTAGCTTATATAGTCAGGAGGCGGTGTTTGCCAGCAGGTGAGGAGGAGAGAACTTTGTGCTAACTGCAGCCAGAGCTGTTGGTCTCTGCTTCACCTTTCTGCCCCAGCAGACTTCTCCTAAGCAGAATTTGCCCTTCAGCCCAAGTCCCCATTCCGTGTTCCCAACTTCCCTGTATGTCCAGTGCCCTGGGTTCAGAACTGCAAGGGTTCGAGTCTCAGCTCCACCAGTTCATCCTGGGGCTTTGGGCAAGGGCCACCCCTTCCCCCAACCTCACATCCTCTATCTACAAAATGGGATCAGGCTAGACTAGAGATTCCAAACTCCAACACCAGATAGCTAACAACAACAACAAAAAAAACCCAGGTAAAGAGCAAGAGTGCAGGTGAGAATTGACCAAAAGGAGCCACTTTTCAGCCTCAGTCACTCACTGCTCTGCAGGAATGCGGGCACAGAGCCACAGGATCTTTGGGGTTAAGACAGGCTGGGAAATCTCCAGGTTTTTTAAGTATGAAATCTTTCTAGTTATAAACGTTGACTGAAAATAAAATGCATACAAATGCAGGCCAAAGCAATCTGGTCTATTTGCATGATATAGCCTGTGGGCTGCCAGTTTGGGACCTCTGGACTTTCCTGCCTCTGAGCACCCTCTGGCTTTGACCCTGTCAGCTTAGAAAGTGTTCACAACCTAAAAGTTGAGAGTTATGTTTCATTTGGTGGGGATTTTTAGGACTTCAAGCCCAAGAGACAGCATCTCAAGTTACCCTGAGACAACGGTTCTGAGGAGGCAAGGGAAGGAGCCAGATTATACAGAAGTTTTGCAACAAAGGACAGGCAGTCTGAACATCAAAAGATTGTTGTTAATTAAAGAAAGCTGAATATCCCAAGTTAAGGAATTTAGTGCTTTTCTATTTTGGGGAAGATGCAAGAGTCTTGGCTCACTGAAATCGTTCATATATATATATATTTCTATATTTTTGGCTGTGCTGAAATCATCATTCTTTTGATTTGCACTTCAGCTATCTGGGGCCAATATTCTGTTTTCACACCTTGAGTTCCTCAGGGCTCACAGTAGAGAGTGGCTGCAGTCTGATGGCTGCTAGGTGGCAGGTATCCTCCACCTTCCTGAGTTTCCTTAGGGCTCAGTGGCTTGGAAGGCTCCCTACCATTGCTGATGACTGTGACACCCTTGTTTACTGATATGACATGAAATATTCCATTTCTCAAGCCTCTGGTTCCTGGACTCCTAGCCTCAGGTATCCCTAGAAGTAACACTGGGCAGAGTGAAGCCCAGGTCTGTGAGAACAAGGAGGCCAGTGTGCTAAGGAGGAGGCCCTAAGTTTGACTCCTGGGCCCCCACACATGCCCTGGATAGATTGTTATTGTTGCCATTCAGTCACTAAGTCATGTCCAACTCTCTGGGACTCCATGGACTGTAGGATGCCAGGCTCCCCTGTCCTTCACTATCTCCTGGAGTTTGCTTAAATTCATGTCCACTGAGTTAGTGATGCTATCTAACCATCTCATCCTCTGCCACCCTTTTGTCCTTTTGCCTTCAACCTTTCCCAGCATCAGGGTGTTTTCCAATGAGTCAGCTCTTCACATTAGGTGGCCCAAGTATCAGAGCTTCAGCTTCAGCATCAGTCCTTCCAATGAATATTCAGAGTTGATTTCCTTTAAGATTAACTGGTTTGATCTCCTTGCTGGCCAAGCGACTCTCAAGAGTCTTCTCCAGCATCACAGTTTGAAAGCATCAATTCTTCAGCCCTCAGCCTTCTTTATGGACCAGCCATCACGTCTGTACATGACTACTGGAATAGATAACAAGGGCCTTAAAAGGCCCTGTCCTGTTGCTTGCTGCAAACCTTGTCCTCTCTGTGGCTTGTGGTGTGCTTGGCCCTGTGCTTGGCAGCTTAACATGCACAGGCCCACTTCACCATGTGACAGTGATTAACCTCATGTGGACATAAGGAAACTGGCCCTGATTATGACTGGCCTGCAGGCACACAGCTCCCCTCTGAGCTGGGATTTGAACCCAGGGGCATCTTGCTCTACCCTCTGAGTTCCTGCCTTTATTCCTTAGCCCGTCAGAATGCTTGCTTTGTGCTGGTGCTGATGGCCGTGTTGAGTACATGGACTGCACACACACAGATGAGCATAGTTATATGTGTGTACTAGTGAGCACATGAATACAACTCGACCTGTTTTGTGCAAATCTGTGTCCTGGGCACCTATGCTTAGAACAGTCAATTCTTATTTGCAATAGTCATGTTCTGTCACTATAAACCAACTGGGAACCCTGAATTGGTGCGAAACCATTGCTCCCGAGGGAAAACAGAGTTAGGATCCTGGAAGTCTCTTGTTACGTTTTCATCAATTGATCAATAAAACCTTGTTTTATTTATTTGTGTTTCTGTTTTAAGACAGCGCCTTTACTATACATTGTTGATACATTCACATTGAGTTTGTGCCAGCAACCCTGTAACTCACACCTCAGGGAAGCTTATCTGACACTTATCTTCTCTGTAAGGCACCTAACAGCCTTCCTGAGCTTAGGAGCACTGGACAGCACTTCAGCTCTGTACTTGCAGGCCATTTTAAATAGCAAAGTCACCCTGCAAAAAAAAAAGCACAAAACTGTTAAAACATGGCTCTAAATAGCCACAGACAGACATTTGTTTTTAAGAAATGAAACAAGCCAAGTGAAGTATGTATATTTTTAATAACTGGGTACTTCTGGTGACTCCAGTTTGAAACACTAGTTTTTTATGAGATTTTATTTTCAAAGAAAGAAAGAAAAGAAATAAGAAGGTTGCCTTGTTCCACCTGAGCTGGGAATGTGGGCATCAGGCAACTAACAGGGCTTGTAAATAAATGCTTACCAGGTACGTGAATTCACACGTATGAATTCCCACTATGGACTCCCCAGACAATGAGGATCCACTGTGACATATCTTTCACTTTTCTCTGAGGGGTGCTATTAGGATTTGGGATTGTTGACACAGCGAATTGGGTTTTCTGCGTGGGGAGATGTATCAGGTTGGCCAAAAAGGTCGTTCGGGTTTTTGTAGCAGATGTTCTGGAAAGACCTGAATGAACTTTTTGGCCAACCCAATAATCTGGAGGGGCAGCTGGGATGGTTTGAGTTCTACTCTCAGCATTACCACCTACTTACCGCCTGCCCTCATGCAAGTTTGCTGGTTTCTGGAGCCTGAGCTTCCTTGGTGGTAAAACAGAGAGAATACCCTGTAATATAAGGGTGAATTGACAGGATGAATGTGGGGCATGCAGGACAGTGCCTGGCAAGAGACTGGTTACATGGCAGCTTTCAAACTGCTGCTTTCATGCCTTCCTTTAAGATACGGGTTTTAAGAGTTCTGCCCTCAAGGCGCTGCTAGATACTACGGATATGAAGATAGATAAAACCCTGGCTTACAAAGCAATTATTCTTCAATTTAAAAAAAAATAATTTTTTTTTTAAAAACCTAGGCTTACAAATCTAGCAGGAGAGACAAGCCCACCTAAATAGGACACCATGTGTGAAAAGGACTAAAGTAACAAACTAAGTACTGTTAAACTTTTTTTTGCACCATTTGACTTGCTTCAGACCAGATCAGATCAGATCAGTCGCTCAGTCGTGTCCGACTCTTTGCGACCCCATGAATCACAGCACACCAGGCCTCCCTGTCCATCACCAACTCCTGGAGTTCCCTGAGACTCAGGTCCATCGAGTCAGTGATGCCATCCAGCCATCTCATCCTCTGTCGTCCCCTTCTCCTCTTGCCCCCAATCCCTCCCAGCATCAGAGTTTTTTCCAATGAGTCAACTCTTCACATGAGGTGGCCAAAGTACTGGAGTTTCAGCTTTAGCATCATTCCTTCCAAAGAAATCCCAGGGCTCATCTCCTTCAGAATGGACTGGTTGGATCTCCTTGCAGTCCAAGGGACTCTCAAGAGTCTTCTCCAACACCACAGTTTAAACGCATCAATTCTTCGGTGCTCAGCCTTCTTCACAGTCCAACTCTCACATCCATACATGACCACAGGAAAAACCATAGCCTTGACTAGATGAATCTTTGTTGGCAAAGTAATGTCTCTGCTTTTGAATATGCTATCTAGGTTGGTCATAACTTTTCTTCCAAGAAGTAAGCATCTTTTAATTTCATGGCTGCAGTCACCATTTGCAGTGATTTTGGAGCCCAGAAAAATAAAGTCTGACACTGTTTCCCCATCTATTTCCCATGAAGTGATGGGACCAGATGCCATGATCTTCGTTTTCTGAATGTTGAGCTTTAAGCCAACTTTTTCACTCTCCTCTTTCACTTTCATCAAGAGGCTTTTTAGTTCCTCTTCACTTTCTGCCATAAGGGTGGTGTCATCTGCATATCTGAGGTTATTGATATTTCTCCTGGCAATCTTGATTCCAGCTTGTGTTTCTTCCAGTCCAGCGTTTCTCATGATGTACTCTGCATATAAGTTAAATGAACAGGGTGACAATATACAGCTTGACATACTCCTTTTCCTATTTGGAACCAGTCTGTTGTTCCATGTCCAGTTCTAACTGTTGCTTCCTGACCTGCATATAGGTTTCTCAAGAGGCAGGTCAGGTGGTCTGGTATTCCCATCTCTTTCAGAATTTTCCACAGTTTATTGTGATCCACACAGTCAAAGGCTTTGGCATAGTCAATAAAGCAGAAATAGATGTTTTTCTGGAACTCTCTTGCTTTTTCCATGATCCAGCGGATGTCGGCAATTTGATCTCTGGTTCCTCTGCCTTTTCTAAAACCAGCTTGAACATCAGGAAGTTCATGGTTCACATATTGCTGAAGCCTGGCTTGGAGAATTTTGAGCATTACTTTACTAGCGTGTGAGATGAGTGCAATTGTGCGGTAGTTTGAGCATTCTTGAAGCCTGCTTTTACCTGGGTGGTGACATCAATCCAAGTGAATGCAGAACCACTAATTCATTCAGAAAATATTTGAGGGCGTGCGGGGTGCCAGGCACTAATCTAGATGCTGGGAACTATATAAAGAACAAAATGGGCAAATATTCTTACCTTCCTGGAGCTTGTGTTCTAGAGACAATAAGCAAAATATGTAAATGTATGAGCTGTAGCGGGACTATGGAGAAAACAAAGCAAGGGAAGAAACAGAGGGCCCCCTGAAACACAAACTATGATAATATTCCAGAGGAAGATTTTAAGGTGGGATAAAAATGTAACATATATGAATAACATTAAGAATAAGACTTCTTTTTTTTTTTGACTCAGGAATTCTTTTTTTTAGAATAAGACTTCTTAAGATTTATTTATTGTATTTTGTTGGCTGTGGTGGATCTTTGTTGCTGCACCTGGGCTTTCTCTAGTTGCCAAGAGTGGGGGCTTCTCTTTGTCGTGGTGCGTGGACTTCTCACTGCAGTGGCTTCTCTTGATCAGGGCACAGGCTCTAGGCACATAGGCTTTAATAAGTGTGGCTCATGGGCTCAGTAGTTGCAACTCATGGGGTCCAGAGCACCAACTCAGGAGTTGTGCACACACTTAGTTGCTCCCCGGCACGTGGGATCTTCCTGGATCAGGGGTTGAACATGTGTCCCCTGCATTGCAAAGCAGATTCTTAACCACTAGACCACCAGGGAAGCCCAAGAATAAGACTGTTTAGATGAATAAATAAATATTGCGTGTGGAGTGCTTTCCTTGCTAGGCATTTCACATATATAATAGCTAATTACACACATATAATTGCTAATCATGACTGTACTCATGCACAACTGTAGTTACCTCCATTTTACAGATAAGGAGACTGAGGTTTAGAGAAATAAAGTGGGATTCTCACTGTCATGAAGATAGTGGATGGTTCAGGTTTGGAATTCAGATCCAGACTTATTATCTGAGCCCAAAGTCATGTCTTTCTGTTAAATTAGTCTCTTAGCAAAGGGGAAAAGCTCATTCTGAGACAAAGGGATTTTAATATAGATGTAGATGTTTACAGAATCTCCCCTTTAAAACATTTTTAAATGCTCACTTTAGCTAAAATAAGGGGTAGAGCAGCTTCTCTGGGGCTTCCCTGGTGGCTCAGACAGTAAAGAATCTGCCTGCAATGCCAGAGACCTAGAACTGTGTTCCAATTTGAGTCAAAAGATATTGGCTACCTGGAAGCCAATACTTATTGAAGAATCCCAAGGATTCATCAATTTGGAAAAAAGAATTCTAGGTGGCTCAGATGGTAAAGAATCTGCCTGACAATACAGAAGACATAAGAGATGTGGCTTCCATCCCTGGATCAGGAAGATCCCCTGGAGAAGGAAATGGCAACCTATTCCAGTATTCTTGCCTGGAGAATTCCAAGGACAGAAGAGCCTGGCAGGCTACAGTCCCTGGGATCACAAAAGAGTCGGACACTACTGAGCAACTAACACACACACACACACACGCACACACACACACACATACACACACACACACAGCTTCTCCAGAGTAGGAAGTCTTTTGGGAACAGGGGTTTATAATTACCCACCCTCTTCCAGAAAGTGTGAGCTATTTTGGGGGCTGTCAAAAGCCTTGGATCTTGGTGAAGGCAAGAGAATTCAGCTTGAGAATGGATGTGCCATTGGAAATCAGCTGGGTAGGAGTCAGCTGCCAAGGATGGCAGGGAAGCTGGCAGCTGGAGAAAGAAGGAGGGCCTGGGAGGAGAGGTGAAGGATGCTCATGTAGGATCGGCATGGCCCCCAGGCCAAGAAACAGTTAGGTGAACCAGGCCTGTGTCTCCAAGCCCCCAGGAGCCTCCGGAAGATAGATGAGACTTGGCTTCCAACAGAAGCAACATGCCCAGAGTGATTGGTGTGATTGGAATCAGCTGGCCCACCTTCAGTCTCCTGTCCCCTGGCCCTGCATCTCACATCATGGCCTCTGGGAAGTCTTTGGTTTTATGTTTTAGGAAATGTGGCCGTTGGACTAGGTTGTCATGAAATCCAGGAGAGAGGGTGGGAGAAAAAATGCAAAACACATTGTGAGCTTCGGTGGTTCCCTGGTTTGGATACACAGAAAGAGAAGCTCTCTCTTCTCAGGTTGGGTGGGGCTATCTCCATGGAAAGGCGCTGTGGTCCTGGGCAGATCAGATCATACCTGTACATCCTTCTAGCCTTTGGTCCTTGTGTTCCATGGGTCTTTCAGTCTCATGTCAGCAGAGCATAGCACACACAGGGCAACTTGGGTGAGCTCTGAGAGAACCGTCTTTCCTTTACCCTGGGACCCTCGTTGCAGGTTCACAATGGGCAGTCCTCTATCCCTACAGCAAATCCCATGCCATAATGTTTCTTTTAGCAGTCATTTTAGGGAGATCTTTATTAGTCTGAAGAATTAGTCTGCTTCCCACTCTCCCTTAACTATAAGAATAAGAAAACTGGGCATAATTTCTCTTTTTGCTTTGGTGGACAGGAAGCTCGGAGTGGACCCTGAACCTCATTATTGCCAACATGTTTGTATGTGTGGTCAGGCTGGAGTATCCCCTTCTTCCACAGGCCTCAGTTTCAGTGTATATTTTGCTGTGTCATTTGTGAGCTGCCTTAAAGTTGGTGAGATTTCTGTCTTACCCTCGCTTTCTTTCCATGACTTCTTTACTCAAAAAGCTAACTTTTGTTCTTATTTTATCAAACTTCTCAGTTCAGCCACTCAGTCATGTCCGACTCTTTGCAACCCCATGGACTGCAGCATGCCAGGCCTCCCCGTCCATCACCAACTCCTGGAGCTTGCTCAAACTCATGTCCATCAAGTCCGTGATGCCCTCCAACCATCTCCTCTGTTGTCCCCTTCTCCTCCTGCCTTCAATTTTTCTAAGCCTCAGGGTCTTTTCCAATGAGTCACTTCTTTGCATCAGGTGGCCAAAGTACTGGAGTTTCAGCTTCAGCATCAGTCCTTCCAATGAATATTCAGGACTGATTTTCTTTAGGATTAACTAGTTTGATCTCCTTGCAGTCCAAGGGACTCTCAAGAATCTTCTCGAACACCACAGTTCAAAAGCATCAGTTCTTCACTGCTCAACTTTCTTTATACTCTCACATCCATACATGAGTACTGGAAAAACCATAACTTTGACTAGACAGACCTTTGTTGGCAAAGTAATATCTCTGCTTTTTAATATGCTGTCTAGGTTGGTCATAGCTTTTCTTCCAAGGAGCAAGCGTCCTTTAATTTCATGGCTGCAGTCACCATCCGCAGTGTTGTGGAGCCCAAGAAAACAAAGTCTGTCACTGTTTCCATTGTTTTCCCATCTATTTGCCATGAAGTGATGGGACCAGATGCCATGATCTTCGTTTTCTGAATGTTGAGTTTTAAGCCAACTTTTTCACTCTCCTCTTTCATTTTCATCAAGAGGCTCTATAGTTCTTCTTCGCTTTCTGCCATAAGGGTGGTGTCATCTGCATATCTGAGGTTATTGATATTTCTCCCGGCAATCTTGATTCCAGCTTGTGCTTCACCTAACCCAGCATTTCTCTAGCCCAAAGTGCATGATGTACTCTGCATATAAGTTAAATAAGCAGGGTGACAATATACAGCCTTGACATATTCCTTTCCCAATTTGGAACCAGACTGTTGTTCCATGTCCAGTTCTAACTGTTGCTTCTTGACCTGCATACAGATTTCTCAGGAGGCCAGTAAGGTGCTCTGATATTCCCATCTCTTGAAGAATGTTCCACAGTTTGTTGTGATCCACACAAAGGCTTTGGCATAGTCAATAAAGCAGAAATAGATGTTTTTCTGGAACTCCCTTGCTTTTTCGATGATCCAGCGGATGTTGGCAATTTGATCTCTGATTCCTCGGCCTTTTCTAAATCCAGCTTGAACATCTGGAAGTTCACGGTTCACCTACTGTTGAAGGCTGTCTTGGAGAATTTTGAGCATTACTTTGCTAGCGTGTGAGACGAGTTCAATTGTGCAATAGTTTGAGCATTATTTGGCACTGCCTTTCTTTGGATTTGGAATGAAAACTGACCTTTCCCAGTCCTATGGCCACTGCTGAGTTTTCCAAATTTGCTGGCATATTGAGTGCAGCACTTTAACAGAATCATCTTTTAGGATGCTTCTGCCTGGATTCAAATGGGGGTGTGGGGTGGAGGCCACAGTGCGGAAGCTTTGTCACTGGAGCCAGGCACTGAACTCCCAGCCCAGACTCTATCCCCTACTTGCTGGGCAACTTTAAGCAAACTGCATGCTTTTCCTGGGTTTCAGTGTCTCTCTGTAAAATGATGGGTTGTGACAAAGTCTACCCAGGATTCTAGAATTCTGTGAGGGTGTTGGCCCTTGGAGGTACTTGGGGTAAATTTAGGAGAGGTGTGGACACCGACTCAAGGATCCTGAGAACTAAGGCAGAGATCTGAAAAGAAAAGGAGAGAATCCATAGAGTCAGAGGTCCCATCCTGTGAGGCTTTAGAGCTGGAACCTCAGGCAGAGGAGGCAGCGGGGAAAGGAGCCAGGTGATGGCTTGACAGCTCTATCAGCCAGGAAGCCCAGGGAAGCATATGCTGTGTCCAAGGTCACTGGAGGGCCTCCATCTGCCAGGAGCCACTTGCCAGGCATCTGCCCAGCTGGGGCTTGCACTGGGGCCCCTCTGTCCCCCAGGCCTCCCCGTGGCTGTCTGCAGAGGGGCAGCCTTGGCACGCTGGATGGTGGAGGGATAGAAACCAGTGTTGCCCCCTACTGCCCCTCCCCATATAGGAGACCTGGCAGGCATTGCCCTGGAGAGCCAGCCCAGGGCAGTTGGCCTGGCAGAGGGTGCCAGTAATTTCAAGAGTCACCCCCATGCCTGCTGGGACTTGACATAAAGCAAAGAATAATACCTCTGAAAAAGGACAGAAGATCCCTTCAAGGTAGTGATATTCGTAGTAATGGCAAAAAATATTCTGTCTTCTGTTTGTCTAAGCACCTCCTCCGTTGCTGCATTCGTTGCCTTGGTTGGATCCTAAAGAGACAGGCAAGGTCAGGAGGGTGGCTCCCACTGAACACGTGTGGCAGCTGAGATTCAGACATGTCAAGGGCCCAAGGTCCCGTACACTGACCCTGTGATATGGCTTGGGGGGCTGAGGGTCTCTCAGTGCTGGACTCACACAGCACTTGGTCTAGAGAGCAGGGTGCAGCCAACAGCTGTTGGAAGAGTTGAACACAATGGTCCTCACAATGAGGGCTTCTCCTTTGCCCACACGGCTGATTCTTGGAGGGACGTGGAGAGACTTATGCTGGTTAGGGAGAAGACATATGAAGAATTTCTTTTTGAATAATCATTCTTGCTGGGCTAACCTCCTGTTTCTATGTCCCACTTTTTTGTCTCAGGACGTGTATTATTTTATCATCTTTTTATTGAAATATAGTTGATTTATACTATTGTGTTAGTTTCAGATGTACAGCTTAATGATTCAGTATTTTTTCCAATTATATTCCATTCTAGGTTATTAGAATGGGTATAATTCCCTGTGCTTGACAGCAGGGGTTCCCAACCTCTAGGATCTAATGCCTCAGATCTAATCTGGGGCAGAGCTGATTTAATAATAATAGAAACAAAGTGCACAGTAACTGTAATGAGCTTGAATCATCCTGAAAACCATCTCCCCACACTGGTCCATGGAAAAACTGCCTTCCATGAAACTGGTCTCTGGGGCCAAAAGGGTTGGGGATCACTGCTTTTCAGCACATCCTTGTTACTTATCTATTTTATATACAGTAGTTTGTGTCCATTAACCCCAGCCTCTAATCTGTCACTTCCCTTTCCCTCTGCCCTTTGGTAACTCCAAGTCTGTTTTCTATATCTGTGAGTATATTTCTGTTTTGTATATAGGTTCATTTGTATTATTATTTAGATTGCAGATATCAGTGATATCACAGATTTGTCCTTCTCTGACATTTCACTAAGCATAATATTCTCTAGGTCCATCCACAGTTGCAAATGGCAACATTTCATTCTTTTTACAGCCGAGTAAGATTCGTTTTATGTGTGTACGTATATATACATATACACCTTCTTAATCTAATCTTCTGTTGATGGGCACTTGCGTTGTTTTCATGTCTTGGCTCTTGTAAATGGTGCTGCTGTTGAACATTAGGGTGCCTATGTTTTTTCAAGTCACTGGTTTTTCTGGATATATACCCAGGAGTGGAATTGCTAGATCATATGGTAGTTCTATTTTCAGTTTTTTAAGGAACTTCCACACTGTTTTCCTCAGAGGCTGCCTCATTTTACACTGCCACCAAGAGTGTGTGAGGCCTCCCTTTTCTCCACCTGCGATGTCCTCCTTTTATGGAAGCATGAGGAGCACAGGATTTGGGGATGTAACCCCACATGTCTACCATGGTATTTTAGGATCTCCCAGCAAACTAGAATTTTGCTTTTTCATGCAGCATAACAATACATGTCCCAGATCTCTTGCGCTGTGAGACCTTCATGATGCAGTAGAAATGCAGGCACTTGAGACCTAGACGTCCAGGTGTGACCTTGAGTGATCTCAAAAGCTCTGCAGCTTCAGATTTCCCACGTGTCCATGGATCAGTCTCCACCTGGCCTCCCTCCACAGGGAATCTGTGAGAATCAGATGGAGTTGGGGATATTCCAAACCTTCAAAAGGGGCAGCCTCGGTCGCCGTCTCCTCCAGGCTCTCAGGGGCAGCAGGGCAGCAGCTGCCCGGACCCGGCGGCCTGAAGTCAGGTAGAACAGGGGGGCTGCTTCTGGTCCCTGTCTGGTCTCTGCTTGCAGAGCCATCCTGGGCCATTCCCTTCCCCTTCTTGGACCATGCCTGTCGTTTTATACCAGTTCATTTGAAATAAATATTATATAGATTATATTTTTTATTGATGTATAGCTACATACCATAAAATCCACACTTTTAAATGTATGATACAAAGGATTTTAGCATAGTCACAAAGTTGTATATCTGTCACTGCTTTCTAATTCTAAAGCATTTTCATCACTTCCATGCCCACTAGCAGTCATTCCCTACTCCTCCTTCCCCCAGCCCTTGGCAACCGCTAACCTGCTCTCTATCTCTATGGATTTGCCTGTTCTGGACACTTCATACAAATGGAATCACAGCGTGTGGCTTTTGGTGTCTGGCTTCTTTCATTCAGCATGAGACTGTCAAGGTTCATCCATGTTGTTGCATATATTAATACTTCACTCCTTTTTCTGACTAAATGATATTCCACCAAATGTATAAACCATACTTTTTGTCCATTCATCCTTCGATGGACATTTGATTCGGGTCATTTCCTCCTTCTGGCTGTTGTGAGCAGTGCTGCTATGGACATTTCCTATGTAAGTTTTTGTTTGAACATCTTCTATTCTTTGGGGTAAATACCCACCAGTGGAACGTCTAGGTCATTTGGTAATTCAATGTTTTACTTCTTGAAGAACTGCCAGCCTGTTTTCCACAGCAGCTGTACCATACTGTTTTACATTCCCACCAGCAACACCCAAGGGTTTCAATTTCTCTGCATCCTCACCCCTGTTTATTATCATCTGTGTTTTTGATTATAGCCATCCTAGTGGATATGAAGGAGTATCTCATCATGGAAAATATACATTACATAGATGTTTAACCTGCAAAACCGAAAAAGGAGTCTTACTTTGGACCTTCCACAGGTAGAATAGATACAAGAGGAGCCTCTCCAGGTGAAAGGGGGAAGGAGGCCTGAGCCCACAGCCCCTTGCAGTCCCAGGGGCAAGTTCTCTGGGTGGTTTGAAGACCACTGGGCTCCATGCCCTCCAAGCTCTGGGATCTGAGTGTAACCACCGGAGACTACCCAGCATAGCAGACGTCTCCACCCTCACTTCCATCCTGGTTGCCTTGAGAGCCTTCGCAGTGTGTGGCCAAGTTGTGGGTCTGCCCTATGCTGTGCTGGGGTCGCCAAAGTGAGAAGGAGTCCAGTGGCTGCCTCTGTGGCTCCAGCTCTGCAGGCAGCCTGTGTAGGAAACAAGACAGGAGACGTGCTGCTACCGCCTCCCTTTCCGTGTCCAGGAGGAAAGGTCCTGGCTTTTGCTGACAGTGTGGAGAAGCATAGTGGGTGATGAGGTTTTGAAGCCAGGGGAAGTTTACCAAACCCCTCAGCCATAAGCAGCACTCAGAGCACTAACCTGGAGATCCAGAGAGGGAGGCTGGAACACTCCCAGGCCCGTCTTCCACCTGCCGCTTCTCTCTGCATTAGCGTTCTAGGAGCACCAGGCGCTCTGCAGCTTGACAGGTGGAATGTTCTGCCTTCTGGTGTAGTCTTGGCAGAGAAAGGATTTTGCCCAAGTTCTGGTCTGTAGGTTGCATTGCTTTGCTTTCCACAGCTGGGAGAGGCTTGAGTCATCAGACACAGATTGTTCTGTTCCCTTGGATTTTTGGATAGCTTTCTTCTTTTATTGATGGCTAATTCTTTGAGGAGGGGGGGCGGAGGATAATTTATGGTACATACAGGGACTTTCACTTAGCTTAGTATATTAAATTAACCCAAATGCCTGGTTTCTCCCCCGTGACTCACTGATTGAGTAAAATGCCATCATGTCTCTCTTTGAAGAATGCAGCTTCCTAATTTTACAGATGGAGAAACTGAAACCCAGGGGTTCTAGTCATTGAAAGGGAAGAAAGCATCAATTAGGACTCTGTCATTTAATTCACAGCCCTAGAAGCAGAGAATGTTGGATCCAGAACCGTCTTGGAGACCATCTAATCCAACCACTTGGTCTATCATATGTGCCTATTTAACCCATTGTGTTACTAACTGTTGTGTGTTGATTGTGTTTATTTTTATGAAGTTCCCCAGAGGGTGGTGTTCCCTGAGTTTCAACCTAAGCCATGGCATGCTAAGTGGTCAAGAGAGTAAGTGACTGATGGAGTCCCAGGAGGAAAGGCCTGCAGGGCAGATCCTAACACAGAGTGCAGTGTATGCATGAGGACAAGGCAGGGCAGGTGCTGTCGGCTGGGCAGACGGCCTTTGCAAAGACATGGAGCAACAAACAGGGCTTTCCTCGGGGCTCAGCAAGCAGCTGAGAGCTGGCTGGACAGGGTAGAGACGAGAGGGCCTTGAATGCCATGGTCAAGAGTTTTCCCCTAGGCTGTTCTCTCCTTCTGAGATGGCCCACACTCTGTCTGTGGAGTGTGTTTCTCTCTAAATAAATCCAGTTCTTACCTAAAAAAAAAAAAAAATGAGTTATGCCCTAAGTTTTACTTAATTGGGGGCCTCTGATGAATTTCCAGGAGACCCCATGCCCTTTTCTCCATTGTTCCTGGGCTGCCCTGCATTCATTCATGCTAAATTGTGTCTGACTCTTTGAGACCCTATGGACTATAACCCACCAGGCTCCTCTGTCCATTGGATTCTCCAGGCAAGAATACTGGAGTGGGTTGCCCCTCCTCCAGGGGTCTTCCCAACCCAGAAATTGAACCCACATCTCTTATGTCTCCTGCGTTGACAGGCAGGTTCTTTACCACTAGCGCCACCTGGGAAGCCCATGCCCTGAATCAGGCCCTTCTAATTTTTTGATAACCTCCTAACCGGTCTCTCTGCCTCGATTCTTCTTCCCTTCCAGCTATGGTCCACAAACGTGCAGGACTTTCTAAAGTGCAAATCTGATCATGTCCATCCCCATTTTAAGACCCTTCCATGGCTCCCTGTTGCCCACAGGACAAGATTCTGGCTTTCGTGGCGCGGTGTGGTCTTGCCCCACCTCCTTCTGCAGCCTCACTCCCGCTGTGCCCCTGCCTCCACTAGGCCCCCTAGTTTCCCCAAGCAGCCACGCTGTTCTATTGAACTACTCACCGCCTTTGCCCAGGCTTCTCCATCCCTCCCATGTGCTTTCTCTGCCTGGTGAACCCCTGTTAACCCCTTAAGGCCCAGTGTAAATTTCCTTTTGAAGACTCTTTCCCTGACCTTCCTGAAGCCACTATTATCCCTTGAATGTTTCTCTTTCAAAGCTCACATTGCACTGCAGTTACCTACTACCCAAATCCTGGCAGTTCCCATTTTTGTGTGTTCATTGTATGGTGGGCACTGGGCTAAGCCCCCGTGCATGAATTATCCCATCTCATCCTCACAGTAACCATATGAGGAGCTTTCTGTTATACCTACAGATGATGAAGCTGAGGCTTAGAGAAAGTGGCATGACTTGCCCAAGGCAGGCAGCTAGAGGATGACAGAGCTGGGATTTGAGCCCAGATTGCTTAGACTATTTCCGACTCTTTCCATCTCCCAAGCTCCCATTGTTGGGTGTGTGAGGGACTGATGAGAGGGGTGGATCCAACAGGGTTTGTCAAGGTGTGGGCAGGATGGGGAAATGGGGCTGGGCTTACCTTGGGGTGGAGATGATGGGCGACTGTCAGCCCAGTTCCCCACATTTAGGGGTTTCCTTTCCACCTTCCATTCCAGTGGCCACCTTGGGATAGGTCTACAGGACTCCAGGCCAAGCAGTTGGCATGGCAACAAACGCCATGGCAACTTACCTCCTCTCTGGGGCTCAGAGGGAGGGAGGACCTGAGAGAGCACAGGGTGCTCACCAACACTTCTGGGCTAGATCCTGGGGAGGTGACTCCCTTTGGGCCTGGGTATCTTCTGCCCTCCCAGAGGGACTCCAGCCTGCAAGGTCTCATCCCAGCAGGGGAAATGCCACTTCCACCTCTGTCCCAGATGAATGGCTGTCTTTGGCCTCCCAGGAGACTGTCGGCTCCATCCAGGTACAAATGCCATCCCCTTGCCCCACCCCTCCCCAGGCCAGAGAGGAAGGAAGAGGGAGCAAGAGAGGAGGGAGGTGTGGGATTGGTTGCCAAGCAAGGTAGGAATGGGGACAAAGCCTTCATTGTATAAGGCCACACGCAGCTCCAAGGCAAAGCGGGCCTGGTGCCTGCCTCCCAGGACTGGAGCCTAGAGCTCCACCCAGGCTTTGCAAGCTCCTTAGCAACACTCACCAGAGCTAGCTTGGAAGAGCGAGACCTGGCCTCAGCTCTGAGTCCTGCCTCTCTGAAGGTCCTCCTGAAGGCACAGCATCCTCCCAAAAGCCAGAAGTGATGACGGGAGGATGGCCAGTGAAGCCAGGCTGACTGGGGCTAGAGGCCAGGGTCTATTGGACGTGCAGCTGTGCGACCTTGGACCCAAATGTGATAACAGATCCTGCCTCGAAGGATTTTTATTTTGAATAATGGGCCAAGGCACATAATAGCACTCAGCATGGTCACCTGGTAGCAGACAGACGAGGTCTGTCAATGACAGATGATCAAGGGGGAGATGAATTGGAGCATAGCATTGACATATATACATCCCATAAGATAGATGGCTAGTGGGAAGCTGCTGTATAGCACAAGGAGCTCAGCTCCGTGCTCTGTGACAATCTAGAGGGGTAGAATGAGGGGTGGGGGGTGGGAGGGGGTATGTGTGTGCATATAGCTGATTCACTTTGCTATATGGCAAAAACCAACCCAATATTGTAAAGCCATTATCCTCCAATTAAAAAAAGAAAAAAGACAGGTGATCCTTGAAGCCCTTGTCCACCCATGAGTAAGGACAATCAGCCCCTCCCCCATGCTCCTGGTTGAGGCCCTCCTGTGCCTAGGAGGTGTTAAGACACTGGTGGCCTCCTGGCAAGTATGAAGGAGCACCCTTGTCCCCCCAGCCCCTGTCCCACAGTTCCTCCTCTGAGGGCCAGCCCTGCGGTTCCAGGAGGCCTGCCTGGGTGGTTGAGGCATGGTGGGTGGGATGCATTGCCAAGTCAGGTCGAGCAGCTCAGATAACAGGTGGGGTGCTGGCGGCTCCTGTACCTGGCACCTGACACCTCTGGGCAGACAATGCTGGCTGTGTCCAGGCCCTCAAGGGAACAGACCATGTCTGTGTCCCAGCCAGGAAACAGGCCACCTGAGCAGCACCTTTGTCTGCTCAGGAGGCAGCCTCGCCACTGGCCAGGGTGGCCGGGATCCTCAGAGGCCCTGACGTGGGAAGGGGTGGTGCCCTGGGCAGGGGATCCGTGCTTCGTGATCCAGCCCCTCAGCATCTGGTGCTGGCCTGGCTCAGGTGTTGGCCCTGCCCCACTGGGGCAGGGACTCAGGCAGTCCCTTCCCTCTCAGATTCCTCATCTGTAAAGGGACTAATCACAGCACTTCCTCATAGGATTGTTGGGAGGAGTCGATGGCGTAATGTACGTAACGTGGTTAGCACGGGGTCTTGGCGTGGAGTAGGGCTTGGCAACGGCTTCTCTCCCAGCATGGAGGAAGGTCCAGTGCACGGTGTCCTCGGCCGAGTCCTGTAACCCAGGCGACTGTCCTTAGTCCCTGCTCTGAGTGTAGAAGGAGGGGACTGGGGTCTCTGGAGCTGGCACAGAACTAGCATGTTGGCTGCAAAGAGTCCAGGCCCATTCCCTTCCCTGGCCTTTAGGGGCTCTGGGCTGAAGCCCAGCACAGACCTCCCACAACAGCCAACACAGCCCAGCATGGGGCCTCTCCCTCCCTTAAACCTCTGTAGAGCTGCCCTCAGAACCCAAGCCCCTACCCAGGAAAGGGCCCGAGGGATCCCCAGGCAGGAGCCCAGATCTGAGTCTCCCTACCCACTTGTCAAGAGGGCCGAGGATGGATCTCCACAGGCATGGTCCCTTCCTACTGGGTCCAGCCTACAGTGATGCTCTGAATGGGTGGGGGAGTGTCTTCTTCTCCCATCTGTCTCCTTCCTCATTTGCTTTGAGCCTGTGCCCTGAGTTCCTCGTGCATCCCAAAATGAGTATGCGCATTTGCATGGATGGGCACAGGCGTGCCTGTGTGTAGCATGTGGGCAGTGGAGGTGGGGCGGGCAAGGGCTGCATGCCCTGCATTGTGGACAGGCCCCCTGAGCATGTTCACTGAGCCCTGTGCGGCACGCCTTGGAATGGCAGGGATGCGGTACCTTTTCATGTTCATGTGTATCCATATGTCTTTCTACACGTGTGCTGGTGTGTTGGTCTGTCTTGTCTCCCCTATAGACGGGAAGCCCTGAGCCTCGCACCAACAGGCACCCTGGGAAGGACGTCAAGACTAGCCCAGCCTAATCTGGGCTTCCTGGTGATGCTCCAGGAGTCCTCCAGCCTGCAGTCCCCTCCAAGGAGGAGGGTGGATTGACCAGCACAGGGGTGGGGGTCTGAGAGTCAGGGGTCCAGGGACCCTGGCTCACAGCCAGACTCAGTGCTGGGCTGAGGCAACCAGGAGGCCCTGCCCCAGTGCCAGTGTGACCTGGGGGGAGGCCTTTGCTCTTCTGGGGCACCATCCACTCATCTGAGGACACGGGGCTGGACTGATGATTTCTGGCCGTCCTGAGGCTCTGACGACCGTGATTTTAAGTTGGGTGGTGGGAGCCTGCTAAATTCACTGGTGGAGGCAGTCGTGGGCAGAGCCTGCCTGCCAGCCCCCTGCCTGGTCCCGAGTGTCCTGCTGAAGGGTGAGAGGAGAAGCCATGCCGGGCAGCGGCCCCAGCGAGAGGATGACGTGGCCGGGCCCGGCCCTCCCCACGGCCCCCCCAACCCGCCCTCTCTCCTCAGCCCCGGGGACACCGCCCATCCCGCCCCTCACCCGGACCCGCAGCCTCATGGCCATGTCCCTGCCAGGTGGTAGACGGGCCTCTGGTGGATCCCGCAGGTGAGTCTCCCCCTTGCCCGGAGTCTTGGCCTCTGAAAGTGGGGGGAGGGGGTCTCTGCCTCCAGTCCACCACCCACTTGTCTTGGAGCAAGTCATTGCCCCCATTTTTCCCGTCTTTAAAATGGGCTTGCTGACACTTGCCTCAGGAACTATTTAAGGGCTCAGATGACACTGTGGATAGAAAAGTTCTCTGAAGACTTAAACCACTGGATCCTTCCCATCATTAATATTGTTGTTCCATCCTCACAAAGACAGCATGTAGCCTTCCACCCGGGCTCACCCAGACTCCACGCATGCCCCTCCTCCTGCCCCTATGCCTGCCTGCCCGGTCCTCTCCACCTCTGTCTCAATTCACACAGGGCCCTTTCCCTCTGGGCTTGAGGGACCCTGGACGTTGAGGACCCTCGCTAGGGGTAGCTGGGCCCCACCCTTGGCCCACAGCCCTGCTCAGCCTCCGCCTCTGTCCTGGGGAGCCAGGAGGACCTGCCTCCTGGTTTTCCATCTTCATTTGCACTGTCTGTTCTGTCACCCCTGTCTGTTCTGTCCCCCCACTCTCCCCTCTGCTTCTCTCCCCGGCGGTGACCCCAAAGTGGGGGCCCTCTGGGCCGCAGCGGCCTGGCGGTGTTCGCCCAGTGTCCGCAGCTGCCCACCAGCCAGAACGAGCACCTGCCTCTTCTCCCTGCCTCCAGGCGCACCTCTCCACCCGTGAGTGTGCGGGATGCCTACGGCACCTCTTCTCTCAGTAGCAGCAGCAACTCAGGCTCCTGCAAGGGCAGTGACAGCAGCCCCACGCCCAGGTAACCAGCCCCTCCCTCTGCCTCCCAGCTGGCGGGGAACCTGAACGCCTTGGGGCCTGGGGGGTGTGGGTGTTCTAACCATCCCCAACTCTAGCACACTCCCTGGCTGTGTGACCTTGAGAAAGTCCCTTCTCTCTGAGCCTCAGTTTCCCATCTGTAAGATGGATATGATCATACCCAGCTACACATAACCAAAGACAGTGGCTGAGACAAACTAGGGGTGATGCTTTCAGAACAAGGGGCCAGAAGTGGGCGACTCCCTAAAGTGTCGAGGACCCCACCTCCACCATCCTTGGTGTACAGCTGGCTCTGACACCTTCAGGCATCAGGTCCACGTCCAAGGAAGAAGAAGGCAGAAGGCCAACCCCCACTCCCCTCTACGCCAGGCTGTTTTTTCTGAGACAGGACACGTTCCCCAGTAAATTCTGTCTACACTGTGCTGGCAGGTGCCAGGTGTGACTGACTGGCTTCAGGGAGGGTTAGTGGTTCCACGTGCAGGGCCACCTAAGCAAAATGGGAGTTCTGTTGGGGAGAAGGCAGGAAGCTGTGAGTTGAGGAGGCTAGGCTGTGGTCTGCTGGTGGGATAGGGGTGCTCCTGACCCCTGGATGAAAGCCTTGGCCCTCCCGCCTCCTCTGGGTGGGAATTCCTCCTCCTTGGCACTGGTGGGAGCTGGGTGTGCTCACCACACATGCACATCTGCACCACCCCACGTGGGGGAGTGTGGCTGCTGGGAGCAGTGCATGTCCAGCCTGCCTCCACGTCAGGGTACAGCTATGAACAGGTCGATGTTATGAACAGTCGATGCACATCTGGGCTCCCATGTGCCTCTAGAACATGAGTGGGCATGTGCAGATGGGAAGGATTGACCTGCATTTGTGTGAATGTGTGTCCTAGAATAGTGTCCTAGAATAGTTGACCCTGGTCCAACAGGGGGGTTGGGGCACTGATCCCTTGTGCAGTTGAAAATCCACATATCACGTTTGGCTGCCCCAAAACGTAACTGCCTACTGTCAAGCAGAAGCCTTTATAACATAATCAGTTGACTGGCACATATTTGGTGTGTTATATGTACTATCAACAATATGCTTACAATACAGTAAACTAGAGAAAACAAAATGTTAAGAAAATTATAAGCACAAGAGAATATGTTTACAGCACTGTATATATTGACACGGTATGTTTACATTGTTTCTAAGATGAATCACCTGTCAGGACGTCAGTATTGTCTTATATGACACAAAGCGCTGTAGGGATTATATGCATCACTAAGACTAGACATCAAAAATGAAAAGATCATGTGAAAAAGAAATTCATATTTACTTACAGGTATAATGATGCATGTATTGATAACAATACACATTGATAACAAAGAAGCAGCAATACGATTGCTTCAGGGTAGCCTAGCCTATCTAATGAATGAATCATTATAAAAATTTATGGCATACAGTATTACAGTCATATTCATAATATGGTATGAGAAACATTGTTACATTTGTCTAAAAACCACTTACAGTGATGACAGACTGATAGGCAGTTTCTCCAATTACCAGAGAAAGGCCTACTGTAGGGTAATGTGATCCTCCGAAGGCACAGCTGTAGAACAGTGAGAAAACTTACACACCATTAATTTTATATTAACTATCACCCACCTTATGCCAGGGAAATGACAGGCTACCACTTCGGTACCTGCCTTACACAGAATGAACGTTTAGGCGATGGTCACGACGACGACACAGAGCCAGCTCATATGGTTCTTGCGGTACAGTGATTAGATTTGCACACCCAGTCACTCACGTATACAACGGATAAGTCCTTGCCCACCAGGCAAGCCCCGGGATAATTACATGGAGAGAGACAGGCTTCTCCCTGTCTCAGCTTTATTCTCTGGGATGGGAGACTCAGCCCTGGGCTGCAGCGCAAGCCCTGGGTGGTACCAGGCTTGTCCACATGCTTTGTGATGTATCTCCCCACCCCGAGCTAGAGGAGCCCTGACCTCCCCACCTCGACGCTATGCTCTTGCCTCAAAGAACCTTAATAAAACCTACCTTCCAGAAGGGCCGGGTGTTCTCATGCCCACAGGGGCACAGGGGGAGGCCTGGCCTGCAAGGCGCTGGAGGCGGGGAGGGGGGGCCGGGCACCAGAGGGGAGTGAGGCACCGGGATGGGTGGGCGGGGCTCCAGGGTGAGTGGGCGGGGCACCAGGATGGGTGGACGGGGCTCCCTCTCTCCTGGAGGCCCAGCGCATCGCCAGGCCCCTTCCTCGCTCCCCGCTGACGAGCGCCCCCTGGCAGGCGCTCCATGAAGTACACGCTGTGCAGTGACAACCATGGCATCAAGCCCCCACCCCGGAGCAGTACTTGACGCCCCTGCAGCAGAAGGAGGTGTGCATCCGGCACCTGAAGGCCCGGCTGAAGGACACGCAGGACCGGCTCCAGGACCGGTGAGCAGGAGGCCAGGGCCCGTGGCATCTCTGGGAGGAAGGAGTGGCTGGGGGCTCCTCTCTCCCGCAAAACCCCACCCGTCCCTTCCCTCCCTCAGCTGCTCCTTGAAGCTTCAGGTGGCTGCTTAGGACCAGGCCGAAAGCAGTTTCCCCGGCCTCCCCGCTTTCCCTCTCACTCCAAGGCAGTGCTCTCTCGGTCGGAGCCTGGCAGCCCCTTTTGGCCACTTCTCGTGCCCTGGCTCCTTTCTACCTGGGGAGTAGGAGCCCAGGGCATTCTTCCCGGCTGACCTGCCCATCGTGGGGCGGGGAGGTTGGAGGGGGGGCCGCGGGGGCGGGGGGGGGGAGAAACAACCTGTTAACCCTCCTTGGCCTCCTCCCAGGGGGTCACCAGGGGCTCCTGACCTACCGTTCAGGCCCAGGTGCCTTCTTCCTCATTCATTGCGAGGAACCTTTCTCTGAACGCCCACCCAGCCCAGGGGTCTTCCAGGAGACTCCGTGAGCCTGTCTGAGCTCATTCTCCAGACCTGAGGGCCAGTCCTGACCCTCCCAGCCTTCACCTTTCCAGGCTGGTGGCTTCATCTTTATGATGGAAGCTTCAGGGCTGCCCTCTGACCTTTGCATCATCTACCCATCTTCTCCAAACTGTATGGATTCAGATACACAGCTAACTGTGAGCTGGACAAGGTGCTGTGCAGGGCACTGGGGGTCAGGGCACCATGACTACGGCTTCCTTCATCTTTTCTTTTTTTAATAGGACAATTTTATTGAGATATAATTCACGTACTATACAATTCACTTATCTAAAGTAAACAATTCGGTGGTTTTTTAGTATATTCACAGAATGGTGCAACCATCAAGAGTATCTAATTCTAGAATGTTTCCATCACTCCAGAAAGAAACCCTGTTCCCAGTAGCAATCATGCTCCCATTTCTCCCCCAAGAACCCCATCCTTGGCAGCCACTAATCTTTCTCCCTCTGTGAATGTGTCTATTATACATATACATACATACATACATATCTATCTATCTATATATATATATATATATAAGTAAGTAAGACCACATCTTTCTTGACCAGAGCTCTGCCAAGTACCCCATTCAGTCTGTATTTGTTGTGGTTTGGAACTTGAGGAGGTCACAGGCAGCATTCTGTGGGACTCCTTGTCTGCAGAGCCAGGATTTCTATTTCCCATTTTCTTCTCAGTGATGCCCTGGGTCTGCTTGGCCCTTTGCTCTGCTGTCCTCAGGGAGCAGACAGCCCATTTCCCTCTTGCCTTTCCAGGACTGCCCTGTGGCTCAGAGCAGGCCACCTGCCCTGTGTGGTTTGGGCAGGATGCCCTGCTTTGGACATGCCTGCACCTCGGCTCCTCAGCCTCTCCACCCACGACTTGTGCGGTAACTTGGCCGCTCTCTACTTACTGTATTGTCACCCTCCACACACACTGTGAACAGTGATGCTCTCATTCCCGCAGTAGCCTGCCTGCTCCTCAAAGATGGCTTTACCCTCTGTGCTTTCATACACTGTATCCCCACTTCCAAGACGCCCTTTTTCCCCATCTCACTTCCTTGGCAAATTTATCCTTCAAGACCCAGTTCAAATATAACATCCCACAGACCACCTGAGACCGAGACAGGGCTGGGAAGCCACAGCTCTGGGGTCCTGCCAGCTCCAAGGAGGAGTAGGCCCAGCCCAGCTGATCACGCCCAGTCCCTTCTTCCAAACTCACCCTTCCTCCCAGGGCTCAGCGTCAGTGAGCAGTATTACCCTAGAGTGAGCCCTCCACCGCAAGGCAGGAGGAGTGGACAGTCTTCTCCGCACCTGTGGGGGCTCTGAGCCCCTGCAGGTCCCCGCTGCCACCCCACTTCCATCGCCAAGCTGTGCCCTGCTGGGCAGCCCTTCCTTCCCTTCTGCCCCTTCCAGTTGATGCCACTGCTGATCAGCCTGCAGCCCCCCAGGGCCCAGGCCCTTCAGTGTTTTGTGGAGTGAAATTCCTGGGCCCATTTCCTGAATTTCTAATCTGCCTTTGAAAAGAGCACGATGCTGGATCTGGGTTGGTCACTCTGCTGGCCTTATAAACCCCAAAGCGACGGATATGCCATTTGGATTTTATTTATGTGAATGGAGGGTTTGGGATGAGTGTCTGCGTGCAGGTTGAGTTCAGTTCCATGAAAGATTTTCCTCCTTTCTTACTGCTTTTAGCTCATCCTGATGAGTTTCACCCTGGCTTTACCTCTGGGCTAGATGGCATCATTTCCTACTTCACCTCCCTCCCCTGCACTGCCCCCCAGATTCATCTAAGCCTCAGGGATTTTAAAGGCCTGAGAGTTTCTGGCGGAGACTCTTCCGACAGTCCATGTTGCCTGCTCTTGCCTCTCCTCTTGGGAGTAGCTCTGTGCCTTTTTCAGCAATCTTCTGGGCCTCTCCTCTGGACAGTACTTACAAGAAGGACACATCTAGCACAGATAAGACAGCCACTCTGTTCTCATCACTCTCCTCGGACTCATCCACCACTTCTCACCCCTCCCCTGGAGGGAAGATGTAACATTATCAGCTACATTCACGGCAGTAATTTCTCTCATAAAAACAAAGTGGTTTGTCACCCTCTCCCCGCAGTCTCTGGCCAGATAACCCTCCACTGAAAATTTCCAGCACCGGCTTTTGTAGGAGGCCACATCCCTCTGGGCAGAGCAGAGATTTTAGGTTTCGTTTTTGTTGTTTTATGTTAAGAGTTTTAAATGGATGTATTAAGTTTTACAGCAATTGCATTTTTAACTAAGGTCTTCATCATCGACTCTCTTCTTTGGGTAGTGGAGGTAAAAGTGGGCGGTCGTCGGCATTTCGGCTCTAGGGGGTGGGAATGCGATGGTGGCTTCTTGTCCCCAAGGAAGGGGCTCCTCTGTCCTGACCCCTCACCCCTCTCCCACCCCCACTGCTTCCCAGTGGAATAAAGAGGATGAGGAAGACGGCATCGAGTCGTTCCTTTGTTTTTAGTGCTTTTTGTCCTTGGGGACAGCCCCCTCCTTGCCGGTCCTTAATGGAGTGCCCGGCCAGGTGATGAGTGCGGTGTCTCATCCGCTCACAGGGACACAGAGATCGATGACCTGAAGACGCAGCTGTCGCGCATGCAGGAGGACTGGATTGAGGAGGAATGCCACCGCGTGGAGGCCCAGCTGGCCCTGAAGGAGGCCCGCAAGGAGATCAAGCAGCTCAAGCAGGTCATCGACACCGTCAAGAACAACCTGATCGACAAGGACAAGGGGCTGCAGAAGTACTTCGTGGACATCAACATCCAGAACAAGAAGCTGGAGACGCTGCTGCACAGCATGGAAGTGGCCCAGAACGGCTTGGCCAAGGAGGACGGTGCGGGCGAGTCGGCTGGCGGCTCCCCGGCCCGCTCTCTCACCCGCAGCTCCACCTACACCAAGCTGAGCGACCCTGCTGTCTGCGGCGACCGCCCGCCCGGGGACCACCCTGGGACCTCGGCCGAGGATGGGGTCGACAGTGGCTTCGCGGCCAACGATGACACCCTGAGCCGGACGGAGGCGTTGGAGGCCAGCAGCCTGCTGTCGTCAGGGGTGGACTGCGGCCCCGAGGAGCCCTCGTCTCTACACAGCTCCTTCAGCCTGGGGCCCCGCTTCCCCGCCAGCAACACCTATGAGAAGCTGCTGTGTGGCACGGAGGCCGGAGTGCAGGCCAGCTGCATGCAGGAGCGCGCCATCCAGACAGACTTCGTGCCATCCCAGCCTGACCTGGACACCATCCTGGAGAAAGTGACCCAGGCCCAAGTCTGCGGGATGGTCCCCGAGTCAGGGGACAGGCGCCTGGAGCCGGATCCCCACCCTCCGGGGCCCAGAGACCCCAACTCTGCAGTGGTGGTGACGGTGGGGGACGAGCTGGAGGCCCCGGAGCCCATCACCTGGGGGCCCACCCCACACCACCCTGGTGCCCACCCAAACCCCAGCCCGTCGGTGAGCGTGGCATGCCCTGTGGAAGAGGAGGAGGAGGCAGCCACGGCCGAGAAGGAGCCCAAGAGCTACTGGAGCCGCCACTATATCGTGGATCTGCTGGCCGTGGTGGTGCCCGCCGTGCCCACAGTGGCCTGGCTCTGCCGCTCCCAGCGGCGCCAGGGCCAGCCCATTTACAACATCAGCTCCCTGCTGCGGGGCTGCTGCACGGTGGCCTTGCACTCCATCCGCAGGATCAGCTGCCGCTCGCTGAGCCATCAGGGCCCGACCGGCACGACCACTGGAGGCAGCTCCCAGCTCTGAGGAGGGCCGGCCTGGGCAGAGGCTCCCACAGCCCAACTACTGATTGTAGGGGTGCCGCCCTCCCTCTCACACCTTCCCCTGGGGCATCATCTTATTTCTTTAGTTTGGGGTTTGGAGGTGGCTTTTTCAGGATAATAACCGTATCAGAGGCTGGGAGTGAAGGTTGGGGGAAGGTGTCCGAAAACTGCAACAGGAGAGAAGGGCAGAGAGACCGACAGCCGGGAGGCCCACTGATCAGACACACTGCAGAGAGAGAAAGTGGTGAGGCCCCCACCCCAGCCCCCCTGCCCACCAGGCCCCCCACACAGGGCAGCCGCTGCTCAGGAAGTCTCCCGTGTGATGATCTGGGGAGGCCAGCCTTGACTTGTCAGCCCGGCCTCCTCATCCCCTGCCCCCAGGTCCTGTCTGTTTCCCTGTGTACGCCAGGCCTTGTCTCCCAAGCCACCCCTTGCCCTCAGCCCAGGCTTCTGGGCCAGTATTATCTCCTCAGATGGAGGCAGCTGTGACCCAAAGTACAGGCAGGGGACTGGGACTCAGAGCAGGTCTGGAACGACTTGGCCTGTGCTGAGCTCCAGCCTCTTCAGACTTCTCCCCACTTGGGATTTGGGAGCACAATCAGGCCACGGGCTGGAGGAAAGATGGTGATGGGCAAGAGGTGGCAGAGGGCAGTGTGGGTCCCCTGTCTATCTGTTCATCTCAGACCTTCCCCACCTCACTTTTCCTCTTGGAGTTTCTGACGGTGTCAGGTCATTCTTCTGTGAGAGCCAGACTGGCCTGAGCCCCAGCTCCCATCTGGAGACTCTGCCAGCACAAAAGGAGGAGATGGGGCTGGCAGCTCAAGGAGGCTCCTCCAGCCTCTGAGATGAGGCCTTGCAGCCTGGGAGGCAGGGCTGGGCTCAGCAACCCCAGCTGGTTTCACTCCAGCCTCTGGAGCTCACCCAGGTTTCGCCAGAGACCTTAGGACCAACTTCTGCTTTGCACTATGTTCATTTTGGGGCTTGGTTCTCATGCATCTCGGGATCTCCCCTGAGGTGGCTGCTTGCTTTCTAGGATGAGGGTTCCTAAATCTTACACCTATCTGCCTCTGGAGGAATATCCAGCAGGGTGAATGGCAAGATGAGGTGCTGAAGCCGTAATGTCCGTCCAGGCCAAAGCAGGGTGCTCTGGGATGTTTCCTAGGTGGGAGTGGAGTGGGGCTGCCAGCCCAAGCCCAGTCAACCTGGAAAGGTTCACTGGCACCCCCCTCCTTCCCTGGGACCACGTCTGGGTCCCCCAGCAAAGCTGCTGACACTTTATTAACATTCTTATTTTACAGAGTAAACCCATTCCTCTTCCCCTTCAGGGCGTATACCTGTCTGCTCACCCCACCCACTCCTCAGAGTTACGCCCTACATTGGAGCAGGGGTGGGGAGCATTGCTGGGACCCTGTGTCTTACTCAGCCTTCTGGCCTAGGGGGGCCCTCTGGTTCCGTCAAGGTGGCTTGCCCACCCCGCTGTTTCAGCAGCTGTCACCTGACTCGTGGACTCTGCCCTTCTTCTCTGTGCCTCCGCTGGTGCGGGGGACGCCTGCATGCTGGGGGTGGGCAGCCAGCCTAGCCACCAGCTGGGGGGAGAGCCCCTCAGCCACGTGCTTTGCGCCTCCGAAGCCCCCCTGTCCTCACTCCAGGCCTCAGACCTGCCATCCTTGTGGAGCTCCCCCCGATCCCAGCCGAACCAAACCTGAACTCTGGGGGCAGGGCTGGGCTGCCCCACGGGACCCAGGGGTCATGACGTGGAGGGGCAGTGGACATCCCCCATCCAAAGCCAAGCCGAGACTGGCCATGGACCCCGCCTCGTGCCGTGTACTCACGGAGCTGCGCAGTGTCTCCTTAGAAATAGTCAAAAGCTTTGCCGAGAAAATAAAGATATGACTATATTTGACAACATAAAATCTATATATTTTTCACCCCTGGAATCTAGCCGAGCTGCATAGCCCCTCTGCTCCTGTCTGCGTCTTGCTGTCTGTGGCCTTCCTACTGTGTCTTGTGTTTTGGTGGACGTGGTCAGGGCCGGGCCGTGGTCCGCTCTGTCCCTAATTCTGAACAAGCCCCTCGGGAAGAGTGTGGACTCAGGTCTGTGGACAAGGTGAGAGGAACTGGTGCCACCCTGTACTCTTGCTCTGGCCTGAGACCTGCCTGCCTGGTCAGAGGGGCCCCAGCCCACTCCGGGTCCTCTCTTTTGTGGGGTCTGGTGGGACCTTCGACAGGCTTTGTCTCTTGTCAATGGAGGAGGCGACTCTTTGGCCCAAGCCCGGGACAGGCGCTGGGACCGTGTCAGCCAGGCTCCAGCTCGTGCCTGTGTGCGTGTGTGTGTTCGGGATCCCGCATCTATGCAAAAGGGGCAGAGCTGCCTGGGAGGCTCCAGCGGTAAGAAGCAGCGGCCCGCCGGCTCAGGCTCCAAGCCCAGACTGCAGGGTCCAGAATGTGGGGCTGGAGGCAAGGCCAGGGCTCCGGAGCCTCCCACTGAGTGCTCATCCTCCAAGGCTCCCCTTTTCCTTCCTGCTTAATACCTCCTCCTGTTGGGCTGTGACCTTCTCTCCTGCCCTCCGCTTCTAGAGCAGAAATCTCTGGGGTCTCCCCTCTCCCCAGCCTCTGGCTGGAGCTGATTAGATCCTGAGCAACACTGTTCTCAGGAATCACCTTGTGGAACTGCTGGTCCCTTGGAGCCCCGCTGCCAGAATTGGCTTCCCCTCAGTTGTGGGGTCCAGGCCAGAGTTGGCCAGGCTACTCCTCTGGTCCAGGCTCAAGCAGGAATCAGAGTCAGGGGCAGTACTCTGCTCAGAGAGCTGGCCTCAAGTGAAGTTTATTCCAAATATCTCCCAAGGGGATAACTTAGCTTTTCAATGAACACAGTTCCCAGTCACCAGTAGCACCGGCGTACCTGGTAGCGCCTTGCTGGGGGGCGGTGCAGGGGGCAAGTGACAAAATTCTGGGGTAGAGGCCTACGGAGGGGCCTCTGCCCAGTAAACTCATGACCCCTCTGTGACCTAGGGGTCAGTACAAACAAGTCATAGTGCACTGTTAAATTCAGCCATGCCCTTGACAGAGAATTCAGGGGATACAGGAAGGGGGTGGGAGGTGGGGAGGGGTCTTCACTTTTGTCTCCTTTGTCCTATTGATCTGACAGAGTTGTACCTACAGCAGAACAGCTCTGGATTAAAGCATGAAAACACAATCAGATCCATCGCCTGTTTTCTTTATATTGTGTCTTTTGGGGCAGTGAGGGGAATGAAGGGGGCTCACGCTGTCCCCACCTGCATGGGAGTCAAAACTCACACCCTGGAAAGAGCTGAGGGGGCAGAGATCTTTCCTGAGGTAGAGGGGACCTGAGAGCTGCAAGCTGGCTCAGCTCTACCGTGCGTCATTTGGGGGTCACTTGGCACCCCCTCGGTGTCAGTCCCATTGGGCCCTGAGAGTGCACCTATTCCATCCTCTCCAGCACCCCCGAGGTGATTCTCACACCTACAGATGCAGAAGCCAGCTGGAGTCACTGAGCAGGGGGCGCTCTAAAGCTAGTGCCCCCCTCCAGAGCCCACACTGTCCCCCACCACCACCCAGCCATCCCAGCCTCACACCAACAGGCAGCATGTGACGCTGGCCAAGCCAAGCCAAGCCATGCTGTCAAAGGCAACACATAGAAAAGGCCTCGGTCTCACCACTGCTTAAAAGACAACCAACACTGGTGCGTCATGGGACTGAGGATTCTGGAATATCAATTACTTTCAAGGAAGGGATTTTATTTAAAATCAAATCTTTATTCAAAAGACAGTGAAGGGTTATAACTCTATACAGTTTGTGACAAAGAACAAGTAAAGGAAAAAGAAACAATTCTTAACCAAAAAAAAAAATGTATTTGTGTTCTCAAAACATGGAACTGTTTTACTGGTAGAGGCAAAAATTTGAAAGGGACCCAGCTGCAACTTTAGGAAGTGTTTAGCCGGCCTGCCGACGTGCCAAGCATTTAAATCAGCACAGAGAATGGCCGCCTGTGGGCCCTGTCCCGGCCTTAGCCCAGTTGAGTGGCTGAGACTCCAACGAGGCCAGTGTATGTAAATGACAGGCGCACAGGATGCCATGTCGCCCCGCCCGGAACACGCCCCCTTGAGAAGACCCCGCCCCCTGGAGACGGCCCCGCCCCCAGGCAGCACGCCTTCGCAGGCACAGACTTTCCCTTTCTGGCAGGAGGGTGACAGGGCTGAGCTGCTGTCCCGTGGCCTCAGACGTCAGGGATAGAGTGGTCCATGGTGTGGTGCAGCAGAGTCGGGGACAACCTAGATACAGCAACAAGGACATTCGCCAAAACTGGCAGCACCTTCTCCCCCTTCTCCCAAAAACCTGTGCCTCCCTTGCCTCACCCCAAGTTACCAGAAGGCGGTGGCCAGGAGGTGAGGAGAGGGGAGGGGGGGTTCCGCAGGGTGGGGGAGGGGGGCGGCCGGAGGAGAGGGGGGCCAGGGGGTGGGGGGGGTCAGCCTTACTTTTTGACCATGTGCTCGTAGATGACGGTGGGGATGATGGTCAGGGTGATGACGTTCCCGGCGGTGGCCAGAATCTCTGTGACTTCTTTGTCCTGGAGAAGAGGCGAGTGACAGTCACCTTGGGGGCCAGGGGCAACAATGAGGTACCTCTGTGAAGTGGTCAGCGTGTCCTTGCTGGAGTCCACCACTGACAGTGACGGTAGGGAATAGGTTGCCCCTTGAGTGAGGGTGGCAGGCCCCAGCTGAAGCAAGAATGTGGGCCTCCCATCTGAGGCTCTCTCAGTAAAATGGACTCACCTCTCCTATCCTCACCTCGAGGGCCTGTGTGGGCCTGACACCGAACAGCCTCACAGACATGACTTCCCCCAAAGAGCCCCGGGAATCCCACCAACCACACGAGTATGCCGTCTCCCAGGCCCCAGTCACACCGGGATTCTGACCCCAAAGCAGAAAGAGAACCACGCTGCAGTGGGGACAAGGGGGGACAGTAGGCACACCCACCCACCCTCTTCTCTGGGCTCCTGTCAGCCTGAGCCGAGGCCGTGGGGTACCTCTTCCTCTTACATCTTGTTGACCAGTAAAAAGAAAGGCCTGCAGAAGCTGTTCAGATCATGGGGAGAACAAGACATGAGAAGCACCTACACAGAGTGTGCCGTACAGCCCAAAGCCGAATGCTAAGGCACGAGACGAGCCTCTGGCCCTTACTTGGAGACCGTGACCTTTACTTTGCACAGATCTCCGACTTGGCTGTGTGTTTTCCTAGCTGTGCCAGGATCAATGGGAGAAGATATGCCAGATGCGACTAGATGGTCAGGCATAGGGGAGAAGATGTGTGACAGGAGTGACCTGGAGATGGCCCTTATGAGGGAGGGGGAGTGGCTCACAAGACTGTGTCATCTGTGGGGTGAGATGGCAAACCCCCCAGGCCACCTCCACCTGCCTGTGAGCCCCAAAGCCCTGGATGCTGGAGTGGGGGGGGACCCTCACTCTAAATCACAACTGGAATTAAGAACGGCTCTCAGTCCTGGTGGCATCAATCAGGATAAACCACTCTCGTTTTTCCAGGGACCAGAAGCCATGTGACTCAACCTCTTCTGGGGTCCATTCCCCGAAGGCACCCACCCTGTCCCCCAGTCTATGTCACAGCACTGGCCCTAGACCATTTGCTCCTTCTTGTATTTAAAGATAAAACTCACCACACACACACACTGTTGGGGAGAAGAAAGAGGTAGGAAATGGGCTTCTGAAGAGCCATTTCCTAAAATATTCCTATTAGTGAACGTGATCCAGGATACAAACAGAAATATCACACAGAATAGACCGTGCAGCCAGGAGCCCCTCACCCCCACCCCGGACACCCATTTCCTGACACACGTCATCACCACCACCACCACCACCTGTTGTCACACCTCTGGCCTTCATGAGTAAGTAACATCAGCGAGTATTTACTGAGCACTTAGTGTCTGCACTGTGCTCGGAGCTCTCGTACCTTTGTCTCATTGAATCCCTGCAGCAGCCTTAGGATGAGGATCTGAAGCTGGGGCGAGCGCAGCAGCCCACCCACAGACACGAACCTTCCCACCACCTCTCGATCTCCCAGTCCCTGAGGTCCTGGGATGGAGCCATGCTCCGCCTTGCTCACCTTCAGCCCGATGACGTTTTGCCCATTCACCTCACACACATAGTGGTTGGTGAGGAGCCCATTACGGGCCGCGGAACTCCCTTTGACCAAAGAGATGATCTTCCCCTTCTTGATGACGAAGCCGACGTGGCCTGTGCTGTCCTTGTGCATGGTGATGGTCCGCTGGAACGGCCTGGCAGGGAGGGACAGTGAGCTGGGCCTGGGACATAACCAAGGGCAGACAGACAGGCTCCTGGGACCCGGGTGCTCACCTGTCCCGAACGATTATGACAATCTTCTCAGCCGATGCCTTCTTCACCACCTGGTGGGCTTTGTCCGTGCTCCACCCAGCACAGTCGCGTCCATCAATCTGCAGAATCTGGTCCCCAAAGCGCAGCCCCACCAAGGATGCAGGGGTGTTGGCCTGGACCAGCTGCACGAAGATCCCCTGGAGGAGGTGAGCCCCGCATTCAGTTCCCCCAGCCCACCCTGAGCCCAGGCGCCTCCTCCTGCACTGCTGTTTGCCTCCTGATCTTCTCAGAGCCTGCTGGGCCCTGGGACCGCAGCTCTGTATAGCAACATACAGGGTACCCCATTTTCCTGGTGAGGAAACGGGCCACACAGCTAGGAAGCAACGGAGTCAGGAATTCAGGAGTTTTCCCGGTATCTCAGATGATAAAGAATCTGCCTGCAATGCAGGAGACTTGGTCAATCCCTGGCTTGGGAAGATCTTCTGGAGAAGGGCATGGCTACCCACTCCAGTATTCTTGCCTAGAGAATTCCTTAGACAGAGGAGCCTGGCGGGCTACAGTACATGAGATCGCAAAGAGTTGGACATGACTGAGCAACTAACGCTTTCAGGAATTCCAACTAGTGGCTGCATCCCCAGTCACCAGATTACAAGGCCTCTCAGACTGGCATCTAAACCAACACCCCCACACCCCTCACCTTCCACTGTCTTCAGAAAGCCTCCCAGAAGCCAGATCCCTCTGAGTGGGGAGCAAGGAGGCATGAAGTCCCAGGAAGGGCAAGTGGAGGGTCCCTGGCACAACCCAGAGCAAGCCCTAGTGCCTTATGGGAGGGGATGGAGAGGACGAGCTTGTCTAGGGCTCAGGTGAGCCTTGGCTCCCGCGGGCAGCTCGGGCCGCGGGCAGGCGCAGTCCAGCACGCGAGCTCTCTCTCTGCGTTCCGCGGGGCCCCTCCCCTCCCGCCTGACCCCAGCCCCACCTTGTCGATGGCCTGCAGCCGCAGCCCCGTCTTGCCACGCTCGTCCTTGCATAGGTGGATCTCGCGCACACCGGGCTTGATCTCCGCACGCAGCGCGCCCAGGTTGTTCCCGGACACCGGCGCCACCACCTGGCCCGGCGAGGGACCCGAGACCGCTGCCTGCAGACCACAGGGGAGCAGAGGTCAGCCAGCGCCGTGGGGCCTCGTGCCTCAAGGGTCCAGGCGTGGGAGCAGGGATTGGGAAAAGAGAACGGGGTGGACCCTGAGCTCCAGCCCACCGCAGACCACACACACCTCTTGCGGGCAGGAGGACACATGGCGCTATGAAGCCACTAGGGGGCGTCAAAATCCACACACCAAAAAAACACAGCCAGGAAAATAGAGACGGGAGGACAGGTATGTCTATAAAAGGGTCCTCATTTTCCAAGACAACTTGATGTCAGAAGAACGTTTTAAAATCCACTTAAAAATAAAAAAATTCACAGAAAATAGTGAACAATGAGGGGGTAAAGGAGCTCAAGCTGATTTCTGTCTTAAAAAAAATTATGTCAAAAGTATCAAGATGAGTGAATACTATCCCCGCCCCCCAAAAAAGATCTGGAACAAGGCAAAGATGTCCACTCCCACCACTACTGTTAAATACAGTAATGGAAGGACTAGCCAGATAATAAGGCAAGGGAAGGAAATAAAAGACATATAGATTGGAAGAGAAAACATAAAATGGTCCCTATTTTCAGATGAGATGATGCTTTACTAGAAAATTCCAAAGAATCTACAGATAAACTCCTAGAACTCATAAGTGAATTTAACAAGGTCACAGGACACAAGACCAATGCATACCAAAAAAATCAATTGTACTTCTATATACTCACAATGAATACGTGGAAACTGAAATTAAAAATACAATACCACTTACAATCGCTAAAAAAAAAAAAAAAAAGAAATAGGTGTGGAGCTAATAAAACATATACAGGAATTGTATGCTGGAAATGACAAAACATGGATAAAAGAGATCAAAGAAGTGAAGTGAAGTGAAATGAAAGTCGCTCAGTCGTGTCCGACTCCCATGGAATATACAGTCCATGGAATTCTCATCACATCATCATATATTTCTACGTTTAGATAAAAACGGAAATAACCTTAGTAGGATAGATATTAGTAGAAAATAGTGAAGTTATTAAAAAGAGAAATTTTGAGTACTCATTACTGTTTTTTTAATATAATGTATTGTGAGTTTGAAAGTGAAAGTCGCTCAGCCTGGTCTGACTCCTTTCACCCCATGGATGAATTCTCCAGGCCAGAATACTGGAGTGAGTAGCCTTTCCCTTCTCCAGGGGATGTTCCCAACCCAGGGATTGAACCCAGGCCTCCTGTATTGTAGGCAGATTCCTTACCAGCTGAGCCACAAAGGAAGCCCACAAATACTGGAGTGGGTAGCCTTTCTCTTCTCCAGCGGATCTTCCTGACCCAGAAATCAACCCGGGGTCTCCTGCATTGCAGGCAGATTCTTTACCAACTGAGCTATTGGAGAAGCCTAATCAATGGTCTAAATAAATAAAGAGATATTTTGTATTGATGGATCAGAAAAACTAGATGAAGCTGTCAACTGTCCACAAAGTGATATACATATTTAATGCATTTCCTATCACAGTCTCTATGTTTTGTAGATAGAAGCAAGGTTAATCTAAACTTCATGAAAACACAAAGGAACTAGAATAGCTAAAACTAGTCTGACAAAAAAGTAAAAAACAGGAGAAATCACTCTACCAGATTTCCAAACTTTCTATATAGCTACAGTAATCAAGATAGTGTGGTACTGGGGAGAGACAGACCTTTGGAGCAGAATAGAGAATATCCAGAAATAGCCTCACACAAGTAGAGGCAACTGCTTCTTAACAGAGGTGTGAGAACAATTTAGTGAAGACAGAAGAGTCTTCTTCTTCAACAAATGGCATGGGAGCAACTGAACATCCATAAGCAAAATATGAATCGTGACCTCATGCCTTATGCAAAGACTGACTCAAGTTCAATCATAAATTTAAACAAAAAGTATAAGAGTTTTAGAAGTAAAAGGGAAAATTTTTCAGAACCTAGAGCTCAGTCAAGTTTCTTAGGACACCAAGTCATGATCCACAAAGAAAAAAATCAATAAATTGAACCTCATCAAAATTGAAAACTTTTTGTTGTCCAATAAACTCTTTTAATACAATGAAAGGAGAAGTTACACAGCGGGAGAAAAATATTTACAAATCAAATGACAAAGGACTTTAGAATAAGGTCTCAAAAGTTGACTTAAAAAAATAATCCATTTAGAAAATAAGCAAAATATATGAAAACATTTTATCAAAAAGACTATACAGCTGGTAAATAACCACGTGAAAAGATGTTCAACATCACTAGCCATTGCTGCTGCTGCTGCTAAGTCACTTCAGTCGTGTCTGACTCTGTGCGACCCCATAGACGGCAGCCCACCAGGCTCCCCCGTCCCTGGGATTCTCCAGGCAAGAATACTGGAGTGGGTTGTCATTTCCTTCTCCATTAGGAAAGTGCAAATAAAAACCAGGATAAGGCATCACCACACACCTACCATGAGTAAAACTTAAAATAGTGATAATATCAAATGCTGGCAAAGATGTGCCAACAAAACACTCATGCGTTGTTGGCAGGAAAATAAAATAATACAGCCACTCTGAAAATTGTTTGGCAGTTTCTTTCTAAAAAAAATTAGCCATACATGTATTACACTACATAGGAATTGTACTCCTGGGCGTTTATCCCAGAGAAACGAAAACTTATGTCTGTACAAAAATCTGTACACAAACATCTGTAATATCTTAGTTTATAATAGACAAAAACTGGAAACAACCAAAATGTCCCTCGAGAGGTTAAACAAACTGAGCTATAGCCACACCATGGAACGCAATCCTGCAATAAAAAAGAATGAACTGTTGAAACAGGCGACAGCCTGGAAGGATCTCCAGGGCACAATGCTGAGTGGAAAGAGCCCATCTGAAAAGGTCACACACCATGTGACTTCACTTACATAACCTTCTAAAATGATAAAATTATAGGGACAAAAACATGCCAGTGACTGCCAAGGGGCTGAGGATGCTGAAGGGGAGGCTGGGCATGATCATAAAGGGGCAGCATGACACAGACTTCTGTGTGATGATGTAGTTCTGTATCTTGATTGTGCTGGTGGCTGCAGGTGATAAAAACACACAGAACCTTAGACGCATTGTACTGATGTAAAATGCCTGGTTTTGACATTATAGTAGTTACATAAAATGGAAAACTGAGTGAAGAGTACAAGGGACTTCTCTTGTCTTGGCAACTTCCTGACTGAATCTCCGATTATTTAAAAAGAAAAACTTAAAATAATTAAAAATTTTAATTATGAAAGTGCATTATCTGTCGTTTTTTTTTTTTTCCATCAAATTTAGGTTGTCTGGGCTATTGACCAAAGAGAGATCAATCAATGGATTAAAACTGGACAATGTGACCTACTTTGCTTCCTGTGTGTGCTCCCCTACATGACTGTCAAGGGCGTCATTTTGGAAAACCACTCCAGGGTGTCACCAGCTTTGCTCAGGATCCTACATGTCCTCATCCTTGCTGATTTCTCCTGTGAAATCCTCATTTGTCAGTGTGGCAGCTCTCATCGTCACTTCTATCAATTTCATGAAATCCCACAGCATTACCAAGATTTGTATTTGCACTTTGCAGTCGATTTGCACTGGACCAGCACAATGAACCAACCAGGAATGTTGAAGCTGATGGGTAGACAGTTTTGGGACTGATTCTATAAGTGAATATATTTTCAGGAGTGAATATTTCTATGTTATGATTTTTTTTTTTTTTTTTGCTCCCTGAAGTCATAGAGAGCAAGAGTTAAGCATTTTTTCATTTGGGGACTTGGGGCTGACAAGCTCCTCCTCACAGGTTCTGCCTAACCATGCAGCTGCTCCCAAGTCACAGGCACCCCCTCATTAGAAGCACCCAGGCTCATGCCAGGTTTAATGTCCTCCCTTCTCATCTAGCAGGCTCAGGCCAGCAGGTCAGAGGTCAAAGGGCAGGCAGTGGCCCTCTAGCCCCAAGGCCTGCAGGAAACCATGAAACCCCACGGCACTTCTCATGAAGGTTCAAAATGAAACGTGTCATCAAGAAACAGAGCCTCAGGGATGCTACAGAGAGAGGAGATTCAAATCTGTTTAAATGGCAAGACCGAGGAAGGAGGGCCCGCATCAGGCAAGAGACAAATACCTACACTGGCACTTTCTGGAGTCTGAGGCAGGCTCTGCTGGACTTCTTGGCTGGAGAGGGAAAGACCCATATAGTTTTCCAATTCTGCCAGGTTAGGATACAAAACTGGTGGGAAGGGAAGGGGAAGAAGAGAAAGATGTTATTCTGGCCATGAGCTTGGCCACACCTGCCTGGCTCCCAAGTGATCACTCATCTTTGTTAAGAAACAAAAGGGTCCGTGATGCTGTTTACTCCCAAGAATGCAGTATATTCTTGAGATGGCTCTGCAGCCCTGGGAACACTTGCTGGCAATGTGGGTCCTCCCCTCAGATGGTCTGGGAGCAGCCTCGGACACAGAGCCCCTCACGGATCACTTTGGTGTTCAGCTCAGTTACCTTTATTTGGCACCAGCCGACCCAAAGGCAGCTCTGGGAAACTGCACGGTGAGGAGAGGGGTTGGGCCTGAGCTCACCAGTCAAGATAGCCAGAGCAGCCCCAGGGCCACTGCATACATCCTGGTCTCCTTATGCAGCCTTCCTCGGTGGCCCTAAGTCAGGGATGTCAGGCCCCTCACAAGGTCACAGCTTTTCAGCGTCCCCCTCAAAGTAGAGGGGACAACTGTACACAGTGCCCATGGCTCGGTGGCAGGCAAGAGGCAGGCTCTCGGAAATGGCCAGCAGAAGTCACTCTCGGCCGGAAGCACCCCATCCCCATCACTCACGTGGAGGTTGGGAGTCCCCTTTTCCCCGTACTGGCAGAGCAGGCATCCTGGGTACGGCTTTGGCCTGGGCCTGGGAATGGAAGGGGAGTGCCGCTCAGCTGTGGTCAGAACCCCAGAGCCCTTGGAGCTTGGGGCTCCCTGAGGCTGGGGGTCAGGGCGATAGGTATGCTCGTGGCCTGAGTGGGTATCCAACCCTTCAATAAATGTGGCTTCGCACACCTCCATGCCTCAGGAGGGAGGTTCTCCCAAGGGCCTGCAACCCACTGAATGTCACAACTCATTTACTACCTGCAGTGGCCAAGGTAATTATCAGTCAAAAAGCCCCCAGTTCTCAAAACCCACTAAGACCTCATGTAGGATGGAAGGAGGAAAGGGCTTCTGGGGGCTGAGTAGGCCAAACACCACGGCCACAGGGTTTACCCTGGAAGCTTGCCCTAGGGCATGGGGTCTGCACGAACCCCAGTGGAGGAAGCACTGGGACCGAGCGGGCACCAGACATAGGCCTGTCTGCAGCTGCTTGTCTTCTCCACCTGCTGTGATCCCACTGCCTTGGCCTCTGAACACCTGCTCTGCCCAGCAGGCCCCGCACTGGGGACCCGCATGCCTTGGGGCCAATAAGGAACTCCCAGGGGCCTCCAACCTTGATCCAAGACAAGCCTCCCTTAGCTACCCTGGAGTAATCCCGAAGCCTCAGCAGGGGACCCAGGCTAATAGCCTGGCAGTTTACCTGCATGGCCTGGTCCACCTTCAGGTCCTCCAGAGATGGGTACAGGGTGGCCATGGCTGCTCCTTGGAACACCCTGCAGGGCACAACAGAGCCGGGTGCTGAGGGGTGAGCGGAGGCACAGACACGTGCCACCCAGCACTCTCAGGATGAGAAAGACGTCAGGAAGGGTAGTATTATTATTATACTACTATTACATGATTATATATAATACATATTATATATATCATATATAACATATATTGTTATATATTATATATTCTATTATTATATACTTATACATTATATAATAATATAATATATTATACCAGTTATATAATAGGTATTATTATCCCCATTTTAGAAATGCAGGAGCTGGGATTGAGCCAGAGTCTGGTTCCCAAGCCCATGTTCTCCACTCCTACAAAATCCCACCCCACCGTGTTCAGCTGACTCTGGGCTTTAGAACCTGGACCCAGGGGTCACCCAGGACATGCTCACCAGGCAAAGTAGGACTGGGGAATCATGTCCTTCCCTGCCATGTTTCAAAGGTCAGAAAGCCTTACAAGATCTTATCGCTCAAGACCTAAACCTGGTCCAGTTGGTGCAGAGTGAGCACCTACTGTATACCCGGCCAGCATTAGGGGTTTGTGCAGCATCTTCCCACAACTACTTGGGGCTCAGTCCAGTGTCAAGCGGTTGGGGACTTCATATTAAAACAGGCAGCAGGCACCTTATAATTCCTCCCCTGCCCCCCCACACCCCTCTCCATCTCTGGGCATTTGAGCCCCTACTGCCATTTCCGGCTTCACTGGTGAGTCTTGATCTTGATCATGATGAAGGCCAATGGAAACTCTTAAAAACATGCACACAAACTGTAAGAGTAAGAGTTTATATGCTCAGCAGAGTATTGTTCATAGGGATAAAGAAATGATGGGGGACCATAAACATTTATTAAAAACCTTCCTACCTATCGGGGGGAGAACCAGAAGGACCTTGGAGCAAGGTACCCAAAGAAATTCAAAGAAATTACCCGCAGAAAAGCTTTATTTCCTCCCTAGATGAAATGTGAGCAAGGAGCAGTTTGTCCTTCTGGATTCTTCACCATTTACCCACTAACACACTGGCTCTCTCACATCTACTGGCCTTTGCTGGGCCAGTCCTCGTCAGCTGGAAGCTCCTACACCACCCTCCCGCCCTGGCTCCTGAGACAGTGAGGTCACCGCTGCCCCCACCCAGGGCCCTGCCCTCAGCAGGGACTGCGGACCGGCCTCCGGTCCCGGGCTCTTCAGTTGTCCTCAGTGTGTCTTCCCACCTGACCTGCAGTTCCTGGCGATCCAGGGGGTCCTATTCACTGCACTGGGCCCACATTCCTGGACCAGGTCCAGAATCTCTGGGCATCTCGCCGGAGTGATCCCCAGGGGTCAAGGTCATCTTCCTCCATGACTCTTCCTTGTCCTTCCTCTGCACCTGCTGCCTTGACACTTATCAACTTGAAGCCTCCCCAACGACCCCGTACACACACCATCCCTTCTAGTCTGCCATCACACCCTATTATCCCCACATCCCATCACTAATCCTCACGCTGTCCTCCTTCATCTCCCCGCTCTTCTGCAGGAATCACAACATCTCCAGTGAGTCAACTCAACTGCTGTTCTCCAGCCAACAGGTCCTTTCTGTGTGAGCCTGGAATGCCATGCCACTGATTAAAGCACCCCTAGTGGCTCCGCCACTCTCAGAATCCAGTCCACATGCCCTTTACGATTCCTCCAGAGATTGGAACCAGTGGCTCACAGGCCAGATGCAAACAGATGTTGTTTGACCTTGCCAAGGACTTTATACATTCAAAGTTAAAAGCTTAAATGCAGAACTCGAGACTCGGCACTTAATAATCTAGCTTCACACTGCTCCTGAAAAACAGGACACTCTAGCAACCCTGGACCACCGCTGAGTGGCTACATCTGAGTCGCAGCCAACTCCCGGGCGCCCCAGACCCCCTCAGCCTCTGTTGTCTCTTACATCAAGACCGATTTACTCATTGGCCCTGAGTCCCAATAGACATTTGCTTGCACCCCCTGCCTTATTCTCCCACTTTCTTTCTTTCTACATGTCTTTCTCCCAACCGGCACCCTCAGCTTCAGCCACAATGAGCTACTTTTAGATCCTTGAATTAACTGAACTTCCTCGTGTCCCCAGGCCTTTGTGTGTATTATTATGCCCTCTGTCTGGCATACCTTTCTACCCACTCTGCTCCCCACCTGGCTAACTTCCAATTATTTTCTGTGTTCCATATCAGAGGGCTCTTCAGGAAACTTGCCTTGATTTGTGCTCCCCCTGCCCCACACTCGCCTCCTCTCCCAGCTCATGTTCTTAGTCTGTTGATCATTCACTACTCTGAAGCTGCCTCTTGATCTACCTATTGGGAGTTCCAAATGGGCAGAAACTGGACCTTCTAATTTATTGTGGACATCAACCAGCCCCTAGCGTGGACATCAACTCAATATTTCCAGAAGCAATGCATTCCGCCTGGGCTTCCACGTTTCTCCTTGTAGAGTAAAGTGCTAATGTCCTATGAACGTGCACCTTCCTAGGATGGAAGATGTGAGGGCCCAAACAGGCTTTGTTTGCCTTTCACTGGCTTGTTTTTTCTGTTTTCGTTTGAGTTAGTGTCAACATTTTAAAATCTGGAAATATAGAATTCTCCACTTCTATCTTGTATAGGAAAAAAAAACACAAAATACTTGGCAATGCAAGAGCAGGAATCATACACAAGCAACACTCAGCCAGGCCGGAGTCACAGCCTGCCCTTAGATGAGGTTGCACACACCTCTTGTTTCCCAAAGTACCCATCCAGCTGGCTCACACTGCCCGCTTGGTTCCTGGGGGCAGGCAGTTCCAGATCTTTGCCCTCACCTGGTCTTTGGGGCAGAAATGACCATCTTAAGGAGACAGGGATGGTCCAATGGGGAGAGGGAGCCTGGCTCTGACCTGCTTTAAATCAGCTGAGGGGAGAGGCCCCTTCGCCTGTGGTCTTCCCTTCTGTGCACACACTCCAGGAGACTTGGATCTTGGGACAGTCCTCAGAAGGTACCACCCATCAAAAACACGCCCTGGATCACACATGAGCTACAGATGTGAAAATAAGAGGCATCCCTGCCCTGCTTTTTCAAACACTGAAGTAGCAGAGCTTTTATATCTGTAGCAGCTGCCATCTGGGCAAGCAGAATCTGAGATCCACTTCCTGGAGATCCTTTCCAGGCTGGAATCACACAACCCATCCTCCGGGTCTGAGACACTTTCACCACTGCCACCTTCTCTGGGTCTCAACCAAGGTTAGGGATCTGGGTGGAATCAAGAGGCAGGAGTTTCCCTGCCTTTTAGCAATTCACAATATAGTGGGGAATGGCTCCCTGCCAGGAAATATGCATATCTCAATTATCCATCTACTCATTCACACTACTTGAGTGTCCATTGTGTGCCAGCGACCTTGGACCTGTTTGTTATGCAGATCCCTCTGCTTGGCATACCACCCTTCTCTGCATAGCCTTTCAAGCCTTTGAAGACTCAGCTCAAATGCAAGTTCTCCGCTTGGCTTTTTCAGGCCGTGGGACCCCTGGCTAGTTGGCTAGGTCTTCCTGTGTTCCCAAACTGACTGGTACTGCGCCTACTCTCAAGTTATTTATCATATTATACGATTACTATCTGGGTATCCCTTCATTCTGAACTCCATCTCAGAATGCCAGGGACTATGTCCTGTTCATCACCCTACACCTCCCCACTGAAACAGCACCCAGCACACAGATGCCGACAAAAATTGCTATTTGACTGAATAGATAAGTGGTTTTCCAAGAAACAGACTGGAAATTTGTGTGGGCATTCTTGGATGTCACAAGACTGAGGGGACACTAGCATTTAGGAAGCAGGGAGTAGTGACCAGGACCTTTTGTAATGCACAGAACAGCTCATCACAACAAACTGTCCCACACAAGTTTCCAATATCCCACCAATCTTAATTGAAGCAACAACAAAAAAAAACCTGTTTATAACCTGTTTTATATACAAATACAATGAAACTTTACCTGGTTTTAATATACAATATATCATCCAGAAATGTATACACCAGCTTATCTGAGGAAGTTATTCTTGGTTTTGTTCACCATTCTGAAAAATCATTGTCAATTCTCCACAACGCAGGTAGGTTACCAGAACACACTCGTGTGTGTCTGTGTCTGTAGCTGTCATAGTCACTCCACGCCTGTATACAGATACATTTAAGCTTTGACTCAAAATGCCAAATATAAACTTTGGCAAAATTCAGCTGAATACTATCTATTAAATCCAAGGTGGCCCTAGTGGCAAAGAATCTGTCTGCCAATGCAGGAGACTGCCTACAAGCAGATGATCCTGGTTGGATCCCTGGGTCGGGAAGATCTCCTGGAGGAGGAAATGTCAACCCACTCCAGCATTCTTGCTGGGGGAATCCCATGGACAGAGGAGCCTGGCGGGCTACAGGCCATGGGGTCCCAGAGAGTGGGACACGACTGAGCATCTGAGCACACAAATCCAAACTCCCTCGTTTTAAGTTAGGTACAAGCGTGATCTGGTGTAACCCAGTCTGAGCTTTTACATAGTGAAGTGCATATTCCTTTATTATAAACTATTTTCATTGCCCTCATTTCTCCTTTACAGTGCAGACAGGGCAACATGCTGTTTTGCGGGGTTTTTTTCAACTTGTTGCTGTTCAGTCACTCAGTCACGTCCGACTCTTCCCAACTCCATGGACTGTAGCGTAGGGCTTCCCAGGTGGCGCTAGTGGTAAAGAACCTGCTTGCCAGTGCAGGAGGCGTGAGAGACATGGGTTCAATTCCTGGGTCAAGAAGACTCACTGAAGTAGGAAACAGCAACCCACTCCAGTATTCTTGCCTGGGAAATCCCATGAGCAGAGGAGCCTGGCAGGATACAGTCCATAGGGTCACAAAGAGTTGGACACGATCGAAGTGACTTAGCACAGACTGCAGCATGCCGGGCTTCCCTGTCCTTCACTATTTCCCAGATTTTGCTCAAACGCGTGTCCATTGAGTCGATGATGCCATTCAACCATCTCATCCTCTGTCGGCCCCTTCTCCTCTTGCCCTCAGTCTTTCCCAGCATCAGGGTCTTTTCCAATGAGTAGCTCTTCACATCAGGTGGCCAAAGTAGTCAGCTTCAGCATCAGTCCTTCCAATGAATATTCAGGGTTGATTTCCTTTAGGATTGACAGGTTTGATCGCTGCTATCCAAGGGACTCTCAAGAGTCTTCTCTAGCACCACAGTTCAAAAGTGTCAGTTCTTCAGTGTTCAGACTTCTTTATGGTCCAACTCTCACATCTCTACATGACTAGTAGAAAAACCATAGCTTTGACTAGACGGACCTTTGTCAGCAAAGTGATGTCCCTGCTTTTTAATTCCTCTGCCTTTTCTTAATCCAGCTTGTACATCTGGAAATTCTCAGTTCACATACTGTTGAAGCCTAGCTTGAAGGATTTTGAGCTTACTGTGCTAGCGTGTGAAATGAGTGCAACTGTGCAGTGGTTTGAACATTCTTTGGTATTGCCCTTCTTTAGGATTGCAATGAAAACTGAACTTTTCCAGTCCTGTGGCCATTGTTGAGTTTTTCCACATTTGCAGGCATATCAGTGCAGCACTTTAACAGCATCACCTTTTAGGATTTGAAATAGCTCAGCTGGAATTTCATCACCTACATTAGTTTTGTTCACAGCAATGCCCCGTAAGGAGGTGGGGGTGAAAAGCCGCTCTGGACAAAACTACCCCCTCCCTCAGCCTCAATTTCCTGCTTTTTGGAAGCAGCCAGGCACACAACTCCGTGAACAGGGGGACCGGAGAAAGCACCACAGGTCCCTAGGGCTTGTTTCCTAATCTGTCCAACGATCGCTGATCGAAGATCTCCAAAAGACTCCCATTCTGACCCTCTTGTAGCTCCGAACTTTGCTCGGAATAAGAGGCGACCTCCCCTGGTTGCTATGGGTTACAGCAAAGACTCCGCCAGGCCGCTAGGGCGCGCTGCGGCGGCTAGAGCGCATGCGTCTAATCCATCCGGGGCTGCGCACGGCTACACGCCGTTCCCAGGGTGCTCCGCGGTTGTGGGTGGAAAATGGCAGCCTCCTCTGTGGGTTGTTGGTCCGGTGGGATCCTAGCATCCCTCCGGCCTCTTGCTTTTTCCAGGCGCTCGTGGCTGGCACCCACATCCATACACACACACAAAATCAGGTAGAGCATCAGAATAAGGGATTTAAAGGCTCAATCGGGCTCCGCATCGCCTCTTACCGGTGTGGAAGCTACGCGGATCAAATTGCGCTTTCAATGGGAATGTCTCCCTACACTCCACACACCCCTGAGCCTGAGTCCATTAACGGCTTCCCGAAGGAGAGCGGGTGCGGCTGAACCCTCCCCTGACTGATAGGATTCCGTTCTGAGGCAGCTGTGGGAGGGAGGAGGGCAAAGTTGACACGCCTGCGCTCCGGGCTGCCTGTTGCTCCTTAGGAAGAGGAAGCTCCAGCGCTCCCGTAGGTTTCGGAAGCACCTTGGATCCCCGAGTATTTCCCACCCATTGAGACGTCACCTTCCCAAGTTTCTTGTCCTGCCCTGACTTCCCGTCCTGGTGCTCCGCCCCAGGAAGATTCACCCTAGGATCCCACCCGAGAATGAGGGCCTGCCACTCGGGGTGAGGGTCTTGGGCTTGGCCTGGCAGATCACTTCCCACAGCAAAACGACCCGCTGCTCGTTTTTAGAGATTCGGGGAGTTGGGTCTGTGGGGTGCAGGATAAAAGCCTGGGGCAAGGGGGAAGGCCTCCCGGAGGAAGCCAGGGGACACAGACTGGACTGTGAAGAATAGAGGTTCCAGAGGAGGAGAATGGAGTATGTTACTCCAGAGATGGGAGGCCCAGACCCAGGAGTCCAGCCGCCTTCCAGATCTTTACTGCCTCCCGCTGGTTGAAACTCATTTTTCCCAGCTTTGCTGCCACTCTACAGTGACCCCACCAAATGCACCCCATGGTCGGAGCCAGAAACCTGGGAGTTAGCCTTGACTCCTGCCCTCCAGCCTACCCATTTCCTGCCCTCAGAGTAAAATCTCCGACTTCAACTTGATATTCAAATCTCCCTGACCTGACTCCAGGTACCTTCTCCACTGACTCCTGATAACCTCACTCTTGTGCACTTACCCTGCATCTCATTCATTCCAGACTCCTGTTGATCGTAACTCACCCTGCTAGTTCAGCCTCTGTGCTTTTACAGATGCTGTTCCCGCTGTCTTGAATGCCATTCACATCTCCCCCGCCCCCACCACTTTGTTCATCTGGTGAACTCATTTTACCCCCAAATTCCCCAAACCAAACACAAATAAGCGTCTCCCTTTTCTAAACCACAGAATCTCATATTCATTCCACTAGTAATCTCATCATTCATTCCACTAGTGTTTTTAAGCACCTACTGTGAGCAAGGTCTGCATTTCCTAAGTTGGATTTCCACTACTCTGTATTTGTTTGCCTGTCTCCCTCTCTGGTGAGGAATGTTGCTCATTTCTGAAGCCCTAGTGTGCCCACTCCCTGGCACACAGCAAGGGTCCAATTACTGTTTCTTGAAACGGAAAAGCAGACCCAAGGGGAAGACAAAAAGTTCCAAAAAGACCTTTGAAGAAAAACCCTGGGCCTAGAAAGGGAGATAAAACAGTGCCCTGATGAGGTAGATGGAAAGGCGGGCTCCTGCAATGACACTGGAAGAGTTTGCTCAATATGATGCTGCTGATTTCCTACAATTAACTGGCTCCTATGAGAGGAAAGAACCCATCTAACCTAGCTCACCCAGAGAAATGTTCTCCCACTGCATTTTCCACGATTTCCATCCCTGAGCTTCTGTACTTTGTGGTATTCTGAGTGGTAGCAACTCCCACAACTTAGCAGCAATCAGGTTCTCAGAGACCAGCAGGGCTGAAAAGGGGTCACCAGCCCCCATCTTTGGGCTTTGAAATGAGAACACTTTGTTCCAAAGAGCTGACACTAAGGGACGCCCACTTGTTCCTGTGGACAACTCATCCATCCTTTAGAAGACAGTGTGCAGGAGGGAAGCGTGGGTTAGAGTGTCAGAGGAATAGCTCCTGGAAGGCCAAATTAGCCCAGGGATGTGGTGAGTTGGAAAAGAAGAGGCTGTTGCTAGGCCACCAGCTTATACCCTCCTCCCTCCCTCAGGCTGTACTGCCTGCTGGAGAAAAACTGTGAACTTCTTTCAAGGAGTGCAGATGCTTCTGAACCCAGGCACAGGAGAGGCAGAATGAGAGCAAGGACCTCGGAGGCAGGCAGGATGGGTTCAGACTGATGTGCTCTGGCTGGAGAGCAAGCACGGACAAGTCTCTCCTGCATGTCATTTCTTCCTTTGTAATATGAATAACAATACTTGCATCACAGAGTTGTTGTGGAGGTTAGATTCTTGAGATGTGTACAGAAAGTACTACCACAATAAAGGGCACGCAGTAATCGTTAGCTGTTGTTCATTCAGTACATTCACTTAGTAGCACCTAAGTCCCAGTACTGTTCTAAGTACCGGTAATAAGGCAGGGAACAAAAGAAAACCCCGTCTTTGAATGTCACCTGGCTGGATAAAGAAGTGTTAGTCAGGTGAGTAGGGAAGTGATAGGGAGTGGAGGATAGAGCCTGGGAGCCCAGGAGGCTCACTGCTGAGGGTGGGGGCCACAAGTGGCCTAAATGGGGAAGGAAAAGCAGTGAGGCTTAGGGCACAGCCACTGCAGTGGCCCTAAGGTGAGTGCCTGTTCTGTTTGGGGAACGTCTGACCAATGACACTGAAGTCAGTCGTTCAGAGGGGAAGTAGTAGGACAGAGCGTGGAGAGGTGGTGAGACAGACTAGATCCTTTACGGCCTGAGGGTCGTGCTGAGGGCTTGGCATAGACTCTTGTGAGATGGGAGCCAGCCACTGGAGAATTTTGAGCAGCAGAATGACATGGTCGGACTTTGATTTGGAAGATAGAAGAGGGAGCGCGAGTGAACAGAGAGCCCGGGCTACAGGTGGTGGCGGTACAGTTGTTAGTAGTTTGGACCACCATGTGTACAACAGCCCATGCAGTGCCTGCCCAGCACATAGCAGCCCTGTCTTAAGCACCATTTTCTGAGGCTAGCTGTGTGGAGGCATGCTCCTTTTATCCATGACCTCATTCAGTTTCCCCAACTGTGTGGGAGTCCCCACAGGAGGAAACCGGTTCTTGGGTCAGGCCACTGGCCCATGCCCCCAGCAGGTTCTCCTTCCTTGGTAGGGAGCTTGTTGATGGAAACAGCTTCAGGCAGAGAAGTGAGTAACAGAAACTGAAGCCTGCATTCAGTTTCTTGCAGAGGTTGCTCTGGTTTTCCAGGGGTCCATTGTGAGGAACAAAGTGTGGGTCCCATCCCTGTGATCACTGTCCCAGGCAGTCAGAAGGAGCCTGGATGGAGCCCTAGTGATGTCTGGATAAAGATCACCTACCCTTGAACCTGGCCCAGGGCTGGGCTCAGAAGAAGAAGCCCCTCTTCCAAAGTTTACATTTCACTGCCAGAGAGAAGCACCTTGAGAGGAAAAGGCCTGGAAGTCCCAGAAGGGTCGAAACAGGGAAAGAGGAAGACAGGTGAGAGCAGGTGTCCTCTTTGCCCCCTCCAACCCCCCTGCCAAGGGGCCCTGCGCCCAGCTCTTACCTGTAGTCAGGTGCTGCTGCTCGTCCTTCTCCAGCCGCTGCTGACGGACTATGGTCCCTCCCTGGAAGGTGGTGGCCCTTGTCCCAGCTGGGTTCCGGCTCCCTGGTCAGCTGACTCACCTGGGCCTGGAATGGGCCCAAGTACGTCCCTGCAGCTGGGTCAACCTGCCCGAGGTCAGCAGGTTCAGAGGAGGGCTTTGGCCTTAGTCTGGATGTAGAAATGGGGCTAGGGGCTCACAGCTCCTGTGGGGAGGGGTATGAACCAGACTTCTTGACCTTGAGGAAATCAGACTTGGATAGGACACCTACTCCTCTAAACATGAAGGCAGTTTGATGGGTCTTTAAAAATGGCCATACCTTGTGACCTAGCAATTCCTCTTCTGGGGATTCGTCATAAGAAAATAAGTAGGATGGGGTCTCAGGGCCCATCACTGTTTTCTTATAGTAGGGAAATCTAGAAATCTCCAAATGCCCATCACAGACATCACAGGGTCAGTTAAATAAGGCGTCTTTGGAAGATCAGAAAGCCATCAATGTCATTTACAGAAGCAATGAGGCGTCCTGTATTACATCCTGTAATACAGAGTCTGTATTCTTGGCTGCTATACCACATCACTACACAAAGATAAACGCAAAGTTCTAAAAAGATGGTGATTAAGAAAAAACAAGGATTAAGTGTGTTTTTCTTATCAGTATTGTTTTAGTTAGAGGAGTTTGAAATATGTTTTATAACTTTTTTTCTCATCAAAATTACTGCTTCCATTTTTCATTGCCTATTTTAGTAAATGTGATCAGTAGTCACCTAGTAACACAAATGAGAAAACTTAGACACATCTAAGATCTCTACTTCTTTTATACTTCCTACATCTAAATCAGTGGCCAAATCTTATGGTGCATGTATGAGTGGTGAAAAGAGCTTTATTTTTTCTTTTTTTTTTGGCTTATTTTGTAAGGTTTTTATTTTTTCACCTTTTTATTTTGTATTGGAATATAGCTGATTGACAGTGTTGTGATGGCTTTGGGTACACAGTGGAGTGACTCAGCTGTACACGCACATATGGCTGTTCTCCTCCCAGCTCCTCTTCCATCCAGGCCACGTGGCAGTGAGCAGAGTTCCCCGCGCTGTGCAGTGTGTACTTGTTGGCTATCCATTTCAAATGTAGCAGTGTGTGCATGTCAATCCTGGGGCTCCCTGGCTGTCCGCTCCCTGAATTCTTCCCTTCTGGTAACCGTGGGTTTGTTCTCTTATGAGTCAAAACAGCTTTAATTTACTATGGACCTACAACCACAAACCGTGCAAACTCAGAAAAGGCAAAATTATTAAAGAACCAAAAATAAAACCAAAAAATTCAGTAATCCTCTCAACAGTATCCCTGTTTTTAACATAATAAATAGTATATACTTATATAACTTAATTATATAAATATATAACATTTATAATTTTCATATATATTTATAAATAAAATACAAAATATGGTCTCATTTTTTTTTTTTAAGTCATGAGGAAATGTTCTGGCAACATATCGAAAAAAAATCAATATTATGACATCCATCTTGTGTTTGGTTTTCATTTTTTAAAAAGTAAATATGCACGGAAAACTGTCTGGGTGGTCATATCCTAAAACACTGGAAATTCAGATGGTGGGATTGTGGGGATAGGCTTTGATTTGTATTTCTGTGTCTGTTTCAAAGTGATGGGGTTTTCTTTTGAAGTTAGTTTTTGCTTTGCATGTTTATGATTTTTGTAAGGGGTGATCAAATTAAGGTTAATTGTTTTAAAAAGAAATTTAGATGAATTATCTCCAGGAAGGAGAACTAAGGGGCTCAATGCTGAGGCGGGAGGGGATTTTTTTTGTAATAGCACACTTTTTGTGCCTTTTAAATTTTGAAAAAATTTAATGTATTTGACCATCCCCCCAAATAATCATGTAAAATAGACAGAAAGCAGGGAAGAATTTAGCTGAGGTCCTGGTGGGTTGGGTGGTACAGAGGTGACCGTCACACCTGGTGCCTGGGGAGGGCCGGCCCCCATGTGCTGGGCAGTCCTGGGAGGAATGATGCAGGGCAGCCGCCCAGGGTGGGGTGAATGTCAGGGTGGCTCAGCAGGCCGGGCAGGCCCACGTCACAGTCCCTGTGAGGAGCCTGGACAGAGGGGCACTGGGGCATCAGATCCTGGCTGGGGCCCAGAAAATGTTCAGCCCATGGAGGAGACACTGCCAGCCTCAGGGGCTTATAGCCAAGAGCCCCACACTGAAGACCAAAGCAGGAAACAGGAACAACAGCAAGGATGCAGGGCATAAAGACCCTACCGTGGGCGCTTCACAGCCATTACTTCAGTGGCTCCTGCCATCCCTGCAGAGCAGGGTAAGAGGCAAAGTCCCTCTCGAGTGACGCAGCTGCAGAGAGGCTCCAAGGTCCTTTTTTCCCTTCTATGAGACAAATGCACTTGAAGCTGAGGTGTGGACACACCCAAGGGCTGAGCCACACGGGCTTGAAGTGTGTGGGAGACCATGGCTGACGGACCACCTTAGATTAGGCCTTCAAGTCCAAAGAAAAGTAGCAAATAGAGACCCTAACTGAACCATGTGACATCTCCTGCCCTCACCACCCCCGCCACACACACATATCTCAGTTCACTCAGTAGGGTCTAAAAGTGGCTTTCTTGTGACTTCCCTGGTGGTCCAGTGGTTAAGACTGCATGCTTCCACTGCAGCAGGCAGGGATTCAATCCTTAGTGCAAAACTAAGAACCCACAGACCCGCAAAAAGAAAAAAAAAAAAAAAGGTGGGGGAGGGGCAGGCTTTTCGAGAAGATGGAGGGAAAAACCAGCCCAGAAGGGTAAGGAACTTGCCTGTGGTCACACAGCATGTCTGTCCACACAGATCTGGGACAAGATCTATGTCCCCTCACCCCCACCTACATGCAGGGTGCTCCCTCTGTGCCCTGCTGGTTTAGCCACCTCCAGCTCTGACTTCTCCCCTATTGCAGTCACCAAGAAGAACTGATACTTTGCTGTAGCATGCCCTTGCTCAAAGTCTTCAGCGGTTCCCTACTGAATATAGTCCCTCCTATATTCATTGGAGGGACTGATGCTGAAACTGAAGCTCCAATACTTTAGACACCTGATTCAAAGAGCCAACTCATTGAAAAAGACCCTGATGCTGGGAAAGACTGAAGGCAGGAGAAGAAGGAGACGTCAGAGGAAGAGATGGTTGGATGGCATCACCAACTCAATGGACACGAGTTTGAGCAAACTCTGAGAGATGGTGAAGGATGGGCAAGCCTGGCATGCTGCAGTCCATGGGATCACAGAGTCGGACACAACTGAGTGACTGAACAACAACTGAAGGGAGAGAGCGAGGGTCAGGATCAGGACTGAATTCCCAGGCCTGACATTGAGACTCCATGGCCCATGTCATCGTCATTATCCTTTCAGCCTTGTTGCCCCAGCACTCCTACCTGAGCCAGGCTGCAGGCCTCCCCACTCTCATTATCCTTTCAGCCTTGTTGCCCCAGCACTCCTACCTGAGCCAGGCTGCAGGCCTCTCCACTCTCACCTCAAGCTTCCCTACCTTTGCTGCTGTTTCTCCTGGAATGCCTTCCCCCCGCCCCCACTCCAAGCTCCTCTTCCAGGAAGCCTCCATGATCACTTCCATCCGTGTGGCCTGTCTTGCTTCTGAGCTCTGGATCAGATCGTGCTGTTCCGTTCTGTTCTTTGATAGTAATCATCTTGTATTTTTCATGTGTCCTTTTTAAATTTTTTTATATTTTAAGCATGTGCACGCCTGGTCGCTCAGTCATGTATGACTCTTTGTGACCCCATGGACTGTAGCCCGCCAGGCTCTTCTGTCCATGGGAATTCTCCAGGCAAGAATACTGGAGTGGGTTGCCATGCCCTCCTCCAGGGGATCTTCCCAACCTAGGGATTGAACCCAGGTCTCCTGTATTGCAGGTGGATTCTTTACCATCTGAGCCACCAGGGTGGCTGGCCACCAATTACAGCCTAAGTTCCTTGAGGGTAGGGCCTAGTTATTACATGTACAGTGGCTATTTTCAAAATGAAAACTAGAACCTGTGCTCCGACCAGGATATGTTTCTGCTTTGTTATACACTCGCATAACCATCTTCAAAAATCTAAACCATTGGTATCCAATATGCACCATACACTCAGAAACTCTATACAGCACCCTTCACAGACCTGAGTAATCAGCCAGTAACACCCCTTGCTGCTAAGCCCAGAGGCAGCTCAGAATTCTCTCAGAATAATGTGGCAGGTAGCTAATACCACCTGGATTTGGCCTGTGAGATGAAACCTCTGCATCACCTGGAATGGGCACTCCTTGAGAGCAGGGACTTGTCTATGGGATTCTCATCCATAGGGCCAGCACCCTGCCTGGTATATAATAGGCTCTCAATAAGTATCTATTGACTCAATGCATGCCCTCCTAGAAAAGTCAATCACAGATATAAATGTAATGACTAACTCATTTAAAAGATGGGCTGGGCTGGGGCCCCAGATCTCTGTCTCAGATCTATGACATTGCACAAGTTACCTAACCTCTCTGAGCTTCAGTGGTACCTGCTTTACCAGCTTGTCATGAGAATTAAATGAATCATATGCAGTGCTTAGGACATAGCTGACACTCCATAAACATGTTTCCAACTTCCTCTTGGAAGGAGTCCAGCTACAAGTTACTGAAACAAAAGTCAACTGGTTCAAGTCAAAACAAGGTTTTTTTTCATGGAAGAAGGGGGAATGGCTGCTGGGCAGAGAGAAGTGCCAACTGCACACTTCTACCCTCTGCCTAGAACTGGGATGGTGTAGAAAACTCGGGTTTCGTCACCACAGCTGCATCAGTACCGCTAAATGATAACTGGAAGTGCTCCATCTGCATGTGGAACGCTCTGCTGAGCATGGGGTAGAGCCCAGTTTCAGGTTGTTCCCAGCAGCCGGAAGATGGGGAGGGCGGAGCACCTTGCCTAAGGCCACACAGCCCGGGGGTGTGAACAGGCCGTGGCTGTGAACTGAATGGAGCCATCAGGGCTCAGGAAGCCTTCCCCATCCCCACAGAGCTGAACCATGGATTTCTCAGGTGGGAGCTGAGCACCAGAGGGCTGATTCCCTTCATGCTTCACCCCATTTAGTTCTACTTAGCCCCTAGCTTGGAAGCACAGGCTCCTGCCAGAGACCCCAACATGGGCACAGGCACCTGCCAGAGACCCCTTACAATACCACCCCCTCAAAAAATACCTGAAAGTGGTATCCTAAAGGGGGCACAGCATATCGTATGGCTGTGGAATCCCAGCCCGCCTGGGCTAAAATCTCTATGCTTAGGCCGCGTGAACTTGTGCAGGTCACTCCATCTCTCTGGGCCTCGGTCTCCTCACCTGTGAGAATGATTTCACTTCGTATCTATTAGCACAAAGTGTGCAATGACACGGTGCCCATGGGAAGAGCCAGCTAAATTTGAATTATTATAATATTGAATACATTATTGAATTTTTGTTTTATCCAGGTGAGAAAAAGTGTATCCATTACTGCTTTAAATGTGATCAGAGATCAAATAAACAAATTACTTGCATCCTTTCTGGACCATCCATCCAGGCTGGAGCTTCTCCCAGGATAAGCTTCCAGCAAGTAGGAAGCTGAGGTCCCCAGACGGCCCACTACTGTGGCGGCCCCACCATCTGGGCCCTTGCTTCCTCTAATCTTCCCCTTGAATCCTGTATTTCTCCAAGGGCACTGACCCCAGCCACCTGCAACAGAGACCTTTGGGTACAGAACAGTTAAAAAGACAGATTCCAGGGAACAACCAGGCTTGCTGCACCCTGCTCTGCCTTTGATTCACCTCTCCAGGTGACCGGGACACAACCTATAACGTGAGAGCTAATGTCTTACTCCTTCCGAACCTGGTTTCTTCTCAGATCCAGTGCCTACAGTGTGCTAAGCGTGGGGCTAGGGGCTTTCCACCCCTTAGCTCCTTGAAACCCCTAAAGCATGACCACTGGGGTGTTGTGACAAGTAAACTGAGACTCGGACAGGCATGGTGAGGGCCCATGATCACACGTGCTAAGCCGTGGAACTGGGATTCGAACCTAGAATCTGTCTGCTTTCCCTTTGCAGGCTGTGGCAGCTGTGCCAGCCTCATTAGCCTGGCCCTGGGTCTAACTTGGTATTTGCTGGTGACAGTTGGTCGCAGCAGCCAAGCTGCTTGACCAGAGGCACAGGAGGAGCATCTAAACACACACAGGCAACTTGGGGGTAGGGGAAGTGTCGGCATTTGGGCTTGAGGAGGGAAGTCGGCCAGAGTTGTGATCGTCCATCAACAGAAACTGGCTGTGTGTTACTTAAGTAAGAAAGGAACTTATTAAAGGTTACTGGGGAGCCCACCACCTCTAAGTCAGGCAGAGAGTCCAGCGTGGAAGTCTTATGGCCCAGATCACCTCTCAGCCCCTAATCACGAGACACTGACATGGCAACCCATCTCATTGACTCCCAGACCTGGCCAGTCCCTGCAGGACCTCTGTCCCTGGTGACTCCAGACACTGGATGTAGGCATGGCCAAAGTGGGTCTGTGTGCCCCTGTCTCCTTGGGTCATGGATCCCCCAAAATTTTGCACTGAGGGCACGTGACTGGGGAAGACTTCGTCGTGTGCCCAGCCCTCACTGCAAAGCATCTGGTAAATTAAGGGTGCTCTGTTGGAAGCATCATTGTTGTTGTTCAGTTGCTCAGTCACGTCCGGCTCTTTGCGTGCCCGTGGGCTGCATGCAGCTTGCCGGGCTTCCCTGTCCTTCACTCTCATTAGTGTCGTTAGGTGGGGCATTCACCAGACACAAAGGCGGCTTTAAAACAGGGCATCCGGTGAGAATGCACATGCCCACTGAGACCAGGGGTGGGTGGTGAAGACCCAGCCAGTTCTGAGGGCTGCCAGGAACCAGGGGCTGCGCCCGGTGGTTCACATCTGTAGGCTGCCATCCTTGTCCACAGGAATAATGCCAGTTTACTGATGAGAAAGCTCAGGTCCAGCATCACAGGAGGCATGAGCGCTGTTGATCTGGGTCCATCAGACCTGAGCCAGGGCTGGTGACCACCACCAGGACGTAGGTCATTGCTTTTTGCTTTCTGTGAGAGGGCCAACCCCACACCTCCAGATTGCACACTTGTAATTCCCCTGCCTTCTGCACGCCTCTGAGTTCTGCAGGATGGTCCCTCAACATCCCTGGGAGGGAGGCAGGCAGGGTATTATTGTCCCATCTTATAGGTGGGAACCCAAGTCAGTGGAGGGATTTGTCTGGCTCAGAGCAGCCATGAGAGGTCTGGGGTCTCCCCGCACTGGTCTTCTCTTATTAATTCTCTGCTCCATTTCCTGGGGAAGCCCGGCTTCCCTTCTGAAGAGAGCTTGGAGAGCCAGCTGGGAACACTCCTTTTCCCTGCCTTTGCCTGGCAGAGAGCCAGCTTCTGGGGAAGGCTGTGGGGTGGAGGTGCATGGGCCCTAGTGCAACTTGGGGAGGAGAAGGAAGGCAAAGAGAGCCCTAGAATGTATGTCCAAAGCCCTACTTCTCCAGTTGCTGGAGTTGCTTTGCTAAAGAATCCCTCTCCTCCGGGGCTGGAAAAATGTCCCCAGTCCCTTCAGCCCACCCAGAGATATCTCTGCCAGCCCTTACAGTAGGGCTTTGCTAGCCAGGTACAAAGCACATGGGAATTGTAGCCCACCTTCTTGGGCAGTGGATTTTTATAGGAGGTTTTATGATCTTCATTGACTATTGAAACATCTTTCCAGTCTTCGCAATTTTCACACTCACTCTGTACCACCTGCACCACTCAGAACGCGGATGGGGCTGCAGCTGCGATAGCAGGAAGGAGAGGGCAGAAGGACCTCCAGCTGAGTGACCCCCTATAGGAAGCCCACCAAGAAGTCCAGGCGGACTTCATACTTAGGTACTTAGGTGGCAAGGATTTAATCACATGGCCACACAGTTGCATGCAAGGCTGGGCGCATTACAAGATAATACTGGAGTTCTGTTACAAAGGAAAAGGGGAGCATGTGTACTGGGTAGGCAACAAGCAGTCTTTGCCCCTCATGTCAAGATATGCTAAGATCCAGCAAAGGGCCAACTCAGCTTCGGTCGGTCCCCACTGGGCCCGAGACACCACAGGTATACAGCCTGGACATTTGGCATTATATACCTAGAGCCCAATATCTATCAGCCCGTGCTGATAGGTGAAATCCCTCTGCCTAATCGCCCCAGGGCCAGGTATTTGGCAACTGGAAATCCCCTACAGCCCAGAGCCCACTGAAATTATTGGGACCAGTCCTTCCCAAACTGTTCACCTTGCCCTACCTTGCTTTTTTCTTGAAAACCCCAGTAAAGGCTGTGGCTTAAGCCTTCTCCCCTCCCCCTCCTGACCACCCTGTGTTTTTGCCACTCATGGCACGTATGTTTCCTATCTCTAGACTTGTGCATGCATAGAACCTTTGTTTCCCTGAGCCTCCCCTCTGCTCCATGGCCACACCTGATGAACCATCTCATAAAAGAACACAAGACAGGTCTCCAGACTGAACATCCTCCACCCCATTTCTCAGCTCCACCTTGGTTCTGCTTTCTGGAGAAATGTACTAGTCAAGGGAGGAGAGGTCACACGCGCTGCATAAAAAACCACCCAGGTCTTAGCAGCACCGGCACATCCATCAAAAGCCGGTGGGGCTCTCCGGTCACCTCCCCAGGGCCCAGGAGACGGAGAAGCCACCTGCTCAAAGGCTAGCAGAAGCCACGATGGAGGAAGAGCATCTTCACCTGGCAATTGCTTCTGCCCACATGCACCTCATTGGCCAGGGCTAGACAGATGACCCCACTCGATCACAAGGGGGCAGGAAGTGCCATCTCCCCATGTACCTGGAGGGCAGAGCCTGGGAAATAACATGGAGAATGACACTAAGGACCACCTCAGGCCTCTGTTTGGGGGGTCACCAGGCGGCTGTGGTCACCTGTGCAGGGGCAGAGGGAGCCTCTATGTCCTGGATATGGGGGTGGGGCCACACTGAGTCCAGCAGCAGGGACCTACCTGGCGTGGGGGGCACTGAAGAGAAGAAAGACATCTGACAACTCCGAGCCTGGGGCTGTCAGGCCAGACAGGCCTTCCAATCCGCCTGGTTCCTCTTCTGCAAAATCGAACGCATGCTTCTCAAACAGCAGTTATGGTGAAGAGTAATGAAAATAACACAAGTAACATGGGGAAATGTGCCTTTTAATTCCCAGCAGCCTTTCATGGAAGGAAATACTTTTCAGTGGAAGACCCTTTGCCCGACTGAGCCCTTTGATGAGCTCAGGTGGACAAACTTGAGAGCAGAAGGTTGGCAAAGAAAGGTTTAGGGGAGGCAAGGGGCTTAAGACTGTGTTTATAAAGCACAAAATATCCCTAAGATTTCTTTGGGGGTGACCTTGTCTATTTGGGATGATTTGGGGGGAATCAATGGAGATTATTGGGCATCCGGGCTTCCCTAGTAGCTCAGCTGGTAAAGAATCTGCCTGCAGTGCAAGAGACCCTGGTTCTATTCCTGGGTCAGCAAGATCCCCTGGAGAAGGGATAGGCTACCCACTCCGGTATTCATGGGCTTCTCTGGTGACTTGGACAGTAAAGAGTCTGCCTGCAATGCAAGAGAGGTGGGTTCAGTCCCTGGATTGGGAAGATCCCCTGGAGGAGGGCATGGCGACCCACTCCAGTATTTTTGCCTGGAGAATCCCCATGAACAGAGGAGCTTGGTGGGCTACAGTTCATGAGGTCGCAAAGAGTCAGCCACAACTGAGTGACTAAGCACAGCACAGCACAGCATGGGGGCATCCAAGCCCCCCCCCCAACCAACTGCCCCTATCAAAACTGGGAAGAAATCAATTGTTTGTATAACGGGAAGAGAAGATTCAGGGGTTTCTGTTGGAGTCCACAGGATGGGAAGCAAAAGGAGGGAAGCAGGAGAGGGAAGGCAGCAAGACGACAGCCGCTGGCAGGAAGTAATGGCCAGAGAGGTCCCCTGGGGGCATGAAGGCCGCAGGAGGGTACTCTGAGGATAGGCTGAGGCTTTGAAGCTGTGATGTGATGTGAGCCCTGGTTCATCCCCGTGCCTCACGTCTTGAGCGAGCTCCCTCTGATGGCGGGATGCTTGCTGCTGCACGTGGCCACTCAGCATGCTGCCTGTGTGGTTCATGTTGCGGCAAAGCCAACTTGTGGACAGGGAGGCCCATTCTGCCTGCTGGGCTGAGGGTAGAGAGAAAGCGTATCAAAAAACCGATCCTGGTCCTGCCCACACAAAGGGACACACTGATAAGACTTGGACATACTCTTCCGGAAGCCTCCCGTGGCCAGCCCAGTGTGGTGGGCTTGTCTGAGCAGAGAAATGGGGGACAGGGCAGCAGAAAGACAAGAAAGAAACTTCCTGAGATCAGCAGTCACCTTGTTAATCTAGCTGTGCAGGCCCTTTGGCAGACAGGACAAACTGAGTCCTGGGGGGATCACCTTTCCCACAGTTACCCAGATGGCCACAGTACAGCCAGGGAGGAGGGAAAGGGGGGCACAAAGAAGGGGAGGCCTTGCCCAAGGCCACATGGCAATTCCGAGGCAGATCCAGGATGCGAGGACTCCAGAGCCCATCTCTTCCAGCTGCCAGCCTGGGAAAGCTGTCCAGCCCTTTTACCCACTTTTTGCCTCGTGCCAGGGAACAGGTTGAGTGGTGGGGTGAGGAGAGGCAGCGTGATCTAAGAAATCCACTCCAGCCCAGACACTACGACTGAACCGGTCCCCCTTGCGCCTTGGCAGGAGCAGCCATCCCCCCAAATTGACAGTACCTGGGAGGACAGCTGTACTCTGAGTGGGACACCAGACCTGGAGCTCAGCCTCATGCACGCGTGATCTCATGGGACCCTCAGGCAGTCCTGAGAGATGCCTCTGCTATTTTTGATTTTTCTAGACAGGAGACGGGGGCAAGCTGGACGGAGGCCTCGGAGCAGTCAAGAGCTCCAACTCTGAACAGGAGGGGCCTGACTGGGACTGATTGGGAGTGGGTCGGCGGGGGTGGAGTGGGGGTGGCTCGAGGGTGGGCTCCCCAGCCCGGATGCGCCCTGGCCGGAGCTGCAAAGCTGAGCAGGAAGGAGGAACAATGGACCGTGGCCTCAGCAGGGCTGCTGGCTTCCGGAGCCAGGGCGGGGCCAGCTGGGGTCTGGCCGGAGTCTGGCCGCTGAAGATTGTAGGAAAGAGGTCCCAGCGCAGGAGGCTAACAAGATTAACATCGTCTGAGCAGTCAGGTGTGCCAGGACCTGCGTTCACTGCTTTAGGTGGAGTTATCTCCTGGAGTCTTCACTTTGTTACTATCCCCATTTTACAGATGAAGAAATTGAGGCACAGAGAGTGTAAATAAAATAACCAAGGTTAAGTAAGGGGTGAAAGCAATAGTTGAACCTGAGTGGTCTGGCTCCAAATCCTATGCTCTTGACCACCATAAACTTGATTCACACACACACCCTACCTCCTTACACACACATTTTCTTGTAAATTTCCTTTTTCTCACTTAAAGCTTTCTATGTCATAAATACCGGAGAAGGCAATGGCAACCCACTCCAGTACTCTTGCCTGGAAAATCCCATGGATGGAGGAGCCTGGTAGGCTGCAGTCCATGGGGTCACGAAGAGTCAGACATGACTGAGCGACTTCACTTTCACTTTTCACTTTCATGCATTGGAGAAGGAAATGGCAACCCACTCCAGTGTTCTTGCCTGGAGAATCCCAGGGACGGGGGAACCTGGTGGGCTGCCATCTATGGGGTTGCACAGAGTCGGGACACGACTGACGCGACCTAGCAGCAGCAGCAGCAGCATGTCATAAATACAGTCCTCAGTTGTCCTTGTTGGAAGTCCCAACAAGCTGGGAAGATGTCCTTGCACCCAGCCCCTCACCCCACGTCTTTCCCACTATCTGAAAGACCTGATTTCCATTTCTACTGAAGGTGCTCTGTCCTTGAGCTAGGCCTGGTTCTTCAAATTTAAACTGGTGATAACATCAGGGATGGGCCAGTGGTTCCTGTGTCCATAGTGCTCTCCTGGCAAGAATACTGGAGTGGGTTGCCATTTCCTTCTCCAGGGGATCTTCCCGACCCAGGGATCAAACCCAGATCTCCTGCACTGCAGGCAGATTCTTTACCATCTGAGCTACCAGGGAAGCTCAGTGGGTGCTTAAGCCCCTCCTAATCTCTATCAGAAGCCCCTCCATCACCCCCAAAAGACGCACCATCTACATAAAATTATGCACTTATTATGCAAAGGAAGCCTTACCCGGCCTCCTTCCCACCCCGAATCAGACTAGTGCACCCAAGACCCCCCACCACAGAGAATTCCAGAGACAGCAGGGCTGGGGGGTTCCTGCTTGCTGGGTTCTTGGCTTTGAACACTAGATAAGGAAACACTGCCGGTTTCTTAGGATGTTGTTGGGTGAAGATGTGGCCCTTCCTAGAGTGGAAAAAGACATGGGAAGATCCAGCCTGGCTAGCAGTGGTGGCTCCAGAATCCACAGAAGGCAGGGTAGCTGGAGCAGGTGGAGGCGCTGGCCTGGGGCTTCCATTTTATATAAGATTAAGGCATCAGATTGACACCATCAAGGACTGGGAAGGCCTGTAGGAATCTTGGGCCCCTCACCCAACTCCCTTCCAACTGAGACAGACTGGGAGATCCCAGTACAGCAGGGATGAGGCCGGGGGTTGTTAAAGCCACCCCATGACATCTACTGGGAGAAACTCCTTTCCCAAAAAGGCTGATGGAGCTTCTCCTCCAAAAATGATGAACCAGCTGGACACTCCCATCCCAAAGTCCCCTTGGGTACTCAACAAGATCAGCTGGGAGCACTAGATGGAAGACCAAGATACCTGAGCTCTGTGTTCTGGTTTTATCTCCGCCAGGGGCTGCTGTATGACCTTGGACCAGTCATTCTCCAGCTCTGGGCCTCCAGCTTCCCCGCCCCACCACACCAGGGACCTTCAAGGACTCTTCCCACCTTGACAGGTGGTCTGACAATGGCACTTTCCCCTTCTGAGGCCACCTGAGCAGCCAGGTGGATGATCTGGTACAAGTCACCTCTTTGAACCTTCCTTTCATCACCAATTATTATTTTCCAAAGACAGTTATAATTTTGGGGTCATCCAGCACTCACTTCTTCTTATGCCATCAACTTCTGATTTTCTTCAGGGGAAGCCTCCTCTCCCACCTCAGCCTCGGGCAGTGGATGGAGTTGAAACCAGCCCTGACTACAAGGGGACAAGAGTGACTAAGCCAGGCCCAGACCTGCATTCCATCCCCTGAGCCTCCACTGAACTGTCCAGAGTGTAGTCATGTAGCCCCGTTCCAGTCACCGGCAGTTGGGCTTAGGACTTATTCCAAATGTTGAGAAGAATGGGAGCATCAAATCTGAGAGGGTCGGCTGCTGGAGTTGCTGGCAGCTGTCCTGCCTCTGCTGGAAAGGGAGCCTTTGCAGAGAGGCAGAGCCAGGTGTGTGTGTGTTAGTCACTCACTTGTGTCTGACTCTTTCCAACTCCGTGGACTGTAGCTCGCCAGGCTCCTCTGTCCATGGATTTCTCCAGGCAAGAATACTGGAGTGGGTTGCCATTCCCTTCTCTAGGGGATCTTCCCAACCCAGCGATCGAACCCAGCTCTCTTGCACTGCAGGAAGATTCTTTACTGTGTGAGCCACCAAAAGCCCCCCAATCCAGCTGTGCTTGAAGCCAATTGCCTATTCTTAGGCTTTCTACATCCAAGAGCCAATAAAGTACCTTTTTCACTTAAGCCAGTTTAAAGTGGGTTTTTGGTGCTCATAATGGGAAGAATCATGACCATTTTGGATTTACTTGATACTGTGGCAACCCAGTATTCTTGCCTGGGTAATCCCATGAACAGAGGAGCCTGGCAGGCTACAGTCTATGGGGTCACCAAGAGTCAAACACAACTGAGTTACTTCCACTTTTTTTTATAACGTTATCAATTGTAAGATTTTTAAAGAAAATATATCTATTTAGTAACTTTTTGGTAAAAAAGCATATCAGGTGTGCCCTCTAAAAAACTTACAGTAGTGTATTTTATTTCTAAAATTGCATATCATGGTCACTTTGGTGACCTGATCAAAGATTAAAGTTCTTCACATTCTTTGGATGAATTTGGCAAGTTTTGTTTTGTCTGGGTGATGGTAGGCTTCTGAACACTCAATAACCTTCTATTTCCATGTGGCATCATTTTAGAAGCCACTGTAAGGGATAATTAGGGATTCAATCTGATAAAATTCCATCAGGCTTGATCTCAGCCATCTGAGGGACTGGCCAGAGACAGTGAGGACACCTAACTCCCCCTCCACCTGCTGGCTGACATGCTCCTTGGACATCAGTTGTCAGACACATCCTCATTCCAGAGACAGGGAGATGCGTGTGTGGGACCCATGTGTCAGAACTAGTTACAACTGTAACTGAGGCATTTCCTGTGGGACAGACACTAAGCCAAGCAGAACAAGGGTGTGACCTTGGGCAATCACCGCCACTCTGGTCTTCCATTGCCACATCTGTAAATGAGAATAATAGCTTCAGGGTGGTTAGGAAATTTAATGAAAAAAAAAAATCAGTCATACTCTTGGAACTTTGGGTACCAGAATTTTCCAGTAAGTATCAGGCATCATTATTTTTTTTTTCATTCTCACAACTACTTTTTCAGATCAACACTGGTTTAGGACACTGAGAACAGGGACAAGTAGAGTCATGTCCAAGGTGACTCATCTGAGAAGGTGGTGGATCTGGGACTCAAAGCCAGGCCTGTCCAGAACCCAGGCTTATGTTTCTAACTAACGCCATCCAGACCTCCAGCCAGCAGCTGGACTCCTAACCCCAGAGGTGCAGGGTTTGGGGGGTGTGGGCCAAGGGGGACTTGAGGATTCAGTTCTTAAATGGGGTGGGGAAAGATCATATTCCGTCACCAGCCACAATCACTGCCCAGACCACTGTTTAGCCTGATTTGTGGAATAAATCAAGGATTTATTGGCCAGGGACTTGTCCAAGGCCATACTGGCCAGGGAGCGGCAGGGCTCAGGCGAGAGCCCCATTCTCTGTCTCCTCGCAAGTTCCTCATGTTTCACTGCCCTCCCCCTCTAGACCGTCCCAGCACAACGTCCTTCAGGAAGCCCCCTGGCCACCATAGTTCATGTCCACGTTTGCTGTCTTGCTCTGGCAAAGCCTTAATATCTGCTGGCACTTCAAACTCCATGGACTTTGGAGTTGGGCCAACCTTGGACTTGAACCCCTTTCTTGTCACTTATGAATGTAATCCTGGGCGTTTTTCCCTTCCCTTTCTGAACCTCAGTTTCCTCATCTATAAAATGGGCTACAGAAGCCCATCTTGTGGAGTCGATGTGAAGTTTCGGGCAAAGTCAGGACTGAACTAGTCTTTATGATCAGCAATTTTCTCACTACTCCCTCCTCTGCAGCATAATTATTGTCATTAATAATCACGAAATAAATCATAAGAATAATGACCAGAAAAGAAATTCAGCGTTGGAAAAGTTTCTTTATTGGACTTCACATAGACTTTTTCACAAACCAAATCAACAAATACAGTATTACAGTACAAAAAAAGGGAAAGTGATGAACTAATATTTCTGTCACAGTAATGTCTTTTTTCTTTTTGCAAAAATAAATAAAGAGTGAACCCAGTGAGCCTGGAGTGTGATCGGCACGTGTGCTGAAAGCCTGAGGTCACGCGGGCTCTGCTGCCGCCTCTCACGGTCACAGCGCTGTCACTACTTAGTCTGTTCAGACTCAGGGGTGTGCGGAACACCGGAGGGTACACCAGCTGTGTCTGGAGTTGAGTTTGACTGTTACAAACTGTTACCAAACTAGAAACAAATGCCTGTAGTTGAGTCTGGGTGTGTGGGGGGAGCCAAGTGTATAATAAAGTTCTCTGGATTAACTTCCATGTAGAACACCATGTTTATTACAGGAAAAGTAGTTTTAAACTGTGCTAATAGCCTGTTATTAAAACTTAACAGTAACCACAGTGACCATTTAGAACCTAGACTCGCAAAAGACTTTTACCAGGAGGAGAAAGTTAATCACTGACTTGGATAAGAACTGCCAGTGCAGAGTGATAATAAAAAGCAGGCGCCTTTCAGGGGTTTCATTACCGCTTCTCAACTCTCTACAGAAAACACCCCTCATAGTCCACACTGGGAAGCCTCGCTCTGCCCACCCTCGACACTCCTCTGTACTCAATTCCAGGTAAGTGTCCTTTTGATGATCACTGCTAGATTTAACCACAGGGCATCCCCAGAGAGGTGAATGAGGGAAGGAGGGAGGGAGCCATCGCCCGTGAGTCCCAGGCCTAACTCATCATAACAAGCTGTTTGTGTCACACCACTCTTTGTGCTTCAGGGCCTGGGTTATGCCTCCCCTGCTTTCCTGGGCCTGAGCCTAGGCCTAGTGGCAGAAGCAAGTGGCCACTGCATGCCCGCTGCATCCCTGGGCACCTCTCTAGAAGTCAAACCCAGGCTGGCACAGCCTCGCCGTTGTTACCTCTCCTGCTCCAGCTGCCTGGCTATCGGCAGACCTTGAACGTGCTGCAGTGTGGACGGTGACTGGTTTTAATTTTGTATGATTCCATTTTCTCTCTTCTCAGAATATCAATTGCTTCTTTTAAAAATTTGTTAACAGATTCCCTAAAACAGAGGTCCCTGATTTCCAGGATCTAAGGTGGAATTGATGTAATAATAGGAATAAGTTCAGTTCAGTTCAGTCGCTCAGTCATGTCTGACTCTTCCCGACCCCATGAATCACAGCACGCCAGGCCTCCCTGTCCATCACCAACTCCCGGAGTTCACTCAGATTCACATCCATCGAGTCAGTGATGCCATCCAGCCATCTCATCCTCTGTCGTCCCTTTCTCCTCCTGCCCCCAATACCTTCCAGCATCAGAGTCTTTTCCAATGAGTCAACTCTTCGCATGAGGTGGCCAAAGTACTGGAGTTTCAGCTTTAGCATCATTCCTTCCAAAGAAATCCCAGGGCTCATCTCCTTCAGAATGGACTGGTTGGATCTCCTTGCAGTCCAAGGGACTCTCAAGAGTCTTCTCCAACACCACAGTTCAAAAACATCAATTCTTCGGCGCTCAGCCTTCTTCACAGTCCAACTCTCACATCCATGACCACAGGAAAAACCATAGCCTTGACTAGATGAACCTTTGTTGGCAAAGTAATGTCTCTGCTTTTAAATATGCTATCTAGGTTGGTCATAAATTTCCTTCCAAGGAGTAAGTGTCTTTTAATTTCATGGCTGCAATCACCATCTGCAGTGATTTTGGAGCCCAAAAAAATAAAGTCTGACACTGTTTCCACTGTTTCCCCATCTATTTCCCATGAAGTGATGGGACCAGATGCCATGATCTTTGTTTTCTGAATGTTGAGCTTTAAGCCAACTTTTTCACTCTCCTCTTTCACTTTCATCAAGAGGCTTTTGAGTTCCTCTTCACTTTCTGCCATAAGGGTGGTGTCATCTGCGTATCTGAGGTTATTGATATTTCTCCAGGCAATCTTGATTCCAGCTTGTGTTTCTTCCAGTCCAGCGTTTCTCATGATGTACTCTGCATATAAGTTAAATAAGCAGGATGACAATATACAGCCTTGACGTACTCCTTTTCCTATTTGGAACCAGTCTGTTGTTCTATGTCCAGTTCTAACTGTTGCTTCCTGACCTGCATATAGGTTTCTCAAGAGGCAGATCAGGTGGTCTGGAATTCCCATCTCTTTCAGAATTTTCCACAGTTTATTGTGATCCACACAGTCAAAGGCTTTGGCATAGTCAATAAAGCAGAAATAGATGTTTTTCTGGAACTCTCTTGCTTTTTCCATGATCCAGCGGATGTTGGCAATTTGATCTCTGGTTCCTCTGCCTTTTCTAAAACCAGCTTGAACATCAGGAAGTTCACGGTTCACGTATTGCTGAAGCCTGGCTTGGAGAATTTTGAGCATTACTTTACTAGAGTGTGAGATGAGTGCAATTGTGCGGTAGTTTGAGCGTTCTTTGGCATTGCCTTTCTTTGGGATTGGAATGAAAACGGACCTTTTCCAGTCCTGTGGCCACTGCTGAGTTTTCCAAATTTGCTGGCATATTGAGTGCAGCACTTTCATAATAGGAATAAAGTGCACAATAAATGTTATGCGCTTGAATCATCCCCAAACTGTCCCACTGGCCCCAGTCCACAGAAAAATTGCCTTCCATGAAACCGGTCCCAGGTGCCAAAAAGGTTGGGGCCTGCTGCACTGGAGTGTGCAGTATGTCTGCAACTAATCCCAGTCCACTTTCTTTTACATTTTTATTTATTGAGGTACAATGGACATATTGATATAACATTACATTACCTGAAGGTGCACAGCTTAATGATTTGATACTTGTTTATAAGTCCACTTTCAAATGACACTGTACCACTTCGTGGGTACTCCAACTCCCTTGGAGTGGTCCCAATTCCTCCCTCCAATCCATTATAACATTGCTGCCATTCAATTCACTTTTCATATGCTAGAATCACCCTGTTCACTGTTGTTATTATTACTTTGGACAAAGAATTATCTCTAAGATTAGGTAGGTATACAAGCAATGAAGACTGTATTTTACCTTCATTTCTTCCTTCTCAGATACCTTTCTTCCTTATGTTGATCTGAATTTCCAATTGATATTATTTTCCTTCTCTCCAAAGAACTTCTTTTAACACTTCTTGCAAGGCAGGTCTGTTGTTGTTCAGTTGCTCAGTCATGTCCAACTCTTTGTGACCCTGTGGACTGCAGCAGCCAGGCTTCCCTTTCCTTCACTATCTCCTGGAGTTTGTTCAAACTCATGTCCATTGAGTTGATGATGCCAGTCTCTCCCTTTCTTCCTGCCCTCAATCTTTCCCAGCATCAGTGTCTTTTCCAGTGAGTAAGCTCTTCACATCAGATGGCCAGAGGATTGGATTTTCAGCTTTCAGTATCAGTCCTTCCCATGAATATTCAGGATTGATTTCCTTTAGGATTGACTGGCTTGATCTTGCTGTCCAAGGGACTCTCAAGAGTCTTCTCCAGCACCATAGTTCAAAAGCATCAATTCTTTGGTGCTCAGTCTTCGTTATGGTCCAGGTCTCACATCGGTACATGACTACTGGAAAAACCATAGCTTTGACTATACAGACCTTTGTTCGTAAAGTAATGCCTCTGCTTTTTAATACGCTGTCTAGGTTTGTCATAGCCTTCCTTCCAAGGAGCAAGCTGCAGTCACCATCTGCAGTGATTCTGGAGCCCAAGAAAATAGTCTGTCACTGTTTCTATTTTCCCCCCATCTATTGGCCATGAAGTGGTGAGACTGGATGCCATGATTTTCGTTTTTTGAATGTAAAGTATTAAGCCAGCATTTTCACTCTCCTCTTTCACCTTTATCAAGAGGCTCTTTAGTTCTTTACTTTCTGCCGTTAGGGTGGGGTCATCTGCATATCTGAGGTTATTGATATTTCTCCCAGCCATCTTGATTCCAGCTTGAGCTTTATCCAGCCCGGCATTTCGCATGATGTACTCTGCATAGAAGTTAAATAAGCAGTGTGATAATATACAGCCTTGACGTACCCCTTTCCCAATTTGGAACCAGTTCATTGTTCCATGTCTAGTTCTAACTGTTGCTGCTTGATCCGATACAGGTTTCTCAAGAGGCAGGTAAGGTGGTCTGGTATTCCCATCTCTAAAAAATTTCCACAGTTCGTTGTGATCCACACAAAGGCTTTAGTGTAGTCAATGAAGCAAATAGATGGTTTTCTGGAATTCCCTTGCTTTTTCTTTGATCCAATGGATGTTGGCAATTTGATCTCTAGCTCCTCTCTCCTTCAGTTTTTTGTTTGTCTGAGAAAGACTTTATTTCTCCTTCATTTTTGAATGATAATTTTGCTGGATACAACATTTTAGGCTGGTTGTTATTTTCTTTCAACACTCGGGTATCTCACTCCACTCTCTTCTTGCTTTCATGGTTTCTGATGAGAAAGCCCAATATAATTTTCATCCTTGTTCCTCTACAAGTAAGTTGTTTCCCTCCATACCCAGCTTCTTTCAAGATTTTCTCTTTGTCCTTGGTTTCCTACAGTTTGAATATAAAATGCTTTGGCATCAATTTTTTGGTATTTATCCTGCTTGGTATTTCTTGAGCCTCTTGAATTTGTGGTTTGGTGTCTATCATTAATTTTGGAAACTTGTAAGTCATTACAACGTCAATGACTTACAAATCATTTCTTCTCTTTCTCTTCTCCTTGTTTTCTCATTATGTGTACGCCACACCTTTTGTAAATGTCCCATAATTCCTACTTATTCTGAAGATTTTTTTCCACTTTGCATTTTTTCCAGGTTTATTGAGATAGAGTTGACATACTGTGTAAGTTTAAGGTATAAAATGTGATAATTTGATACACTTACATATTGCAAAATTATTACAATAGTATTAGTTATCTCCATACCATCACTTCACATAATTACCATTTCTTTTTTTGTGATGAAAGCATTTAATATCTACTCTCTTAACAACTTTCAAGAACATAATACAGTATTGTTAAACACCATACTTTAGATCCCCAAACTTATTCACCTTATAACTGGATATTTGTACCCTTTGACCAATATCTGCCAATATCCTGAGCCCCAGCCCCCAGAATCCACCACCTTCAGTTCAGTCGCTCAGTCATGCCTGACTCTTTGTGACCCCATGAGCTGCAGCATGCCAGGCCTCCCTGTCCAAAACCAACTCCCAGAGCCTACCCAAACTCATGTCCATTGAGTCCGTGATGCCATCCAACTATCTCATCCTCCATCGTCCCCTTCTCCTCCTGCCCTCAATCTTTCCCACCATCAGGGTCTTTTCAAATGAGTCAGCTCTTCGCATGAGGTGGCCAAATTACTGGAGTTTCAGCTTCAACATCAGACCTTCCAGTGAACACCCAGGACTGATCTCCTTTAGGATGGACTGGTTGGATCTCCTTGCAGTCCAAGGGACTCTCAAGAGTCTTCTCCAACACCACAGTTCAAAAGCATCAATTCTTGGCACTCAGCGTTCTTTATAGTCCACCATCTTACTGTCTAGAATTTGGCTTTTAGTGCATACTATTTTAGGATTGTTATGTATTCTCAGATTGGGGTTCACGCAGCTTCTTATTTTAGGACTGTTATGTATTCTTAGTTTGGGGTTCACTCAGCTTAAGTCAGTAAATTTATGCTCTTTTACCAAATTTGAGGATTTTTCAGTTATTATTTCTCTATATTTTCTGCACTGCACTCCTTCTTCTCTCCTTCTGGGACTCCAGGGACATAAGTGTATCTTGGTACTGTCTGACAGGCTCCTGGAGTTCTGTTTGTTTTTCTCACCTATTGTTTCCTTGTTCAGGCTGCATAGTGTGTATTGGCCCAACTTCAAGTTCATTGTTTCTTTCCTCTGTCTTCTCCATCCTGCCACTGTGTCCATCCAATGAGTTTCTTATTCTTGTATTCTTTAGTTCTAAAATTTCCATTTGGTTTTCCTTTATATTTTCTATTTCTTTGCTGAAACTTTTCATCAATTATTTCTCTATTTCAAGAGTGTTCACAGTTGCTTGTTGATCCTTTCCTTCCTTTACCCTTTCCTTTTTTTCTTATGATGGCTGCTTTAAAACCCTTGTCAGAATTTCATCATCCATGTAATCTTGATATTGGAATCTGTTGATTGTCTTTTCTCAGTTCAGTTCAGATCTAGTAATATTTTATTTTTATCCTGGGTTTTTGGGTATTATGCTACAACAATCTGTTTCCTTTAAAATAACCTTCTTCTTTAGTATGCCTTCAACCTGTTTCAGTTTAGAATGCATATTATGGCTCACTTTTGTGGTTTGTGTGTTTGACGTCCATTTAGTTCCAAATTCAGTGTTATTTTGGTCTGCCCTGCTTGTGTGCTACTCAGAGGCCAATCTAAAACCATGCAGTATTCCACATCATAGTTCAGTTCTCAGAGATTTTTCTATGTTAATTTCAGTGGGTTTCATGCATGGGACACTTGAGTGTATGCCAACTTCATACACAAATTAAAAGAATCTCTTGCTGTAGCTCCTCCTTCTCTGTAACCCTCCCCAACACTCCGGCTGTGAGGAGGAGAGTGTTGCCTCTGTTACTGTTGCTTCATGCGGAGCAAGGAAAGCAATGGGGCTCCACCCTGCCATGGAGTGGGGGGTGGGGAGGGTGGGGTGTCCCCTCTGATCACCTTAGTGCAAGGTGGAACTGAGACCATTTGCTGTGAAGAAGCCTGGGCGTGCCTGCTGGAGGACAAGAGGCCACATGAGAAGATTAAGATCCTAAAGTGACACGTTGAAGCACATCAATGTAATGTAAAATTCTTAAAGAGTAGCTTAATATTATTTTCTACTAAATTTTTTTCTTTAGAATTTTTATATATTTAGGGTACAAGATTTTTGTTCTATTTTGTAAAAAGAATTTCTCTCCATTATGGCTCTTATCTTTATGGCATTATGATACAGAAGTTTTGTTATTTCATTTTTAGGTGGTCACACCTATTCTTAATTTCCTTTACATCTCCTGAGATTTTGTTTCTTAATTAAGCAGGCTCTTTCCAAAGATTTACTTTAATCTTATTTTCTAAACAAACAAGCAAAAAAAAAAAAAAAATCCCCTAAAAAACAATATAATCAACTGGTACAACATGGTGGTAACTGCAGAAGAGCGAGCTAGGAGTTTGAAATAGTTGTGTCTGTGCATGGGCTAGAGTGAGGAGGGCCTGGCGGAAAACTGCTGCTTTTCTACTGGGACTCTCCCTCATGGTTCTGCCTGAAAGCTACCCTGGTAGTACGTCCTGGACCTGACCACTTTCTTACTACCCTCGCTTCTATCAGTCTGATCAAGACCTCCCTCATCTCTGGGCTTCCCTGGTGGTTCAGATGGTAAAGAATCCGCGTGCACTGCAGGAGACCTGGGTTCAATCCCTGGATTGGGAAAATTCCCTGGAGAAGGGAATTACTCCAATATTCTTGCCGGGAGAATCCCATGGAGGGAGGAGCCTGGTAGGCTACAGTCCATGGGGTCGCAAAGAGTCGGACATGACTGAGCAAGGGAGGAAGAGCAAGCAAGGGGCTGAACGGGAATCCCTAAACTCTCCTTTCTCAGTGGTTCCTGAGAACCCAGTTCAGTCCAAGGCTATCAACCAAAGTGAATCCACATTTATCCAGGGAGCAGGTGCATGCTGAGGGCAGAATTCTTACAGACACACATCCCACGTGTCAAAGACAAATCTAAGTTTAAGACAAAATTAATAAAGCCTGTTTATTTAGAAACTTGCTGCAAGCGAACTCCCCGCCATCATCTTTGCTTCCGCAGGGGTTCAAAAGTGTCAGGGGTACAATTTATTGCGTAAAAATGAGATCTGTTGTTTAGTTGCTCAGTCGTGTTCAACTCTTTGCCACCCTACGGACTGCAGCACACCAGGCTTCCCTGTCCCTCACTATCTCCCGGAGTTTGCTCAAACTCATGTGCAGAGTCATTGATGCCATCCAACCATCTCCAGGCTCTGTTGCCCCCTTCTCTTCCTGCCCTCAATCTTTCCCAGCATCAGAGTCTTTTCCAATGAGTCGGCTCTTAGCACCAGGTGGCCAAAGTATTAGAGCTTCAGCTTTAGCATCAGTCCTTCCAATGAATATTCACAGTTGATGTCCTTTAGGATTGACTGATTTGATCTCCTTGCTGTCCAAGGAACTCTCAGCACCAGCTGGAAAGCATCAGTTCTTTGGTGATCAGCCTTCTTCATGGTCCAACTTTCACATCCGTACACGACTACTGGAAAAACCACAGCTGACCTTTGTCTGATCTTTATACTTACACAAAGATCTTTATACTGATCTTTGTCAGTTAAGACCTCTTTTAACATGCTGTCTAGGTGTATACTAATGTAGTTTCCAATTGGAACACGGTCCAGTAGGGCAGGTTTGTGGAGTGAAGGAGAGACCAACTGATCTTCAAGTACATTTGGCCATCCTTGGTTAGCTGCAACAGGCCAAGCAAGCAGTCTGGGGACATTTCAAAAGAGGAAGGGGTGGAGGGTGTGTGGCCAGCCATTTCCTGGAACAAGTAGGGGCTGGTGGAATTCTTTTTTGCAGTCAAACTGTCATCCTGGTTACTGGGGAGCAGAGGAGCTGTGTGGCTGCCATGGCCACATACAAACAGTGAAGTTTCTCATGTTATCACCGAATTTTAAATCAGTACAATTTTGTTAGAGTTGGAAGTTATCTTACAAGTTCACTCAGTCACTCTGACCTACTATGCACTCCCCAAATTCCACCCCAAATCCACTCAACAATTGGAAAAACTCATTAACAAGGTAGATCAGTGTCTAACCCATAGCAAAGTTCAGAAGCAGACTTAGTTCTCCTGAACCTCAGGACTGTAAATATAACCACCATGTTTCTCAAAAATTAAACAAAAAGGAAGGAAAAGGAAAAGACAGTGTCAACATGAACCAGTTCCAGCTGGGCCTGTGGTGCTCCTGTTTATTATTTTTAATATACATTTTTAATTTGGCTGCATTGGGTCTTCGTGGCAGCACGTGGATCTGAGGGGCACTGGGCTCTCTAGTTGTGGTGGTTGGGCTTCAGAGTGCTGGGCTCAGTTGCTCTGAGGCATGTGGCTCCCCAACCAGGGATTCAACCTGTGTCCCCTGCATTGCAAGGTGGATTTGTAACCACTGGATCACCAGGCAAGACCCAACTCTTGCTTCTTTAGTGAGAGATCCAGGATGCTGTTCTGGGGCTCAGAGGGAGCCAGCACTGGGGGAAGGGTGATACGTCTCTGGTCCAGTCTGGTCAATTCTCCACAGATCTACTTCCAACCAAGGAACATAAGAGCAAAGAGGGTGAACGGGAGGGTGTCTGGAAAAAGAAAGTGCTCACGTTTTAAGGAGACCATGGAAGTGATGGCCCATATTCTGCCGTGCGACATGGGTAGGGTTTGTTTTTGGTGTGTGGGAAGCTTATACAACTTGGCAACACCAACTGAATGTCATATAATAATCTCTTTGGAGCCTACAGCCCTCCTTCCACTATTTTATCCTATAGAATCAAGGTATTTAGGGAAGAAAAAAATTACATGTTTAAAGACATATTGACTTTTTAATAAATGCAAAACATTGGAAACACCTGAAGTACCGTACCACAGCAGGATGCCAGCAAACGTGGTGGAAGCCTTCCAAGTCGCTTTCCTCCCTCCCGTTACTGCGTGTTCCACCTGCCCATCCACCCCCATCCCTTTCTCGGTTGTCTCCACCGTCCATTCTCTTTAAGCCACTTCACAATGATTGACCTTGAGGGAAACTGACAGTGAAGATGACTCTTGTGCAGAGAAATGCAGATTGCATCCAGTGGAATTTAACTGATGGTGAATTAGTTCTGTGGATACTGGCCAATTCTGTTGGTTTTGTATCTATTAAAGAAATTCATTTCAGGATTCCTACTTGGCTTATTACTAAAACATCTTACTGGGTCTCCAATTAATTAACAACTACAACCTTTAACATGTTCATTTTGTACTTGAGTCACGATTTTACTTTCCAATAAAGTTTATCCTTTAACAAAATGGTTAAGGGAAATTCCCTGGCAGACCCGTGATTAGAACTCAGCAATTTCACTGCCAGGGCCCAGGTTTGATCCCTGGTCAATCGGGAAACTAAGATCTCACAAGCTGTGTGGCGTGGCCAAAAAACAAAACAAAAAAACTCCAAGGTGGTTAAACTTAGTACAGTCATTTGACTTTATTTACAGCCCTCTTAAAATAGTTACAAAGACTTTGTAGCAACATGGACATATATTCCTGATCAAAAACATTCATTAGGGAAAAAGCAGAATGCAAAATTTGTGCTAGGTTGTAATTAAAACTCAAAATGACAAGTCCCTAGGGAAATAGAGGGGAAGAAGCAGGAAAAATACTGAAACCTGATTTGTTACGAGTTGTGGAATCTTGGGAGATTTTTTTAAAAATCTTGACTTCTTGTTATTCTGTTCTCTGCTACACATTAAAAGAAACAAAGACCCTGTGTGAGTTTTTTCTTGCTCAAATTGCCAATGTAACAAATTGCCAGAAATTTAGTGGCTTAAAATAACACAGATTTGGCTTGTAATAACACAGATTTATCATTTTACTGCTCTAGAGGTCAGAAGTCCAAAATGGGTCTCACAGGACTAAAACCAACTGTTGGCGGGGCTGGTTCCTTCAAGCCCTGGGGAGGATTTTCGCACCTTTTCCAGCTCCTAGGGCCCACGGCCATTTCTCAGCTTGTGGTCCCCGCCTACATCTTCAAAGCCAGCAGTGCAGTATCTTCAGATGTCTTTGTTCTCACATCTCTGACTCATATAAGGACCCATGTGATTACACTGGATCCTCCCACATGATACATGACAATCTCCCCCCATCTAGGTCCTTCCTGTAACCATATCTGCAAAAGCCCTTTTGCCACGTTAAGGTACTCATGAGCTCTGGGAATCAGAATGTGGACATCTTTGGCGTCCATGGTTCTGCCTGTCATGGGTAACTGACCCCGATCCAGAGGATTTCTTTCATCTTGAAGTTCAATGAGAACTAAGTTTCCCGATGTGTCTGAGTGCAAGGAGATACAGCCTAAGATGATACTGAAATTAAACTCTGCAACAGGCAACACTTTAGTAGAAAAAATTTAAACAACTGTTGCCTCTGGGGGGTGGGGTGGGGACTGACTAGGAAAGGGCACAGGGGAACTTCCTCAGAGTGCTACTCTATATTTTGATAGGTTTTTAAGTGTAAACAAGTACTAAATTCTAATGATATCTAAGGGATACTGCAGTGATGCTTGCCATTTATTCTGAAATGTGACTAAAGGGACAGGTGAATAAAATGATAAACAGGTGTACAGTAACATGTTCATGGTAGAATCTAGGCGGTGGGTATATGGGTGTTCACGATAAAAATCTTCTGTTGTTTGTTTTTTTTTTTTTAATAAAAGAACTATGGGGGATATAAGATAACACTGAAATAATATTCTGGTGACTTCAATTAATAAAGGTGGGAATTCTTTGGCAGGCCAGTGGTTAGGATTCTGCGCTCTCTCTGCCAAGGGCCCAGGTTTGATTCCTGGATGGGGAACTAAACTCCCGTAAGCCATGTGGTGTGGTCAAATTAACAAACAGATAAATTAATAAATGGATGGCTGGATGGATTTTAAAAATTATTAAGCAAGTCCTTGAACCACCTATTTAAAATCAAAGGCTCTTAACCAGGGAAATTTTGGAAGGTGTCTAGAAAGGAGTGGGACACCACAATTTTTGATGTCCATGATAGGGGAGGAGGGGAATATTACTTAGCATATACAGGGTAGGGCCAGGGAAGCTACTGCAAGCACTCACACTGTCCACTTGACAAAAACCTCCATACCAGGTTTCACCAAGGAACACCTGCTTAAAACCCAAATCTCCCCTTTGTAACATTTCATCCATCTGCTGGCAGCACATCTTGAAAAGGGTTGTGGCTCAGTTCACCTGTTGGCGCATCCCCGACTTCCTGGCAACCCCAGGAAACCCAGCACAGAGCTCTACCCAGACTTCACTTTTAATGAACTTCTGATGATGGGCAAGGAGGAGAGTCCCTGACCATCTCAGCCTCATCTCCACATAGTTCACTCCATGGTGAAGATGCAAGTCTACGGCCCACTCCCTCCCACCCCCGCCAAAGACCACTGGGGCAGGATGTTCCTGCTGCAGCTCTGCTAAGACACAGCCTCCGACACTACAGCCCCACCGTCATACCCCCAACCCCATTCTCTCCACAAAAGGGCAGGGGAAGGTGCCTCAAAGTAACCACCATCACACAGAGCTGAGAAAAGCCAGCATAAAGCACTTTTATTGCAATAATAAAACTTGAAACTCATGTGTAGTGCAGGGAGTGGGGGTAGGCTGGGGGAGTAGGCAGCAGTTTCTCTCACCAAATCACTACACAGTACAGCAAAGGGGTGAGAGGGGGCAAGGAGAAGCCAGGAAACTCTGAGATCAGCAGGGGGAGCTGAGCATCAAAAAACAGGAGATGCTGAAGCTGTGATGACCAGCATCATTTTCTTAAGACAACACTCAAGGATTTGTCATGATGGCTGGGCTTTCATGGGTGTTAAGTGTCTACAAACAGCACCTTCAATTTAACTTTCTATTAAAGTTCTTAAAATTTAGGAAGTAGAGCTTGGATAGCTATGCGATTACAAAAATCCTGGATATCCATTAGAAAAACCACAGGATGAAAAAAAAAAAGGCCAGGCCATGAAGGTTTCAGAGGTCCCTGCTGGCCTGGGGAACAGACATCTGCAATGGCCAACATCTCAGTGAAAATGATCTGCTTTCAAAAGGCAGAGGGTCTACGAGGAGGGTGAGGGTGGGGCAGTGGAGGCAAAGGCTCTCCCCCTTCCCACTGCAGTTTTGGGTAGGGCTTTCAATTCAACCCGAGGACATCTCTCAACTTGGAGAATAATTCGGCCCTCAAAAGCGCCTCAAATCTGCTATGGCTTTGCAGCACAGCAGCAAGAACGTTTAATATATAATAGATAAAACTTTTATCCAAAAAAATAAAATAAAATAAAGATTCTTGCACCCCCCACCCCAACACCAATTCCTAGTCTAAAGTTAACCCATTACTTGTGCTGTTAATACTTGACTAATACTTAATCGGAAACCTAGATCCAAAGGACTGAAACTCAATCTTCACCCCAAAACAAAAACAAACTGAGTAATTTGAGGTTTATGGCATATAGTTCAGGTCAACACACATACGAGGAGAAAGGGGAAGAGCAAAGCCGGTGGCAGAACACATTCAGTCTGGGAAGATGTTTATACAAAGAGTGTAGTGGAACATCAGGAAAAGCTCCATACGGACTCGCTGTGTGCGTCTGGAGGCGCCAGATCCTTCTGTGGCACATCTGTTGGGGACAGAAAATCCGTAAGTCCCAGCAGCTCAAAGCTTTCTGTGTGGGGAAGGGACCACCACAAGGCTGTTGCCATACCATGTCCCTTCCCCAACAGCTGTGAGGTCTGATCTGTCCTCACCCCTCTGCTCCAGTTGGGAAGGACCCACTGTGCTCGGGCTAGGTTCCCAGGTGAGCAGCCTCTTCCTGCACACCTTAGTGGTGCTTTTTAAACCTAAGGTTACATCTATGTTGCTGAGGACAGCAGGAGGGACAGAGCCCACCAATATGGCTGACAATTCAGATCCCCATTATCAATGGGTCTCCAACCTGGCTGCATATCTGGGGGCTTTAAAAAAAACCTGAAGGCTTAGACCTCACATCTAGTGACAGCGGTTAACTGTTCTTGGGGTAGCCTGGGCATCAAGAGTCTTAAAGCTTCCCAGAGACTTTAACATGCACAGCCCTAAGCCGGTTTTTCCTTGTGTCAAACGGATTGAGAAAATATCTAGTCTTCATTCACTCACTCGAACCTGACTTTTTGGGTCTGGCCTTGAGCTTTCCCTCAAGACCTTTGCAAGAAGCTCTGAACTGTTCTTTGGCAGTGTTGGGGGGAGGCTGAGGCCAGGGTAAATCATAGCCATTCAGCCCTCTCTCCCCTCCTTCCCTTTCCTGTCCTTTCAGATTTACAGAAAGCCTGTTCCCAAATCAGGATTACTCCAGGACTCCCTTTGGTACATTTATGTTCAAAGGACTCAGCCTTCTAGGGCAGGGACTAATGGTGCAGCTCTCTGGGCAGAGAGAGGCTCTATCAAGTGTCAGGGTTTCCCCTGGAAGGAATGACAAGTGAAAAAGCCAGAGTCCTCAAACCTGACCAGGCATGGATGACCCAGGTGTTTAAGGATCAAACCACTGAGAGGAAATAGCTAAAAAAAAAAAAAAAGGCTCCTCTACCTTAAGACAAAGTATTCCATAATGCTGGCAGCCACCTACTACTGTTTTCAAATAGAATCACTGTCACCCAACCCCTGGCTATATGGCCTTCTGGTTCCAGAAGCAGGAGGGGAGCAAATGCAGAGATCTGGGGTCACATGGAGGAGGAAGGCACGGCAACCCACTCCAGTATTCTTGTCTACAGAATCCCCTGGACAGAGGAGCTTAGCGGGCTTTGGTCCATAGGGTCGCAGAGCTGGACATGAATGAAGTGACTTAACATGCATGAGGTCATGTGGAAAGATGTCAGCGTTCACATGTTTTATGATTCTAATACTCATATGAAAAGTAATGTGTTATTAGAATATTGAGTTGGCTTACCTAGAAATAAGGGAAGAGGAAGGAAAACAAGTCCAGGAAGGGGAAGCAGGAAAGGGTTCTGTCCATTACTGTCTCTGTCTGGATGTGACCTTGAGTAAGGCCTCTCTCTTTCTCTTGGCCTCGGCCTCCTCACTTGTTGGACAGAAAGGCTCACTCAGGTCCCTAAGATCCTCTCCAGGACTGTCTGAGAACATCCTTCATACTTCATAAGCATCTGGGCCTCATCTTTAAACCCACTGTAACAAGCTGGCCTACTGTCCTGCGTGTCCTGGGCTTGCTCCCTGGGGCAGGTGGCCCAGGTGGTAATGTCCCATTCATACCTTTCTAACAGGCGGTGAGAGGATGTATGAATGAGGGAGCTGCACAAACTCAGCAGGGCAAACAAAGTCATCACCAATCTTATTTCTAGAGAACTGAAATGCTAGCACTAAAAATTTGATCTATATTTCCAGTTCCCAACTCAGTTTTAGTTTATAAGCTACATATAAAAATACTCCACTAACAGCTACCATCAGCTGCCCTGTCCCCCTGAGTTCTTTCAAGAGCACATGCCGTCCCTTTCCAAGGTATAAACTTGTAACAGAACTGAAAGTATGGCTGACGGAGGAAGAATATAAAGGAAAACATCCCGAGGCACCAAGGTTCTTTCTGATGCCCATCAAGCACTGGGCATGACTCAGGAGGAGCAAAGGTAGTTAAAGGAAGGTTCTTTAGCATTAAGTTCCTTACCCAAGAATGGGGAGCTCAGGGAGGAGGCCACTCCTGTCATTCCAGTTTTAGAAGTTCCACGTCAAAGATGAGAGTGGCATTTGGTGGGATGATGCCTGGGTGGCCAGTGGCACCATAGGCATAGTCTGGGGAGATAGTCAGCTTGGCTCTCTGACCCACACTCATCTGTGAAAAGAGCAAGGAAGAATGGCAGTGCTGGATGTGCTCCCCAACTGTTCCCTTAAGAAGCAGAGCTGTTTACTGGGTGCTCCTTGGCCAGGATGGTGTGATTCTGGTGACTGCATGGCTGCCTGGGCACCGGGCACCCTCTGTGAGGACGTGGAGGCAGGCAGACAGGCTGGATGAGCCCTCCATCTGGCTCCAAGGACCCGATAACTGATAAAAATCCCTCCTGACTCCCAGAATCGCCAGGCTCTCAATCCTTCTGTCCTGGTCCCACTAATCCAACTCTGGGCAGCCAACACTAGAGACATGTCACCACCTAAGCCCTTCAGTGGCCTGTCACTAGAAGCATCTATACTACTGCAAAAGCAGTGCTTTGAACAAAACCTTACTTTAGAAGAAAACACACAGAAAGTAATATTTAAGGCAGGCTACTTTTCTGCAATCTCTATATTTATACTCAGAAATGTAGAAAAAGTAAAACAAGCAATAAGATTTTCTGGGGGTACCAAGTAGCATCTACCAATTGTATGAAAATAGCATGCTACCAATTATACAAAAAAGAAAAGTATTTATACATAGTTGCACCTATCTGTATAAACATGAAAACATTTTTGGAAGAACACAAATAATACCAGCACTTTTCTATGGGGAGAGCAGAGGATGGCAGGAAAATTTTCACTTTTTAAAATGTATTTGTAGCTTTTTCATTTTCTCATCAAATACAAAATGTCTATTTTCCGAACAGTGAGCAGGTTCTCTGCTTTATCCCCACTCTTTACTTATCTCTTTTAAGTCTCCATATTTATTTCCTCTCACCAAATAGAACTGGAGATTAACCAGTGTGGATAGAGGGATTTCTGTCTCTTTTTCAGAATATACTTTACTCTACATCCTTTGTAAAAGATCACTGATTTACCTCCAAATAAATGGCTTAACCAGAGAAGGCAATGGCAACCCACTTTAGTACTCTTGCCTGGAAAATCCCATGGACAGAGGAGCCTGGTAAGCTGCAGTCCATGAGGTCACGAAGAGTTGGGCACGACTGAGCGACTTCACTTTCACTTTTCACCTTCATGCATTGGAGAAGGAAATGGCAACCCACTCCAGTGTTCTTGCCTGGAGAATCCCAGGGACGGGGGAGCCTGGTGGGCTGCCGTCTGTGGGGTCGCACAGAGTCGGACACAACTGAAGCGACTTAGCAGCAGCAGCAAACAGCTTAACTTCCAGAAACTGCCTTTCCCAGGTGTCTAGATTTTTGTTCCTGTCTGGCTAAAAGTTGGCAGTACAAAACAGAGAGGATCTTTGTGGCTTCCTTTCCTTCAGACGCCTCTCCAACTATACCCATACCTCTCCATGTGTGCACTCCTGGCTCTCTGACTCAGTCCAAGTGATGGTGACTGAAGAGAAAGCTACAGGCTTCTTTCTTACAGCGCCCTTGAGAAACTGGGACATGTTGGACCAAAGCGGTAAGGACAGTTGAAAGCATATGGCTTAATCTAATAAAATTCAAAGCAATGATATCCTTTTACCCAGAAATTCCACTTCCAGAATCTGCTAGCAACTCAAATGCCCACTGCAAGGGGCGTGGTTTCATAGTACAGCTGTACCATTCTTCTTAGCCTCTAGAAAGAAAACAGTGGCCTTAACTATACTAACATGGAAAGATGTCCAAGATACATGGTTAGATGAAAAAAGCAAGTTGCCAAAACAGTATATGTGCCAGGACTGAAGACCTATAAGCACAGAAAACTGGAACAATATCAAAAGAACAGGAAAAGGGGCAAAAGACAACCCTTCTTCCTGCGCCTTTAATGTATGTCCTAAAGAAATATTATATGGAGGAGTTCATGCTCTATGCAGGTCTCAGACCACCCAGACTTCCCCCAAGCAACAGCACTGTGACTGACTCAAAGCAGCCTGGCTGCAGGGGGAGACTAGGGATCTCCCTAACACTTCATTAGGCCTTACCAGCCTGGGATGGGAAGTAGGCTGATAACACTAGCTCAGTAGCAGCGACAGCTCCTGGGACACACAATGATTGTTCCAGTGCTGGAACAGCCACAGAAGATGAGCCATGGAGAGGACAATGGTTGGCATGGGAGATGGGGGGTGAGCTACAGACCCAAGAGCCTACCAGACGTCTGGGGTGGGAGACAGGACAGAAAGGTACAGTTGGAGAGGTTTCCAAAAGGAAGTAAGCCACAAAGATCCTCTCCGTTTTCTATTGCCGACTCCCAGCCAGGAAGGAACAAAAACCTAGACACCTAAGAAAGGCAGTTTCTGCAAGTTTAAGCAGTTTATTTGGAGATCAATCAGTGACATTTTATAGAGGATGTAAAGCGTATTCTGAAAAAACAGAAAAACAGAAATCCCTCTATCCACATTGGTTATATCTCCACTTCTCTTTGGTAAGAGGAAATAGACTAATTATCCACCATGGCAGAGCCTGATTATAAAGCTCCCTGGGTTGTAGGCCACAATAAACATCCCTTTACCTGGTCAGTGCCAAGAACAAATTCCTGGGCTCGGCACAAGGATAAAATCCAACTGAAATTTGGCAACCCTGGGTCCCTTATTGTCTACTGGGAATTTCACAGAGTTGGCAGAACAAAAGCTGTTTACACAAATGGGGAGGGGAGAAGTGAAGAAATAGACTTAAGACAAACAAAATTACTTTCTCCGTGAGCCTGACCTCTCAGAAGTGGTCTGACACAACATGGTCAATAATAAGACAAATACAAATTAAAACCATACCAAGATAATGTTTTTCACTCATTGTGTCCTGAAGCCAAAAGTTTTTAACAACACTGTGCTGGAAGGGCTGGGAGAAGCAGGCACCTTCATAGCCCACTGGTGGCAATTCAGTGTAATCCCTACAGATGGCAACATGGCAATATGTCAAAATCCAGTGCACAGAGCTACTGAACCACTCGGTCTACTTCCAAGAATCTGCCTGTGGGAACCCCTGCACAAATGTAAAATACAGTCCGTTCAAGATTAATCACTGCAGTGTTGTTTATAATACTGATATACTGGGAAAGACCCAAATGGCCATCAAGAGAGTCCTGGTCAAATAAACTGTAGTACACCCACCTGAGGGATACAGACATAAGCTCGTTTTACTGTGCTTCTCAGACACTGTGTTTGTCACAAACTGAAGGTTTGTGGCGATCCTGGGTGGAATAAGCTTACCTGTGGCTTTTCCCTCAGCATTTGCTCACCTCATGTGTGTGTGTCACATTTTGGTAATTCACGCAGTATTTTGAACCTTTTCATCACTACATTTGTACAGCAATATGCGGTCTTTGATTTGCTACCACAAAAAGATTATGACTCGGTAAAGGCTCAGATGTTAGTTAGCATTTTTTAGCAATAAAGTATTTTTTTAATTAAGGCACATACATTTGATCCTTGAACAACACAGGTTTGAATTGCATGGGTCAACTTACATGTCAGTGTTTTTTAACACTGAACACTACATGATCCATGGTTGGCTGAGTCCTTGGATGAGGAACTTCAGGCACAGAGGACCGGCTGTGAAAGTTATGTGTGGATTTTTAACTGTTCAGGGGGCAGGAAGGTGGGGTTTGGTGTCCCTACGCTGCACTGCTCAAGGATCACCTGTCCATTATTTTTTAGGCATAATGCTATTGCACACTTAATAAACTATAGTGTAAACATAATTTTAATATGTACTGGGAAACCAAAAAATTCATGTGACTCACTTTACTGCAAGATTTGCTTTATTGTGGTGGCCTGAAAACAAGCCTGCAATACTTCCAAGATCTGCCTACACTATGAAGCTCTATGAGGACAGCTTTCTTCTATGTCCTGGTATAGTGCAAAAGAAAAGAGCACAACAGTGTGTGTGTGTGTGTGTGTGTGTCTGTCTGTCTGTCTAAAAGAAGGGGTGGGGGGCATTTACAGAAATTCTACAAAAACATTAATAAAAGGAGCTATTTGGGTGAGGGAGCTAGCAATGAAATTTTTCCTACTCATAAACATTATTTAAGAAGTAGACACTAAAAAAAAAAACAAAAAAGAGAGCATACCTGGGCAACCCCTTCTTCCCAGCCTCGGATCACCTCCTGCTTGCCCAGCACAAACTTAAAGGGCTTGTTTCTGTCCCGGGAGGAATCGAATTTCTTTCCATCTTCAAGCATCCCTGTGGAAAAGGGCAGTTGTAACATGAGTAACGAGGAGGAATGACACGAGGGAAGTGAGAGCCAGCAGGAGAGTGCCTGTCCTAGAGGCCAGCACTGGAAGACCCGGTGGTGTCCTAGGATTTCCTGTGTCCTCAGTGGGCCTCTGAGGAGCTGAGGTAGTCCCTCTATTCCAGGCTAGTGAAGGCTCTTCCCCAACTCAAAGCAGTAAGTTGATACCAGAGGCAGGCTGTCTACCTTGTTCTGGAGAATGGGGAAGCAGACACACTCCTGGCAGGAATTCCCAGCACTCTGGATTTCCTCTCAGACTGAGAGCAACTGTGGGCCCTTTAAGCACACAGTTCACAGTCAGTCTATGTGCAAGCCATATTCCTCCCTGAATTCACCCATCATCTTTTACAGAAAGTGGGTAGTGTCAGAACATAACTGAACTGTAGGATACCAGCTGGTATTGGAGAAGGAGCATTGGAAAAGATACCAAAAACCTTTCACTGATAAACTGTCTAAAGCTCTGGTTCAACTGTGGGCAGCGCTTCTAATCTGAGTCAGAGACTGGGCAAGGTACTTTCCACACATGAACTTTTTCAATCATCCCCACAGCAAAGGATTCCTGTCCCCACTTCACAGAAGAAGTAACTGAGGCAGAGAGAAGTGAAGTGATGTGGTAAGGCATTAAAGCTAGGCTATAAATCCAAAAACCATTTTCATTCTACCATTCCAGTTTCTCATAAGCCAGACAACCCATACAGGAAACTTGCACTAAAAGAGGGCATTTCAGAGATGGAAATGCCAGGGGATGAGTGTCATGACAAAAGACCAATAGATACCTGCAACTCCTTGTTCACAAAAGACCATCACATTGGTTTCTCCAGAAGCCAGTGTCAGCCAATTGTGATAGCTGTCACTGAGGTCTTGAAAACACATCTTCATCCCAGACTGGAAGGGTCCAGCCCATTGTTGACATATAACTAACACAATACTGATTTCGCTGGAGGTGGAGGGAGGGCAACCACTATGGTTCTAAGCAACCCTCTAAGGACTCAGCGAAACACAGAATTCTGTTGTATGTTTTCAGAGGTGGAGGGAAATTCCAACCTAAAAAACAGTGTCAACACTGGTAGGTGGAATGGGGAAGCAGAGATCAATTGCCAGCTTTATCACAGTCACCAGACTTTCTGTATTTTGACAAAATAGGAAAATGGGGAGTCGTGGGGACAGGAACTACTGTCCTAACAGAGGAGGAGAAGCCGACAGATGTCCTAGGGCAGAGTGGGTGATGATACTGCCTGAAACTGGGAGCTGAAGACTGAAAGGGAGACACAAAGATGGAGATCCACCCCGGTTAAGTCACTGTAAAGCTAGGAACTGGCACCCTAGAACTAACAAGTTTGGGTGTACATGTAGCTCATCTCTTTACCAGAACACAATCACTATCTGATCAAAGAAATGATAAATAGTTTTCTATAAATGACAAACTGGGAGAAAACTAGATCTCCACTCTCCATAATACTCACCACAGATGTTCCCTCTAGTCCATTTCAAGCTCTTCACACACTGACCCCAGCCCAAATGAACTCAGCATCAAGGGTGAGAGCAGGCAACAAGAAGCTAGGCATCTCAGAATCCTTTCTTTTTCAGGAGCCTTTCCATCCATCTGCCAGAGACTGCTTTTAACAAATGAGGAAATCAACTCCAAGGCTATAATTTGCAGGATGCTGAAGGAGGTTATGCAAAAGAGGAAGCAATGTCCATTAAGAAGCAGGAATGAATGTGCATATGATGCTTTCTCGAGTGGGAATTAGGTTTGTCAATATTGAATGCAGAATATAAGAGAAACTATGATATCAAAACAGGTATTAACAGTTTTGGCCAAGATGGAGGAAAGGGATCAGATTTACCCTTCTACCAAAAACTGAAACAAAAAGACACCAGACAAACCAACCACAGGAAAAAAAAAAAGAAACTGAATGAAACCAAAAAGAGGCCAGACTACAGTTACAACAGTGAAGACACTGGACTTCGCAATTAAAGCCTGTGATCCCTGAGAAATAAAATTAACAAGGTGAGAGCTATGACGTCCTCCCCGACCCGGCTTATATCCTCGGGAGCTTCCGAGGGAAGAAAACAGAACAGAGTCTATTGAACACACACCAGGGAGGGGAAGAGCGTAAAGGAAGATCCCCAGATCTACAGAGTCCCCCATAAGTACCCACCACAGTACTAATCAATGCATGTGGCCTGAGGACACCACTCACAGCCTGGAAAAGAACCCATCTAAAAGGTTTACAAGGAACAGTGCTCAGAGCCTACACAGGACTGGGATCAGTACTGGTTCCCACTAGCTGAACTGAAAAATGTCATGGTTCATGAGGCACAGCATAGGATCTCTGGGAAGATCTCGCCTCAGCAGTGAGGAGTAATCAGCCCCCGCCTGAGCACTGCTTTGGAGGAGCCACCTAACGTATCATAAAAGCAAGACCGCAGAGGATCAAACTGTTTCCAAGTAACTCAAGTGTTTACCCATAAGAAACTCAAGAAGATTTTTAGGAATAAAATATCCAGCACCCCAAAAGGTAAAATTCACAATGTCTAGCATCTAAAGATGGTTGTTGTTCGGTTGCCAAGTCATGTCCAACTCTTTGCAACCCCATGGACTGCGGCATGCCAGGCCTCCCTGTCCATCACAATCTCCTGGAGTTTGCCCAAGTTCATGTCCATTAAATCAATGATGCCATCCAACCATCTCATCCTCTGTCGTTCTCTTTTCCTTCTGCCTTCAATCTTTCCCAGCATCAGGCAAAGTCTTTTCTAGTGAGTCAGCTCATCGCATCAGGTAGCCAAAGGATTGGAGCTTCAGCATCAGTCCTTCCAATGAATATTCAGGGTTGATTTCCTTTAGGATTGATTGGTTTGATCTCCTTGCTGTCCAAGCGACTCTCAAGAGTCTTCTCCAACAGCCCAATTCAAAAGCATCAATTCTTCGGCGCTCAGCCTTCTTTATGGCCCAACTCTCGCATCTACACACAACTACTGAAAAGATCATCAAGGCTACTGTATAGCCTTGACTATACAAAACCTCTGTCGGCAAAGCGATGTCTGTGCCTTTTAACACGCTATTCAGGTGGTCATAGCTCTTCCAAGAAGCAATCGTCTTCTAATTTCACAGCTGCAGCCACCATCTGAACCCAGGAAGAGGAAATCTGTCACTGCTTCCACCTTTTTCCCTTCTATTTGCCATGATGTGATCGGACTGAAGTGGTTGTCTATGGCGGCTTCAGAAAGTGCTGAGGAAAGAAGAAAAGCAAAAAGCAAGGGAGAAAGGGAAAGGTATACCCAACTGAATGCAGAGTTCCAGAGAATACCAAGGAGAGACAAGATGGCCTTCTTCAATGAACAATCCCAAGATTACCAAGCATGCAAAGATGCAGGAAAGTATGACCTACATGCAACTAATCAATAAACTGAAACCAATCCAGAAGTGACACAGATGTTAGACTGAGCAGAGGACGACTATAAGATTGAAGTCAAACTTCCAGAGGTGAAAACCATAATGCCTGAAATGAAAAATATGCTGGGCTTAGAAGAACTGGATGGACATCCACAGGCAAAAAGTAAAAGCCTGTACCTATACTTCACATCATAATCAAATGTCAACTAAAAATCGGCTCTAAAAGAACACTAAACCTATACAATTTATAGATGAACTCATAAGAAAATAACCTTTGACTGTGAGTCGTGCAAAAATTTCTTAGATATGAGGTGAAAAAGCACACTCCATAAAAGGACAAAATGAACTTCATCAAAAATGACAACTTCTGCACTTTTAAAGAATACTTTTAAGAGAATGAAAAGTCAAGCCACAGACTGGGAGAAATCTTTACGGGACATCTCTCTCATAAAGGACTTATGTCCAGAATACGAAAAGAACCCTCAAAAAACTCAGCAAAAAAACAATTAAAAAAGGGCAAAAGATATGAATCCATTCTTCATTGAAAAGGATAAAAAATGGCAAATAAGTACATGAAAATATATTCAACACTGTCATCATTAAAAAACGCAAATTAAAACCACTAGGAGATATGACTACTATCGATTAGAATGTATAAAACTAAAAAGACTCATTATCATATTATTATATTTTTATAATATAATCAGATCAGATCAGTCGCTCAGTCGTGTCTGACTCTTTGCGACCCCATGAATCACAGCACGCCAGGCCTCCCTGTCCATCACCAATTCCCAGAGTTCACTCAGACTCACGTCCATCGAGTCAGTGATGCCATCTAGCCATCTCATCCTCTGTCGTCCCCTTCTCCTCCTGCCCCCAATCCCTCCCAGCATCAGAGTCTTTTCCAATGAGTCAACTCTTCGCACGAGGTGGCCAAAGTACTGGAGTTTCAGCTTCAGCATCATTCCTTCCAAAGAAATCCCGGGGCTGATCTTCAGAATGGACTGGTTGGATCTCCTTGCAGTCCAAGGGACTCTCAAGAGTCTTCTCCAACACCACAGTTCAAAAGCATCAATTCTTCGGCGCTCAGCCTTCTTCACAGTTCAACTCTCACATCCATACATGACCACAGGAAAAACCATAGCCTTGACTAGACGAACCTTTGTTGGCAAAGTAATGTCTCTGCTTTTCAATATGCTATCTAGGTTGGTCATAACTTTCCTTCCAAGGAGTAAGCGTCTTTTAATTTCATGACTGCAGTCACCAACTGTAGTGATTTTGGAGCCCAGAAAAATAAAGTCTGACACTGTTTCCACTGTTTTCCCATCTATTTCCCATGAAGTGGAAGGACCGGATGCCATGATCTTCGTTTTCTGAATGTTGAGCTTTAAGCCAACTTTTTCACTCTCCACTTTCTGCCATAAGGGTAGTGTCATCTGCATATCTGAGGTTATTGATATTTCTCCTGGCAATCTTGATTCCAGCTTGTGTTTCTTCCAGTCCAGCGTTTCTCATGATGTACTCTGCATATAAGTTAAATAAGCAGGGTGACAGTATACAGCCTTGACGAACTCCTTTTCCTATTTGGAACCAGTCTGTTGTTCCATGTCCAGTTCTAACTGTTGCTTCCTGACCTGCATACAGATTTCTCAAGAGGCAGATCAGGTGGTCTGGAATTCCCATCTCTTTCAGAATTTTCTGTAGTTTATTGCGATCCACACAGTCAAAGGCTTTGGTGTAGTCAATAAAGCAGGAATAGATGCTTTTCTGGAACTCTCTTGCTTTTTCCATGATCCAGCGGATGTTGGCAATTTGATCTCTGGTTTCTCTGCCTTTTCTAAAACCAGCTTGAACATCAGGAAGTTCACGGTTCACATATTGCTGAAGCCTGGCTTGGAGAATTTTGAGCATTACTTTACTAGCATGTGAGATGAGTGCAATTGTGCGGTAGTTTGAGCATTCTTTGGCATTGCCTTTCTTTGGGATTGGAATGAAAACGGACCTTTCCGGTCCTGTGGCCACTGCTGAGTTTTCCAAATTTGCTGGCATATTGAGTGCAGCACTTTCACAGCATCATCTTTCAGGATTTGGAACAGCTCAACTGGAATTCCATCACCTCCACTAGCTTTGTTCGTAGTGATGCTTTGTAAGGCCCACTTGACTTCACATTGCAGGATGTCTGGCTCTAGGTCAGTGATCACACCATCGTGATTATCTGGGTCATGAAGATCTTTTTTGTACAGTTCTTCTGTGTATTCTTGCCATCTCTTCTTAATATCTTCTGCTTCTGTTAGGTCCATACTATTATTATTATATTATGTACTGGCAGGGATACAGAGAAACTGGAATCCCCACATGCTGCTGGTGGGACTATAAAACAGAACAGCCACTTTGGAAAACAGCTGGCAGTTTAAACATACACCTCCCATTTGACCCGGTCATTCTACTCCTAGATATTTATCCAAAAGAAATGGTGGTTTTGGCTATATAAAAATATTCATATACACAAATGCTCATAGTAGACCTACTTATAATAACCAATAACTGGAACAATCCAAACAACTGCCATCTGGTAAACAGATAATTAAATATATCCATATGATAGAAAATTATTCAGCCATAAAAAGGAACGAACTATTGACTCGTGGAACAACATAACCTCAAAATAATTATGCTGAGTGAAAGCCAGGCAAAACAGTACACATGGTATGATTCCACTTCTATAAAACTTTAGAAAAGGCACACTGACCTATGCTGACTATCAGTGGTTGTCAGGGATGGGAAGAGGAGGGAGGTTTCAAAGAGTAACAAAGAAACATATCAAAACTTATGAAACTGTACACATTAAATATGAATAGCTTATTTACTGGATGTCAATTACACCTCTATAAAACTTTTATTTTAAAAAACAGGAGAAAGGGAAAAAAGTGAGATTTACTAAAATGCTACACGCTTGCTTCCTACACTCAACCAGGCAGTGGATGGCAGGTGCTTCCTCTGTTTGGGAAGGAGCAGGTGAAGCAGGCAAGTTAGCCTCAGCAGCTGCTCCCATTTTAGCTCTGGACATCTCTGTGCCAGAACCGGGAGCCCTTGAACAGTGAAGCCACCTGCCAAGTTAGTGCTGTAATTTCCTAGAGAAAACACTTCTCTGCTGAGAGAAGGCAACTGAGGTTACAGTGCAGACACGACAGCTGATACTCTTTAAGCTCCGAAGGCCATTCTTAGCAAAAACCTGGATCACCAGCATGGCCTTCTATTTAAAGAACTGACTGATTCCATTTCTGATTACACACAAATCTATACCTCATGATCCAGAAACCGTCTAGGATAGCTACGTACTCTTGATGTCAAGAATTAGTTCTCGTCTTTCCCAACTGAACATGGCTCGAGATCAGACCTGGACTCAAAGAGTTCTACGTCCCTGAGGCACTCAGCTCAACCCCTGGCACTCATGAGCACTTTAGGATCTGCTTCATTTGCACAATTTTAAGGAACTAGCAGGACAACCACAAGGCTTTGGACCTCTTCCCTATGTGATAAAAAGAACCTGAGGGGTAATCCCAGAATGGCAGTTTTTTACATTCGGCACCTTTAAATTCCTCGGCAAACTCCGGGCTCTCCAGTTAAAAGCACAAGGCCACGAAAGGAGCAAAAGCTATGGCTGCCTGAGGGACTGTTAAATCGGCCTCTGGCTGCAATGCAGTTGACGTCACCTTCACCTGGGTCTACTCCCAAACTGTTTCAGCTGTTCTTTGGGGGAGAATCAAACTCAGATCCCTGGAGAGGGAGCAGGAGGTCTTTAAAAAAGAGAGCGAGCGTATACATGATAGTGGGGAAGTCTCCAGATCCTCTCCTGGCAGGATCCCGCCCACAGCTTGGCTTTCTGCTGCCTGTTATGGAGGGCTCTTTCTTGCTCAAAAGGAACCAGCAGAGGCAGACCTGGCCAGCAGCTGCTATGCAAAGGCCCCTGTCACAGAAGCAGTGGTTACGACCCAAGACCAGGGAATTCCCTGGTGGTACAGTGGTTAAGGATCTGACTCTCGCTGCCAAGGGCCTGGGTTCAATCCCTGGTCAGCAAAGATCTGGCATGGCACACAGCCAAAACATAAAAATACATAAATAATACATTAAAAAGAAAATAAAAAATCTTAAAAAAAAAAAGAAGAAGAAGGACCCAAGGCTAGCATTTGGAGAGTCTGGAGAACCCCTGGGTTATCATTTCACTTAACAGAAAAGAAGCCACTTCTAGCGCACTCTGCTTCGTGGAAGGCAGAGTTCCCAGATACCCTCTACTGGGTAAGGGAAGATGACTGAGGAAGGCATGAATCTACAGCCTCACCACATGTTGTAGTTAAAGCTCATGATTCACAATGTGATTTTCATTAGCTGGTGCATCTTTGCAGGTGGTTTTCACAGGAAACATTTTGCAGGGCCCCAAATATGGAAAGTTTTAGAACACCAACCAACCAACAACAACAAAAACCTAAACCAAACAATAACAAAACAGAGTATCCCAAACCCCAAGCTTTCAAAACTATATAAAGTTCTTGCTACTTACAGTTGGGAGAGGGAGAAAGAATTTCTACTTTTAACTTAATACCAGTTAGTTTTTTAAGGAATCTGCATACTGTTCTCTATAATAGCTAGTATCAATTTACATTCCCACCAACAGTGCAAGTTCAGTTCAATTCAGTTGGTCAGTCATGTCCGACTCTTTGCGACCCCATGAATCACAGCACGCCAGGCCTCCCTGTCCATCACCAACTTCCGGAGTTCACTCAAACTCATGTCCATCGAGTCAGTGATACCATCCAGCCATCTCATCCTCTGTCGTCCCTTTCTCCTCCTGCCCCCAATCCTCCCAGCATCAGAGTCTTTTCCAATGAGTCAACTCTTTGCACAAGGTGGCCAAAGTACTGGAGTTTCAGCTTCAGCATCATTCCTTCCAAAGAAATCCCAGGGCTCATCTCCTTCAGAATGGACTGGTTGGATCTCCTTGCAGTCCAAGGGAGTCTCAAGAGTCTTCTCCAACACCACAGTTCAAAAGCATCAATTCTTCGGCGCTCAGCTTTCTTCACAGTGCAAGAGGGTTCCCTTTTCTCCACATCCTCTCTTTATTTATTGTTCGCAGACTTTTCGATGATGGCCGTTCTGACAGGTATGAGATGATACCTCACTGTAGTTTTGATTTGCATTTCTCTAACGATGAGCAATGTTGAGCATCTTTTCATGCGTTTATCAGCCATCTGTATGTCTTCTTTGCAGAACTGTCTGTTTAGGCCTTCTGCCCACTTTTTGATAGTGGTGTTTTGTCTTCCTGGTATTGAGTTGCCTGAACTACTTGTGTATTTTAGAGATTAATCCTTTGTCAGTTGCTTCATTTGCTATTTTCTCCCATTCTGACAGCTATCTTTTCACCTTGCTTAGTTTCCTTCATTGTGCAAAAGCTTTTAAGTTTAATTAGGTCCATTTTTTAAAAATTTCCATTACTCTAGGAGGTGGGTCATAGAGGATCTTGCTGTGATTTATGTCAGAGTGTTTTGCCTATGTTTTCCTCTAAGAGTTTTGTATAGTTTCTGGTCTTACATTTAGGTCTTTAACCCATTTTGAGTTTATTTTTGTGTATGGTGTTAGGAAGTGTTCTAATTTCATTCTCTAACATGTAGCTGTCCAGTTTTCCCAGCACCACTCCTTGAAGAGGCTGTCTTTTCCTTATTGTATATTTTTGCCTCCTTTGTCAAAAATAAGGTGCCCACAGGTGTGGGGATTTATCCCCAGGCTTCCTATCTTGTTCCATTGGTCTACATTTCTGTTTTTGTGCAAATACAATGCTGTCTTGACAACTGTAGTTTTGTAGTATAGTCTGAAATCAGGAAGGTTGATCCCTCTAGTTCCACTTTTCTTTCTCAAGATTGCTTTTGGTTATTCAGGGTATTCTGTGTTTCCATACAAACTGTGAATTTTTTTTTATAGTTCTGTGAAAAATACAATTGGTAATTTGATAGGGCCTGCACTGAATGTGTAGATTGCTCTGTGTGGTCATTTTGACAATATTGATTCTTTCAATCCAAGAACATGACATATCTCTCCATCTGTTTGTAATCTTTGATTTCTTTCATCAGTGTCTTACAGTCTTCTGCATACAGGTCTGTTGTCTCTTTAGGTAGGTTTATTCCTAGGTATTTTATTCATTTATTTGCAATGGTGAGTGGGATTGTTTCCTTCATTTCTCTGATTTTTCATTGTTACTATATACAAAAGTAAGGGATTTCTGTGTATTAATTTTATATCATACAACTTTACTAAATTCAGTGATTAGCTCTAGTGGTTTTTTGGTGGCATTTTTAGGGTTTTCTATGTATAGTATCACATCATCTGCACATAGTGAGTTTTACTTTTTCTTTTCCAATCTGGATTCCTTTTTTCTTCTCTGAATGCCATGGCAAGGACTTTCAAAACTATACTGAATAATAATGGTGAGAGTGGGCACCCTTGTCTTATTCCTGATCTTAGAGGAAATGCTTTCAGTTTCTTACCACTGAATAATGTTTGCTATGGGTTTGTCATTATGGCCTTTATTATGTTGAGGTATGTTCCTTCTATGCTGATTTTCTGGAGTTTTTATCATAAATGAATGTTGGAATTCTGTTGAAAGCTTTCTCTGCATCTACTGAGATGATCACATGGTTTTTATTTTTCAATTTTGTTAATCTGGTGTATCACATTGATTGATTTGTGCATAATGAAGAATCTCTGCATCCCTGGGATAAACGCCAGGATTAATCTCCAAAATATATAAGAGCTCATACAGCTCAATATCAGAAAAACAAACAACCCAATCAAAAAGTGGGCAGAAGACCTAACAGAAGTATGATACCAATCAGAACAGGAATGCAGACTTTCCACACTCCAGCTGAAGTCTAATACCAGGTCCTAAGTGACCACTTGAAACAGTCACTGAGTACCTACTCCATGCCAAGCACCAAAGGAGAAAGACCCTGGAGACCACCAGCCCTGTGGGGCTGACTTCCTGGAGCCTGCAGTCTCCTGGGGAAAGAGCAGATGTAACTACACACTGCCTTATGGGCACCTTGTTAGAGATAGAGGCCTAAGTGTGTGCACACATCTCAAGTGTCACTTTAGCCAAGGGTCAGAGGAGCCCACCGAGGGCGTGTCATTTAAGCTGCAAGAGGAGCCTGCCCTGGTGAGAAGTGGAGGCAGTGTGGCAGGCCAGAGGCCTTCCTGGGGGGAAAGGTTGGTGTGTTTGGGGAACTGAATGCAGGCCAGGGTGGCCTGAGCTCCTGGGAAGGGAAAAGGAAAGGCAAAGAGAACAGAGACAGCAGCAGCCAGGTGCAGATTATCCCCCCTTTTCTTTCCCTTTCCTCCTCCTGCTCTTTGTACTGCTAGAATTTATCAGGCCAAAGTTAAAGGGGCCCAAGGGAATACATGCCTAAGTTGCTCAAAACACCTCCGGCCTTTTCCATGGGAAACTGTAGATGACAATACCGTTTTTAGAGAAAATCCCAAGGCAGACAAATGAGCCTTAGTTTATAGACACAATGAACTGTATCTATAACATTTCAACTCCTATTTTATAGAAAATCAAGGTAATGGAAGGAGCTACACAAAACCAGGAGAAAATGAGACAGACGCGGGGGTATTCTAATCAGAAACTTTACAAAAATCAGTTTTAAACCACCAAACATGTTCAAGTTAAAAATTTTATTGTATAAATTATATCCAATAAAGCTGTCAATAAAAAAAGTCTGAGACCCATTGCAAGGAACCAGAGTTCTTTGGAGAGAGGTGACTAAGGCAAGGAACAGAACAGTGAAACCAAGGAAATGATTAAAAACAGTGGAAGCATGTCAAAAAGGCAGGGGCTGCATGCATGTACTCAGTCACTTCAGTCGTGTCCAACCCTTTGTGACCCGAAGGGCTACAGCCTGCCGTTCATGGGATTTTTGTGACACGAATACTGAAGTGGGTTGCCATGCACTCCTCCAGGGGATCTTCCTGACCCAGGGATGGAACTCGCGTCTCCTGTGTCTTCTGCACTGCAGGCAGATTCTTTACTGCTGACCCAGCCAGGAAGGCCCCCTGAAGGGGCTCCTACTGGCCAAATCTGGGACAAGAGTTATCAAAAAGAATAATGAATAACAATGATTTTAAGGCCCTGAGTAAAATATGAGTCCCAAATATACTAAAGATAAATAAATAAATAGATGGGGAGAGTCACTTGTCATCATGGAGGATGACTATAAAACCAATTCCTGACCTTAAAATTGATAATTAAAGCAAAAGAATTCAGCTTTACCCTGTGTAATAGAAGAGCAGTTAATAAATGTGGAAGATATGAAAAAAAAGTTTTTAATTACCATTTTGTAAATTAAATGCCAATGAAACAGTTTTTTCAGGTAAGAATCATCAACTGAGATAAAAAACAGCAGGTGAAAGGCTGGTGAGGAGCAGGGCACATGCACAATGTCCGAGCACTTTGACAATGGCCCCGTTAATTCAAAGGGTAAAATGCATAATCAGAAAAAAGATCAATTTAGCATCACAAATAGTGATGTTCCCCATGGTACGCCAAGTATGAAGTACACAGCATCATGTTAGAAGTCTTCACACTAAAATGTTTTAACCAGAAACTGTTTAGACATTTCAACTCCTAGTTTAAAGGAAATCAAGATAGTGGAAGGAGTTATACAACAATCAGGAAAAAACAATGAGATAGACGTGGGGGTATTCTATAACAATAAGTGCTCTCTTTGGAAAAGCAGTGAGATATGAAGACTCTTCTGGATGTTTACTACAGACATAATCTCCAACTGAACTCTTTTTTTTTTTAACACTTTGAAAGACAACTTTGAAGACACTTTGAAGACAACTGGGGTAGTTTCAATACGCATTTGGCTTTAGATACTACTGAACCATTTAAAATTTTCTCAGAGGTGACCAGAATTAGAATAGGGAGAATACTCTCATTCTTACAGCATGCTCAAGTACTTAGAGAAAAGTATCATGTCAGCACTGGTCATAACAAACACCCTCTTCCAACAACACAAGAGAATACTCTATACATGGACATCACCAGATGGTCAACAACGAAATCAGATTGATTATATTCTTTGCAGCCAAAGATGGAGAAGCTCTATACAGTCAGCAAAAACAAGACCAGGAGCTGACTGTGGCTCAGACCATGAACTCCTTATTGCCAAATTCAGACTTAAACTGAAGAAAGTAGGGAAAACCACTAGACCATTCAGGTATGACCTAAATCAAATCCCTTATAATTATACAGTGGAAGTGAGAAATAGATTTAAGGGCCTAGATCTGATAGATAGAGTGCCTGATGAACTATGGAATGAGGTTCGTGACATTGTACAAGAGACAGGGATCAAGACCATTCCCATAGAAAAGAAATGCAAAAAAGCAAAATGGCTGTCTGGGGAGGTCTTACAAATAGCTGTGAAAAGAAGAGAAGCGAAAAGCAAAGGAGAAAAGGAAAGATATAAACATCTGAATGCAGAGTTCCAAAGAATAGCAAGAAGAGATAAGAAAGCCTTCTTCAGCGATCAATGCAAAGAAATAGAGGAAAACAACAGAGTGGGACAGACTAAGGATATCTTCAAGAAAATCAGAGATACCAAAGGAACATTTCATGCAAAGATGGGCTCGATAAAGGACAGAAATGGTATGGACCTAACAGAAGCAGAAGATATTAAGAAGAGATGGCAAGAATACACAGAAGAACTGTACAAAAAAGATCTTCACGACCCAGATAATCACGATGGTGTGATCACTGACCTAGAACCAGACATCCTGCAATGTGAAGTCAAGTGGGCCTTACAAAGCATCACTACGAACAAAGCTAGTGGAGGTGATGGAATTCCAGTTGAGCTGTTCCAAATCCTGAAAGATGATGCTGTGAAAGTGCTGAACTCAATATGCCAGCAAATTTGGAAAACTCAGCAGTGGCCACAGGACTGGAAAAGGTCCGTTTTCATTCCAATCCCAAAGAAAGGCAATGCCAAAGAATGCTCAAACTACCGCACAATTGCACTCATCTCACACGCTAGTAAAGTAATGCTCAAAATTCTCCAAGCCAGGCTTCAGCAATATGTGAACCGTGAACTTCCTGATGTTCAAGCGGGTTTTAGAAAAGGCAGAGAAACCAGAGATCAAATTGCCAACATCCGCTGGATCATGGAAAAAGCAAGAGAGTTCCAGAAAAGCATCTATTCCTGCTTTATTGACTATGCCAAAGCCTTTGACTGTGTAGATCACAATAAACTACGGAAAATTCTGAAAGAGATGGGAATACCAGACCACCTGATCTGCCTCTTGAGAAATCTGTATGCAGGTCAGGAAGCAACAGTTAGAACTGGACATGGAACAACAGACTGGTTCCAAATAGGAAAAGGAGTTCGTCAAGGCTGTATACTGTCACCCTGCTTATTTAACTTATATGCAGAGTACATCATGAGAAACGCTGGACTGGAAGAAACACAAGCTGGAATCAAGATTGCTGGGAAAAATATCAATAACCTCAGATATGCAGATGACACCACCCTTATGGCAGAAAGTGAAGAGGAACTCAAAAGCCTGTCGATGAAACTGAAAGAGGAGAGTCAAAAAGTTGGCTTAAAGCTCAACATTCAGAAAACGAAGATCATGGCATCCGGTCCCACTTCATGGGAAATAGATGGGGAAACAGTGGAAACAGTGTCAGACTATTTTTCTGGGCTCCAAAATCACTGCAAATGGTGACTGCAGCCATGAAATTAAAAGACGCTTACTCCTTGGAAGGAAACTTATGACCAACCTAGATAGCATATTCAAAAGCAGAGACATTACTTTGCCAACAAAGGTTCGTCTAGTCAAGGCTATGGTTTTTCCTGTGGTCATGTATGGATGTGAGAGTTGGACTGTGAAGAAGGCTGAGCGCCGAAGAATTGATGCTTTTGAACTGTGGTGTTGGAGAAGACTCTTGAGAGTCCCTTGGACTCCAAGGAGATCCAACCAGTCCATTCTGAAGGAGATCAGCCCTGGGATTTCTTTGGAAGGAATGATGCTGAAGCTGAAACTCCAGTACTTTGGCCACCTCATGTGAAGAGTTGACTCGTTGGAAAAGACTCTGATGCTGGGAGGGATTGGGGGCAGGAGGAGAAGGGGACAACAGAGGATGAGATGGCTGGATGGCATCACTGACTCGATGGACGTGAGTCTGAGTGAACTCCGGGAGTTGGTGATGGACAGGGAGGCCTGGTGTGCTGTGATTCATGGGGTCACAAAGAGTCAGACACGACTGAGCATCTGATCTGATCTGATCATGTCAGCAGCTTCTAATGGCTCAGCTAAAAACTCAACATTGATTATATCTATCTACATACACCTGGAAGTAGACAGAATTGGCAAACATGACAAAATGTCAACCATCAGGGAATCTAGGTGGTGGGCACGTGGGTAATTACTGTTCTATTTTGATTTTTCTCTAATCCTGACAACTTTACAAATAACAGTTGCACATAGATACCAGAATTCTATGTGGTCTTTAGTTCATTTAAGACAAGTGAGCCTTCTGCTCTCACCTGTGGAAGAAGAAACTGGCATCCATGTGATTCGATATTTTGGTAATCACAATCTCAGAGGAAGGAAAATATCATTTCCATAGCAAGGTCCATTTGCAAAATGTTAAAATCCAATTATGTTATGGAAACTTGAAGGTAAAAGGACTGACACTTTAACTTGCACACACTAGTGAGCTGGTGCAGCCCAACCCTGACCGTCTTACACCCACCAAGCATCAATAACAAATACGAAAACTCCTCTGGTCTCAAATTAAAGAGAACAGCTGCAGTTTTCTTAGCCAAAATATTCTGCAGGCAATGTGGAGGGCTGTTTTAAGATGAACCTTCACTCAGAGTCATCTTTTGTATAATTACCTATTTCCTCATCTGTGAAATGGAAGGGTCTCGGCCTAAGCAACTCTGCCAACCCTAAACTGAGGGGTGGTAAAACATGGAGCGCTGGGGACACAGGGGCCTTTCGTGACACAGTGTGCAGTGACAGCATCACTGCTGCTGCTGCCCCTCCCAGATGCACTGCTCCCGGCAACTCCTCACAGCAGGCATTGCTTCTCCCATTTTTAATAGATGGCATACGGAGGCTGAGAAAAGTGGATCATGTGCCCAAGCTAAAATCTGAACCCAGTGAAGGACCCACATCTTCTTTGGGGATCACTGTCCACGTGGTACCACTTCTGCACACCTGCCCTTGGTACGCTTTGAACACCCAGGATACAACGAGGGCCCTGTTTCCACAATGCCACCAACACTCCAGTGTCCACACAGTAGCTAGAAGGGAGGCGATTCTGTTAAAATCCAGATCAGCTCATGACTCCCATCTCAGAAAGCAAGCCCCACCATTACCTCATCTACTACCTTCTCCCTCACACAATCCACTCCAGCTAATATACCAAGTCATGCTCCAGCCTCCGGGCTTCTGTGCTAGCTCCTCTCTCTGCCTGGAAGACTCTTCTCCTTGACAGCCACATCAGTCACTCCCAACTTCCTTTGGGCAAATAATTAAGTGTCCTTTTATAAGAAGTTTTTTCCAACCACCCTCACTAAAAGCTGTAAACCCCCTTCCCAGGCCCTCACTCTGCTTTAACCTCTCTCCACAGAGCTTCTCACCACCTGATGTGTCATATCTTCATGCTGCTAGTCTCTTCCCCACCAGACCAGGCCTTTGTTTAGTTCACTGGCTGTGTCCCCAGTGCCTGGCTGGTTTCTGTTGCTCAATAATTATCTGCTGTAGGAAGGAAAAGGGTCCTGCTGTGGCCCTGCCCAAACAGTTACAGTCGGTCTGCCTGAAGCCCGCACACATGGGGGAAGCCATCTGAGCAGTCACTGCTGGGGGTGAGCCTTCCTCCAGACATCGGATCACCAGCCAAGAAACACCCAGCAGGGGAGGGGGTGGAATAAAGCAGGGAGGAGAGGAGAGACAGAGGCTAAAGAAAAGCAGCGGGTGGGGAGGGGAGCTGCAGTGTCCCTTCAAGTGGACCTCCTGCAGTGATGAAGCCGAGGGATCCTTGGTTTTTCTCAGTCAGAAGTCAGGCTACAGACAAGTTAAACCTGATCCCAAAGACAAGATGTCAACTATAAAAAAAGAATTCCTCAATCCACTTGAGGTTGCTCTAACAATGGCAGGCACGTGGCCTGCTGATGTGAGTAAAAGGGACATAAGCCTAGCAGTGTGTCAGGACAAGCTCAATAATAAAGTTCATAAAGCTACTGGAGGCAAGGAGGGAGCCATGAGGATCCACTTGATCCTCCAGGCACCTATTTGGCAGGTTATCTTTCCACTTCCTCCCTCTCACCTCAATGCCTGCCTGTCATGCTACTAGGAGGGGCTTGGCTAAAGACAGTACAGTTTTCACCTTCCCTTCTGACATCACGTAGATGTGGTACAGGCCTTTCTTTGAGGCCGTGCTCGTGCTGTGCTCTGCTAGAGGCTGTGGAAATTACCAGAAGGAGCCTGGAGAGTGGCATCCAGGATACAACTGGCAGCCACCAGAAGCATTTGGAACATCCATGTGGTCAAAGTCAGCCTGTGCTAATCATATCCCTGGTGACCGAGAGAAGATTTTGGCTTCCTTATTTCCAGCTTATCCTTTGAAGCTGCTCCCAAATCAGCAGCAGCAGTTACCTGGCCAGAGCAGACTGGATCTAGAGAATCCACCTGACCTGAACCTGGGTCAATCAGATTCTCCGTCCTAGGAACTGTAACCACTGGAGCCACACAGCCAAGCAGTCTGAGCTAGCTATGCAAAAGAAAACAGAGAAACAGGGGGCAGGGGTGGGAGGTGGGCACACAGGGATGTCCACCATCCATGACTTGGGAGAAGCAGAGAAACAGCCCTAACAGGAGACTACTGAGAGGTGGGTAGAGAAAAACAAGATGAAAACTAGGAGGATCATGAGAATTTCTCCTCCTCAAGGTTCAGTGAGGAGAGGTTCTCTTGCATTTGAGGACCCTCAGATTTTTATGATACTCTTCACCATGTTCCCTCAAGATGGATTCTGTTCCAAGTGGCTTTTAAGTCACTCAACTGCTACAGATGAAATTTCAAAGCGCTTCCCCATTCCTCTCACGCCCCTACAGGTCTCAAACAGGTTCTTCCTGGGAGGCTGATGGCAAAAACCCACAGGAACAAAGAAGCCTGCCCAAGAACAGCCTATTCTGTGAGCATGAGGCAGAGCTGGCTTCTCACCAGGGTGTCTTTGTAGGGCTTATCAAAACTGAAATAAAAAAGAAAGCTTTTGTCCTAATGCATGCCAGGGTCGCACCGCTGTTCTGGGAACGTGTGGGTGGGTGCCACCCTCAAGGAAAACAGAGACTTGGAGAAGAGGCACTGGGAGCCCCGATGGTGTTCTGGGTCCCACAGCCATCTGTTCTCTTAGGAAAAGGCTCCAGACGTGCGGCGTGGGGACACTTCATAAGAGGCACAGTGAAACTTCATTCTGCCCACATGCTGGTGTCCAGTCCTGCTATCAGCCCCAGAAGATGGGTGAGCCAAGGACAAGGGGCACAGACTTGGGAATGCCACAGGTGGAGCCAATTAACCTAATGTGACTACTTAGAAACTGAGAGGAGAGGGGAGAAGTCAACTCACTTCTCTGAGTCCCTGCCTCAGTTGGCTGTGGGAACTGAATCAACTGCCCACTCACCCAGCACTGTAAAAGGCAATGGTTACTCTTCTCATCTCACAGATCAAAATCAACCAAACTGACATGCTCTCTTCCACTAGACCTCCAGGGCTCAGGTGCTGACCACGGTCTACAAAGTCAACCGTTTAAAACATCAAAACCACTTTACAGTTTCTTTTGTAGGTATGAGATAGTTCCCTACCAAGATAGGTTTCAATACTTCCTCCTATGGTAGCCTTTTTAAAAGTTCTATCCCTAACTCCCTACACCCTCACCCCCTTTTCTACACAGGGAGAAGGGCCAGAGGAATAAAAAACCCAGAGAAATAAAAGGGCACCAGAGGGGGGAATGTTAGCTGCCTTTTTCCCTTCCCAAAGAAAAGTCATTTCCCTCAACAGAGGGCTCCCCCCCGCCCCCACCATGATCTGAGAGAGAAGGCGAGAGCTCATCCCCGAGCAGCAGGTTCAGAACTGCCTACAGCCTACTTGAGGGGGTGGGGGAGCGGAGAGACACAGAGGAAGGAGGAGAACAGAGGAAAGGGTGGGAAGGAGGAAAAAGGGAAGGAGGAAGGGGAGGGAAGGTTGTTCATATTAACAACTGTGGCTACACCAATCACCAGCACTCACTACAGCTAAGTCTCCGCCTGCTCAGCCTCCCCCCTCCCCTCCCTACCAAGTACAACCCAGGAGAACCTTGTAAGGGCACAGAGTAAAAAATGGTCTCAAGGAATATGACTGTCATGTTAAAATTCTGGCTGAGAGTCTAATACTTCCTTTGGCTTATAATACTATTTGTTTTCCTAACTGGGCCTCAGTTTCCTTACCTTTTGAAAGGGGATAAGTCTCTACTCTTAGAAGGACTGGGGGGCTAAACTACATGTTATGTCAACCCGGGTCATCACCGCTACTGAGGCTCGGATTTATAAAGTGGCTCAAAACTAAGAAAAGGAAAAGGACGTTGCAGATCTAACTTCGCCAAGGCCAGGCTGGGCCAGAGCAAAAACTTAGAAAGTGGGATGTCTCTCCACCCGCAGCGCGGGGCCGAGTTCCCACGGACTAGTAATTACCTCGCCCCTCTTATCTCCATCGAAGGGTGGGGCGGAAGCGGGAATAGGGTGTAAACTGGGCACAGAAATGCTATAAATCCTCTCTGATGGTCCTTGGCCAGAGCTCTGCCCATCCTGAGCTTGTGACCTTGGACAAGTGACTTGGCCGCCCCACGCCTCAGTTTCCCCATCCGCGCTGTGGGCAGAACGACAGCATCTCTGACACAGAACCGCTTTCGAAGTGCGGAATAAAGTCCGGCCCGCGCGCCGGCTCGGACCGCCCGAGGTTCGGCAGGTCCGACGCTGCCCCCTCGGGGGCGCTGCCACCATCCAGGCCTCGGCCTCGGGCCACGCGGGCCTGCCGCCGCCACGCCCCAGGCCTTTGCCCCCAGGCCGCGCCGACTGCCCCCCGACCTCCGAGCCGCCCCCTACCCCGGTCCTGCGACTCACCCGTGTAGTGCACCACGCAGGTCTGGCCACGCTTCGGGAAGGTGCGCCCTGAAGAGACAGACAGACGCGCGAGGTGAACGGATGCGCGCGGTGGCCGGGGCACCCCGGGGCCACCCGGCGCGCGCCTACTCACCGTCTCCGGGAGAGATGGTCTCCACCTGCACTCCCATGGCTGCGGTAGCGGCGGACGCTGGGTTGGCCGACTGGCTGCGCGACGGGCAGCGTGGACCTAGACCGGATCTCGCGGCGATTCCGCGGCTCTGCCTCGACCCTCCGCGCTACGGCTGCGCACGCGCGCGCCCCCGCACGCCCCGCCCTGCGTGCGCGCCCCACACGGCGCGCACGTCCCCGGAGCCCCGGCCGCGGGGCAGTGGGGGGAGGGGGGCAGGGAAAACCGGAAACCCGGAAGCCCCGAGGCCTCCGGATGCTGCCTTTCAGAGGGGTCGGGCTGCTTCCCCCACCCTTCCTTTCTCCGTGCTACCAGCCGGGCAGGCATCACTAATTCAGTTTCCGCGTATGAGAAGCGAGAGTCAGAATTGGGAATCGGCCAGCTACTAGCCGGGGGACTACTAAATCCACACCTACTCATCCTGGAAAAGGATGGTTGTGAGAAGTCCGCGCAGATGTGCGTTCATGTTAGCATTCCAGTCAGTGGGTCACGATCCTGAGCTCTGTTTTTCTATTGAGGAGGAGTCTTCAGCGTTTACACTGCGTTGCAGGAAACCTTTCCCTCTCTTGTCCGGATCCATTCATTCATTCATCCATTCATAACTTACATACATATACTTATTGAACACCTACTCTATGTCATGCGCTGTGTTAGATGCTGGGATAACAGTAGTAAAGGAGACAGACTCAGTCCCTGACCTCATAGGACTTACGGTCTCGTGAGGGAGATCCAATCAAATAACCACAAAGATAAATGTAAAGTTTCAAATCCTTACTGTGAGGGTGGTTAATGGCCTTGTGCTCCGAAGGACATATGACAGATGTGTAACTTAACGTGGACTGTGGTGACATACTTCCCTGAGGTAGCCAGGTTTAGCCAAGGTCTGAAGGGGTTGACCAGCTCATGTTAAAAACGTGACCCCAAAGTTCTTTAACACTCTTATCATCTATGTCCCCTTTCCTTTGAATCTCAGGGAGCCTGTGACTGCTTTGGCAATTTGTGCATTATTTAGGATATGGTCTGTGACAGAAACCTAAAGGAAGTCAGTCCTGAAAGGACTGATGCTAAAGCTGAAGCTCCAATCCTTTGGCCACCTGATCCGAAGAACTGATTCATTAGAAAGACCCTGATGCTAGGAAAGACTGAAAGCAGAAGAAGTGGACAACAGAGGATGAAATGGTTGGATGGCATCACTGACTCAATGGACATGAGTTTGAGCAAGCTCCGGGAGATGGTGATGGACAGGGAAGCCTGGCGTGCTACAGTTCATGGGGTCGCAAAGACTTGGACATGATTGAGCAACTGAACTCAACTGTGACAGAAACCAAATTAACAGTGGCTGAAATGAAGCAGAAGTTGGTGTTTTGGGACGTTCCTGGTAGTCTAGTGGCTAAGACTCCACACTCCCAACGCAGAGGTCCCGGATTTGATCCCTAGAGAGGGAACTAGATCCCACATGCCGCAACCAAATGAAGATCCTGTGTGCCACAACTAAGACTCAGTACAGCCAAATAAATACATATATAAAAAAGAGGGGGATGGAAATCCCACCTCACTGAAACCAGGGTGGCAGATGAGAAATGCCCAATGACAGCAGTCCCCCTGAAGAGAGAATTGACCTTGTGGCAGCTCCTCACAAGACTGCCTGACTTCCCATGTTCCCGAAGATCCCAGGAGTTCCACCAAGGCTTAGGTCAGCCGTAGTCAAACCTTGCCTACATGGTCTAGGTGGATATATGTGCAAGGTTGTCAGGGCACCAGTACAGAGCATTTCCCTAAAAAGAGTCCTCCCCGGAGAACAAGAAACACAAGAACCCTATGAGAGTTTCCAGGGTGAGGTGAGAAGAGCTATGGGCAGGGAGGAGGGAGTCCTGGGTTCTAGATTTGGCATTGCCAGTGACTTGCTGTGTCACTTGGGTAAGTTCTTCCCCGTCTCTGAGCTTCTGTAAAGACAAGGGGTTTGTCTAGATGATCTCCAAGGGCTGGGAAGGCTTTAATGATCTCTGATTCTAGAACAGTGCCTGACACATAGTACAGGCTTAAACATGAGTTGTTGAATGTATGGCAAAGGGAAATTCACAGTGCAGATTCATAATATAATCACTGTGAGATCTGTGCTGTTAAGACTCTGTTGTTCAGTCACTCAGTTGTGTCCGACTCTGCCACCCCATGGGCTGCAGCACGCCAGGCTTCCCTGTTCTTCACTATCTCCCAGAGTTTGGTCAAACTCATGTCCATTGAAATGGTGATGCCATCCAACCATCTCATCCTCTGTCACGCCCTTGTCCTCCTAACTTCAATCTTTCCCAGCACTGGGGTCTTTTCAATGACTCAGCTCTTTGGATTAGGTGGCCAAAGTATTGGAGTTTCAGCATCAGTTCCCCAATGTATATTCAGGGTTGATTTCCTTTAGGATTGACTGGTTTGATCTCCTTGCTGTCCAAGGGACTCTCTAGAGTCTTCTCCAGCACCACTGTTCAAAAGCATCAATTCTTTGGTGCTCAGCCTTCTTTATGGTTCAGCTTTCACATCTGTACATGACTACTGAAAAACCATAACTTTGACTATACAGATCTTTGTTAGCAAAGTGATGTCTCTGCTTTTTAATACACTATTTAGGTTTGTTGTAGCTTTTCTTCCTAGGAGCAAGCATCTTTTAATTTTGTGGTTGCTGTCACCATCTGCAGTGATCTGGGAGCCTGAGAAAATAAAATCTGTCACTTCATTTGCCATGAAGTGATGGGACCAGATGTCATGATCTTTGTTTTTTTAATGGTGAGTTTTAGGCCAACTCTTTCATCCTCATCAAGAACTCTTTAGTTCCTAGTCCTCAGTTACGTCCAACTCTTTGCAACCCCATAGACTATAGCCCACTAGGTTCCTCTGTCCATGGAATGCTGCTGGACTGGGTAACCATTCCCTTCTCCAAGGGTTCTTCCCAACTCAGGAATAGAAGCCAGATCTCCTGCATTGCAGGCAGATTCTTTACCATCTGAGCCACGAGGGAATCCCATTTTAAGCCAACTTCTTCACTCCCCTCTTTCATCCTTACCAAGAGTCTCTTTAGTTCCTCTTTGATTTCTGCCATTAAAGTCATATCATCTGCATATCTGAGATTGTTGGTATTTCTCCCAGCAGTCTTGATTCCAGCTTGTGATTCATCCAGCCCTGCATTTTTCATGATGTACTCTGCATAGAAGTTAAATAAGCAGGGTGACAGTATACAGCTTTGACATACTCCTTTCCCAATTTGGAACCAGTCTGTTGTTCCATGTCCAGTTCTAACTGTTGCTTCTTGTCCTGCATACAGGTTTCTCAGGAGACAGGTAAGATGGTCTGGTATTTCCATCTCTTTCAGAATTTTCCACAGTTTGTTGTGATCCACAAAGTCAAACACTTCAGTGTAGTCAAAGAAGCAGGGTTTTGTTTTTTTTTTTTTTAATCCCTTGCTTTTTCTATGAAACAGCGGATGTTGGCAATTTGATCTCTGGTTCCTCTGTTTTTTCTAAATTCAGCTTGTCCATCTGGAAGTGCACGGGTCAAAATTCTAAGGTTTAAAAAAAACAGTATAACAGAAGTTATATATACCCTTCTGACCACCACAATTAACATTTGGTGTGTGTTTCCAGCATGTTCGTGGTGTCTATACAGATACAAGCAAATACATATTTATATAGATTTATTATATGAGGGAGGAAGTGAAGGAAACCACAGTATGTCATTCCAAAATGTGCCCCTTTGACATGAAAATTATTTTATACTGAAAACAGGAAGCAGAAAACCTCCCCCTTTTCTACCCCTAAAGGCAGGATATAAATTCTTTTATTAGAGACAGACATTTCAACCTAGAGATGACACCAGAGGAATCTACAAACAAACCTTCTATTAGTTTCCTCCCCTGTATTTACCTTCCCACAGTCTGCCATCTTTGGAAGCCTAAAAAGCTTTCTTTTGTCCCGTCATTTTTCTACAGATTTATTGTTCCTTGTTGAAGACGCTATATAAACTAGAATTCTAACCTGCCATTTTTGAGTTACTTTTTACTTCATTTCTCCTTCGTGATGTGCACTGTACGCGTTAATAAACTGCTTTTTGTAACCTATACTTCGTGTTTTTCTTTCTTTTCTCCCTCATGGGGTTGGGGTGAGGATCATGGGTTAATACTTGTGCAGTGCTAAGAACAGTGCCTGGCACATGTAGGCCCTATTCTTGGAAATCACTTATCAGGTATCCTGGAGAGAATCCATTTTCATGCATGAGCACTCGTTCCTTATAAATGACTGATTGTATTCACTGTGTGAATGTGCCATAATTTACTTAACCATCTGGTTAAATTCATTTAGAATCTGATATTACAAAGACTGGTTCAAAGAGATTCAATTCATTCATTCATGCCTCACTTTGGCTCCTAGCATGAACCACATGCTTTGGGGCTTCCTGCCCTTTGCACCTTCTGCTCCCTTTTCCTGGCACATACTTCATCAGCTCTCTGACCACTTGGATGAATACCGTACAACGTCCAGCTCTCAGCTCCAAAGTCCTCTCGAGAAAGGCTCTCTGGCTTCCTGACAGGCCATGTCTGCCTGTGACAAGCTCCTGGGGTCTGTCTTGCCCCTCACCTGCATCTGTGTCCTTTAGTGATTGACTCTCTCCCCTGAAGACTGTGCATGGGGGGTGACCCTCAAGGAACCCCACCATGCACCCTTGGGCCTGGCACTGAGCATGTGCCTACCAACCCTTGTTAACTGATGGATACTGTGGGCTAGATTTCTCTCCCTTGTTAAATCTCCTAAATCTGCAAGAGACTTGAATTTTAGAAAATGCCATTTTCTTGTGCTCAAGATCTCAGACACTCTTGTGAACCTGAGCGCTGTTAGCAAGTGGAACCCTGAGGTCACAGCTTATCTAGTTTCTGCCCTGATTCAGGTAACAACGAACACCTGATGCATGTGTGCCTCGTACATGTTATTTGATTTCTCACAGTCACCTTCTGAGGCAGGTATGATTATTGTCTTCCTTTAGCAATGAGGATGTCAAGGCTCAGAGAGAGGATAGAGCCAGTAAGGAGTATGGTAATATTCAAATTCAAGACCAGCTTAGGACACTGGTACTTTGTCTCTTGCTCACTTCTACCTGTGCCCTTGGGGCTTCAGGGATTGGTTTAGATAATTTTTTGGCCTTTGTGATAACCCTCACCCCTCTTCACCTCAAATTTCCGCACCACTTACAACTTTAGATCTCTGTCATCTGGCTGGTGAGCGGAGAGTGTTCAGATGGGGCCAGAGTCTCTCCTGAATTATGACCTCCACTGGGGATTTGGGGACCTGTTTGGCCTGCCTGGATGGAGAAGGCAATGGCACCCCACTCCAGTACTCTTGCCTGGAAAATCCCATGGATGGAGGAGCCTGGTAGGCTGCAGTCCATGGGGTCACTAAGAGTCAGACATGACTGAGCGACTTCACTTTCACTTTTCACTTTCATGCATTGGAGAAGGAAATGGCAACCCACTCCAGTGTTCTTGCCTGGAGAATCCCAGGGATGGGGGAGTTTGGTGGGCTGCCATCTATGGGGTCGCACAGAGTTGGACACGACTGAAGTGATTTAGCAGTTAGCAGTTGGCCTGCCTGGAAGGAAAGCTGTCCCATCTCCATGGGGTCAAGTGGTCCCACCTGCTAAGAACCTTTGGCGTCTCTGCTGACTGGGGCCTTGCCCTCCAATTCCTGGTTGAAAATCGTCCAAGAAAGCACAAACTCCTGGCCTGGGGAGGGAGGTTGCAAGCTGACTTGCTATGTTATAAGTGTGAAATCTTTGAATAAACTCCATCACCTTCGGGGAGTTGAGGTGTCCCAAACCTGCCCTGGAAGCAGAGTTGTTGTCAAAACCAACTACTGGCTGATCTGGGGGCCCATGAGTTCACAGGTTTGGGAAACAGCATTCCTAGCAATACAGTAATTGTTACAATACAGAAATTCTTCTGAGAGCCAATTTTATAGATGGGAAGACTGCAGAGCAGAGAGAGAGTCAAATGAGGAGGAAGGGGTTAGCCCTGGGGCTCTGGAGTCCATTTTTGGTTTCCTCAGCCTTCTCTCATCCCATGGGTCCGAAGGGGACCTTACTGTTGTCCCTCAGTAGGGACAAGATGCAGTCTCTGGCACTGGCTCCTTCCCAGAGCCCAGAGGTTAGTTGACTCATCTAATGTCATACCAGATCTACCTGCCCCATACCTTCACACATCCTTTGGGTTTGTCTCTAGAGGAAGGAAAACTCTTTACCTCCTTGCTAGTGAACCAAGCCCTGGTCATCCTTCACAGCCCAGCTCAAGGGTGCCCTCCTCTGAGAAGCCCTCCTTGATTTCCCCTGCCCTTCTCCCCACCTGTCCGTCATTCCTCCCACCGCTGTCTCTGGGCCTGCATTATTCACAGCAGTAGATCCTGATGGTCCAGAGCCATAGCTTTGGAGTCAGGTGGCTGGGAATTCAAATCTTGGTTCTTTTACTTGGAATATGACTTCAGCCAAATCCCTTCACTGAGCTAGGCTTCAGAACCTTCCTCCACAAAATGGGCTAATTATGATACCTTCAGGTTGTTACTGAACTACATGAAGTAAGGTACACATAAGACCTGGCACAAAATTAGTGCTTAAATTATGGCGGCTGCGATTATCATCAGTAGACGCTAAAGAACTAAGCTGGGCATTGGGGATCTCAGGTGCTCACTGTGAAGGTGATTGGCCCTTAATAACCTTCCTAATCCAACCCATCTCTTTTTTTTTTTTTTCCCCCAACCCATCTCTTGAAGAATTTTCCACAGTTTATTGTGATCCACGCAGTCAAAGGCTTTGGCATAGTCAATAAAGCAGAAATAGATGTTTTTCTGGAACTCTCTTGCTTTTTCCATGATCCAGCAGATGTTGGCAATTTGATCTCTGGTTCCTCTGCCTTTTCTAAAACCAGCTTGAACATCAGGAAGTTCACAGTTCACATATTGCTGAAGCCTGGCTTGGAGAATTTTGAGCATTACTTTACTAGCATGTGCCTCTTGAGAAATCTGTATGCAGGTCAGGAAGCAACAGTTAGAACTGGACGTGGAACAACAGACTGGTTCCAAATAGGAAAAGGAGTACGTCAAGGCTGTATATTGCCACCCTGCTTATTTAACTTATATGCAGAGTACATCATGAGAAACGCTGGACTGGAAGAAACACAAGCTGGAATCAAGATTGCCGGGAAAAATATCAATAACCTCAGATATGCAGATGACACCACCCTTATGGCAGAAAGTGAAGAGGAACCAAAAAGCCTCTTGATGAAAGTAAAAGTGGAGAGTGAAAAAGTTGGCTTAAAGCTCAACATTCAGAAAATGAAGATCATGGCATCCGGTCCCATCACTTCATGGGAAATAGATGGGGAAACAGTGTCAGACTTTATTTTTCTGGGCTCCAAAATCACTGCAAATGGTGACTGCAGCCATGAAATTAAAAGATGCTTACTCCTTGGAAGAAAAGTTATGACCAACCTAGATAGCATATTCAAAAGCAGAGATATTACTTTGCCAACAAAGGTTCGTCTAGTCAAGGCTATGGTTTTTCCTGTGGTCATGTATGGATGTGAGAGTTGGACTGTGAAGAAAGCTGAGTGCCAAAGAACTGATGCTTTTGAACTGTGGTGTTGGAGAAGACTCTTGAGAGTCCCTTGGACTGCAAGGAGATCCAACCAATTCATTCTGAAGGAGATCAGCCCTGGGATTTCTTTGGAAGGAATGATGCTAAAGCTGAAACTCCAGTACTTTGGCCACCTCATGCGAAGAGTTGACTCATTGGAAAAGACTCTGATGCTGGGAGGGATTGGGGACAGGAGGAGAAGGGGACAAGAGAGGATGAGATGGCTAGATGGCATCACTGATTTGATGGACGTGAGTCTGAGTGAACTCCGGGAGTTGGTGATGGACAGGGAGGCCTGGTGTGCTGACTCATGGGGTCGCAAAGAGTCGGACAAGACTGAGCGACTGAACTGAATTGAATCCAACCCAGGTGGCAGGGAAATGCTGGGGGCATTCCCTTTACACCATGCTCCCCCCACCCCATTGTGCTTTTTGTTCTGCCCTCTTAATGGCCTTTGCTGAAAGAACCTGAAGCTATGATTACCCTTTAGAATGATGCCCCCATGTGGCTGAATAGAAACCTACTTTGGGAGGCAGTTGATCGGGAGGTCTTATTTCCATTTCACATGTTCATCCAACCAGTTATTTGTTGAGCGCCTACTATGTGTCAGGCACTGTGCCATCAGGTTGTCAAGGTACATGAGTGACGAAAACAATCCCCCTGCTTCAGGGAGCTTATAATCTAGTGGAGGGACAAGGGAAATAGAATACATGATACATCGGAAGAAGTCAGAAGAATAAAGCAGGACAGAAGGATACAGTGATAGGTAGGGGCCAGGTCCTACAGGGCTCTTCAGGCTTTTAGTAATACATTTCTAGGGGTAGTGGGGAGCTCCTGAGGGCTTTAAAGGAAGATGCGGTGGGCTTTAATGGATGTGGTGACTCTGTGTGAACAGATTGTCAGGGGCAAGGAGAACAGGGTGACCAAAAGGAAGTCACTGCAGTTGTTGATGTGAGGTGGACGATGGGCCCCGGAGACCGCCGGGGAGGGATGACAGGTGGCTGGATTTGGGATGCATTTGCAGTAGAACCTGGAGGACTTACTGAGGGACTGGACGTGGGGTGAGGCATGAGGCCACTGAGAGAGAGAGAGAGACGCAGGCACATGGCACAGGAGTTTGCTCAGACTGGGACCCAGGCTGGACACTAGAAGTCTGCAGTGTTTGCCGCTCTGCTTCCTTGACCTGTTCTGAGATGAGAGTGGATGTAGAATGGGGGGATGGGAGAACATGGTCACAGCCCTCGACAAGGGAACTAAGTCCATTTTAAAGAAAGAAGATATCCTTTTACTTGACCCTGGGAGAAGTTCCGGCAGCAGTCCCCCTCTAAAAATGCAGTAAGAGGGAGCAACAGGGAACTCACATTTCTGCACCAACTTCTTCCCCCAATGAACTCAAAGTCAACTTTGAAGGGCTCCTGGCTGGGATTTGTTGTTGTTCAGTCATTAAGTCATGTCTGAGTCTGTGACCCCATGAACTGCAGCACACCAGGCCTCCCTGTCCTTCACGACCCTGTCCTTCACGATCTCCCGGAGTTTGCTCAAACTCATGTCCATTGAGTCAGTGATGCCATCCAACCATCTCATCCTCTGTCATCCCCTTCTCTTCTTGCCCTCAATCTTTCCCAGCATCAGGGTTTTTTCCAATGAGTCGGCTCTTTGCATCAGGTGGCTGAAGTATTGGAGCTTCAGCTTCAGCCCCAGTCCTTCCAATGATGGGCACATTTTATACTGTGGGCAGGCATGGGAAGGGGCCCTGCAGCTCAGAAGGGCACTTTCTCAATGCCACCCAAAGCCATCTCCTGAGGAAGCAACCAGATGTGCCCCACACTGTACTTTGCAGGGTTGTTTAGCACAGTGTGGTTCACAATATCAAACAGGAACAACACACATGTCCCACAGCAGAGATGAATTTAACATGCACTCATTAGGGCATCATCATGACAACTTGCATTTTTCACTTAGTGATGAACTTTGGATATCCTTCTATTAGGACATATCCTATATGTTGCAATATGTCCTTGGCCAGACCTAATTAGGGCTTCGCATGTGGTGCTAGTGGTAAAGAACCCACCTGCCAATGCAGGAGATGTAAGAGATGCAGTTTCGATCCCTGGGTCCGTAAGATCCCCTGCAGGAGGGCATGGTAACTCACCCCAGTGTTCTTGTCTGGAGAATCCCAGAACCTGGCGGACTATAATCCACAGGGTCACAAAGAGTCAGACTCAACTGAAGGGACTTAGCATGCACAGACCTATTTAATGCCAGGAGGATACCCCACTCAACAGCCAATTTGGGGGATGATCCAAAATGCCTCAATTGAGAACAACTGCCCTGACTTCAGAAACCCCAGAACTAGTGGCTGTTGCGTATCTCCCTATGAAAGTCTATCAGGTGGATTAACCTTTTCATCTGGGCCACCGGAACAAACAACTAGGGCTGAAAACTCCTTACTGGCCTTAACTGGACTAGTGTGATCCCTGGCTGTGTGGTTGGCAGTCCCTTTGACCTAGGGCCAGACACCTGGCTGGTCTGCACTGTGGTGGCTGCCAACAGTTAAGTCAGCTGCCTCACTCAGTTCCTGGGCTGGAGGGGAACCCAGGGGCCTTTGTAGACTCTTCTAGTGATGCAGGTTATGTGTTTTCATGCTCTGTTCTGACATGTGCTAATTAACATAAGCTGAAACCCTGCAAAGGGGACGGTTGAGTGTATGTACACAGGGCAGGAGTATATGTGTACGGGGCACGGGGTTTGAGCAGAGAGGCCTTGCGGACAGACAGGCCTTACCATTTACCAGCCGTGTGGCCTGGGCTTTAGGTTTTGGCACTGTACAATGGGATTCCTGCGCGGCACTGAAGTACTTACTATGCTGCTGTCATTATACTTCAGAGCAACCCAGTAGAGTACAAAAACTCCAGTGTCCTCATATTGGTTTTTAATGGTCAAGGTGACAATAATTTCCAGTTTCTCCAGACCAGCATTTGGTTTCCTTCCTCTCCACCTGCAGGAGGACACCCTGCAGCCCTGCCCCAACTGCCTCTCTGGGATCAGAAGTACCAACTCCCTTTCTCAGGATAGGTCTGGATTGGGAACCCAGGGCCTCCCCCGACTCTGAGGACCAGCAGTGTTAGCTCTTGGCTCACTGCAGGGGGTGAAGCAGTGACTCTGAACTCTGACTCTGAACTCACTGAATTGGCACAAGCTGTTTCCCAGTAAAAAGATTCCCTACCTCTGAGGGACAGATCTCTCCATGAAATACAGCAATGACACAGCAGCCCCGATGATAAGGGAGGAAAGGGCCAAAGCAGGAGGTGTAGTCAGAATCTCAACTGGCCAAGGCCTGGGGAGTATACACCTCCCAGGGCTTGAGTAAAAGGAGCGGTATGCCTCTGAATCTGATCTCATGCTTCAGGACACTCTTGTTGCTGCCAGTTTTATCCAGGCAAGAAATTTGTTCTTATGTAATGAGTGCTACAAAGCCTTTTTCTCTTAAGTCTCCCCCCTTTCTTCCCTACATAGGGGTGGCGGGGGTCACACTTAGTGGGTGGGTGTTGTGTGCCACATGCAATTTTTACACAGAGAGGATGGAAGGAAGGCTCCTCCACACACCCTAGACAAATACGATTTCATGGTAACCAAAGCCTGCCTCAGTGGGAAACGTTCTGTACAACATGCTGGTGATATTCCTTCAATTTTTTTTTTTTTTGGTTGTTTTTATTTTTTTCTTTAAAGTCCATTGATCATCACAAAAACCCAGGAAATGCAACTAAGGAGAAAACAAATGTCCAACTGAGACCTAAGAACCCAGAGCTACGGAGGAGACGTGGCACTGGATGCAGGGTGTGCAGGAGTGGGTGGAAGGGCGGTCCCCACAGGGCAGCTGGCCATGGGAGACACAGGAGGGAGAGGAGGCTGCAGGCCGGGCCTGCCAGTTATGTTAACCGCTGCACGATGACGGCATTGAGCAGGTTGGCTTCCTTCAGCGTCTGGTTCTCGTCAGCCAGCTCTTTGTTCGGGAAGGTAGTCATGAGGACAAAGCTGGTGGCAGCCATGGCCGGCCGGGCGTCTACGATGAAGAGTCGGATGTCGCTGATCCTGGTGGAGTGGGGAGGCGGGTGAGCGGTGTTCTCTGCTGCCTGCTGCCCACTCCCACCCACTCACCCCCAGGCTAGAGGGAGGCCACATCACCTCCCCAGGTCCCTTCCTCTGCCCCATCCTCCAGAGTGGCCAAAATGCCATTTGGAAACACAAGAGCTCATGTCACTCTTCTAAAATCTTTCAGAATTGCTCCCGTCTTCCTTGTTATCCCACTCTAGTACTCTTGCCTGGAAAATGCCATGGATGGAGGAGCCTGGTAGGCTACAGTCTACCATGGACTGGTAGACCCCAGTCCATGGGGTCGCAAAGAATCAGACACGACTGAGCGACTAAAGTTTCTTTTAAACTTTCTTTCCTTGCTATAAACACCAACCTCCTGACTGTAGTCCCAAGTCCTGCCTAATTACACACCAGCCTCCTTCCCCTGCTCTCCTACCTCCCCCCTTCAGTTCTTCACCGTGCTGTGCTCTCTGCCCACATCTGGTCCCTCTTCCCAGGGGCTTCTCTGCCTGATTCCTCTTCTATAATCCTCATTACACTTGCTCCACACTAACCTCATGTGAAGCTTGTTAACACTCAAGGCAAGCCATTCCCTGGGCCCCACATGGGTTCTGATTTATATGGCCTATGACTGATGAAATTTAGAGACACTGCTATTCTAGGGAAAAAAAGAGTTGTTTTGCCAAATATCTTTACTGGCAACAGTCATCCCCTGCTAATCCCTTCATCACTCTGTGCCTCGGCTTCCCCATCTTTAAGTTGCAGAGGTAGTTTGTTTCAATCTGGCCCAGATAAGCTGAGATAGAACAGGTATTCTAGAATTCTCCAAGTCCGGATTTCAGAGACCTTCATAGCCTAGAGGTTGTCAGAGGCCTCCTGGGGGTCGGGAGGTAGAGGAGTGGGATGAGTGGGATGAGTAAGCGGGATGCCGCGTTTCGTCCCCTCCCCGCTCCATCAACCACAGCAGTTCAGATTTCATCTGTTCTACCCTTGGGCTTTTGCATCAAACTTCCCATGAACAAATAGTTTGGAACAAATCCATCTGAGGAATCTGTGACCCACACGAGGGAGAGGGAACAGTCACTGGCTACACTTAATGGAAGAGCGGGGACCAAACCAAAGGCTTCAGACATGCACAGCTTCCTACCCCACTGCCTCCTCTGGAGAGCGCCTGGAGAGTCTGCTGGTGTTTAGGGGGAAGAACTGCTCCCTCTACTCACGTATCTGTGGGAGTTTCTGGGACCCTCTTAGAATAAGCCAGGCCCCATAATGCAAGGTACCTGTGGCTGTGGTTAAACTTCTGCACCAGCCTCCCGCCGTCAGCAAGCCGTATTTGGATGTTTGTGGTAGGCTGTGACTCATCGATTGAGATGGAAGAGCTGGCTTTGGCTTCATTTTCTGCCTGCTGTGCTGGAGAGCTGGTATTCAATATCTGGGGGGCAGTGCTGAGGAGAGAGGATTGCATCAGGACATGAACAGAAACAAAGCCCCAGCAGGAGTGGAATCCTGTCAAGGATTTTACTGAGCATTTGCTACGTCTGGTGCTGTTTGCTGCTACTGACATAAGGAGTGACCAGACAGAATCCCTGCTCTGATGGAAATTAGAGGTCCAGCAGAATTCACCTCAACCCCCAAGTTACTGCCAGCTCCCTCACTCCTGGAGTTGGGCAAGTTACCAACCCCCTTCTTCCCTGATGTCCACAACTGAACAGAGCTTGAAGGGAAGAAAGCAGTATGCAAGAAAGCCTGGGCTGGAAGAGACCGGGACCTGACACTGGAGGCCCCAGCAGACCAGGACGAGTTTTGGCCCCAGTGAGAGGCTGAGGACAGAACGGGAAGGGGGCACTCCAAGTCTCCAGCTGAGGTGGGTGTCACACAGCCTGGCAGGTGACTGCTGGGATGTAAAGGACAAGTCCAGATTCTTATCCACTGATGGAATTTTCAGGCCTGCCTACCCTAGTGCAGCCTCACTCATGTGGGTATCTTGTACTCATTGGTCAACTATCAGGAGACAGTTCAGATTTCTGGAAAGCCAACCAAGTGCCTGGCACCACAGGGATTAAGTATATAATATGAACAGGACATGGTGCCTGCTGCAGTGTGGAAAGCTCAGATCTTGGAATGAGATGGACCAGGGTTTGAATTCACCCACTAGCTATAGTGGTGTTGGGCTAGTTATTTAAGCTCTTTGAGTTTCAACAACAGTAGTAACGAGATTCTTTAACAAGGACTATTGTGAGAATTAAAGGGGTTATACATTCAGGGAGGTGGACAAACACAAAATGCACACAAATTCCCAATTCTCCACAACCGTGTGGAGGCGTTATCTCTTTTTTTCTCTTAGCAGATGTCCTGGCCTAGACCTTTGCAGAGAATAGAGGCCATTAGATGAGAATCCCCCTGCCTTCCCCCAAAGCCTCTAATTAGATCAGTTCCTCCACCTCACTTCTTCCTCTGATCTTTACAACCTAAAAAGGGTCTTCTTAGCAAATCCAACTGAAAGTACTTTCCTAAGTGTGTTCCCTGGGACCTGAGTCCCTTGAGTTATCTACAGAAGGTTCTGGAAATGTCACATGTTATACCAACAGCGTCTGAGGCCACTAACATATTAAAGGTCTTGAGAGGTCATAAAGAAACTGTCTGCAATGCAGGCGACCCGGGTTTGATCTCTGGTTCAAGATCCCCTGGAGAAGGGAAATGCAACTCACTCCAGTATTCTTGCCTGGAGAATTCCATGGGCAGAGGAGCCTGGCAGGCTACAGTTCATGCGGTCACAAAGAGTCAGACACGACTGAAAGACTAACACTTTGAGAGGCTGTGAAGTGAAGGCAAACTTATTTGACCACCATGTTCTTCTTTCATGTTAACCTCCTGAAGATCATTTCATGGAACAGTCCACGAAATGTTGCCCCAGAGCACACAGTCAGCAAGAAAGAACTAAAAACTGAACTTACTTTCTGTGAACATCAAAAATATGGGTTTAGAGAATTACAGAGTGGAGATCAGAAGAGAACACTGGCCACAGTTATTGGCTATGAGAAAAGCTTCTATGTATTGACCTCACAATGTGTGGGACTCAAAAGATGAGACACACAGATAAATTACACCCATCACAGAAAGTTAAATGTTGCACCTGTAAATGCTTAAGATCTTCTCTGTTCTGTTCATTAGTTTTAACAGCATTAGGTCAACTCTCTAATTAGATTCTAAGTAGCCTGGCCCTCAACTGTTTATAACAGTTCCAAGTACGACAGGTACTCATTGAAGCTGCTGCCTGCCAGAAAGGCCTGAATGAGACAGAAGCTGAATCACTTGACTGCTCATTTGCTTTGTAGTGGGAATAAACTGGGCACTAAGATGCTCTGCTGAGGCCTGAGGCCCTGTCACCTGCTTTACAAAGATGAGCACTGCAGCAAGCATGGGGAGCAGCGGAGCTCATCCCAGCAGCAGTGACGCCCTCACCCCATCCCAAGTGCGCTCGTGGTGTTTGCTACTTGAAATCAAATGCAGGCTTCTCAAATCTTCAGATTAGTTCCCATCCAAACAAACAAATGCAAAACCTACATTCTTTCATGCAACTGAAAGAATTTTTTTAAATTTCTGAACTGAGAAAAATCTATTCATTCACTTTATTTTTCTAGGTAACTGGAGAAAAAACAAGGATTGACCAATTTTTGAGGGAAACTTGAGAAAAATTTCTTAAAACAGTTGGCTTCCTAATCATTTTATTTAACAAGACAATGATGGAAAGCACAGTAAAATTTACTGGAAAAACTAAAGCTAGAACTGAAAATCAAAGTGGAACTGGCAATGAACATTTATTTAGCTGACAAGCATCATGTCTGATTATCAAGCTCTGTTGATTCATCATCTGCACTAATAACGTAGTCCCATCCTAAAACAGAGGGCTTCCCTGGTGACTTAAGATAGTAAAGAAACCACCTGCACTGCAGGAGACGAGGGTTCCATCCCTGGATCGGGAAGATCCTCTGGAGAAGGGGGTGGCTACCCACTCCAGTATTCTTGCCTGGGAAATCCCATGGAGAGGAGCCTAGCAGGCTACAGTCTATGGGGTCACAAACAGTCAGACACAACTGAGCGACTAATACTTCACTTCATCCTAAGTCTCCTTAAAATATCTTAATTTTTTGAGACGTATTGTCCTGTACACACAATACAATTAAGACATTCCAAAAGCATAAGCATTTTTGGTTAATATGAAGCCAGACAAACCCAAACTTCAAGGTGTTGAGTCCTTCCTTAAAACTAATGGCGGGTGAAAGAAGGCTGCCATGTTCTGGAGGGCAACGTGAAGACCTTCTGAGCTACGTGTTGTACTACTTCCAGGACAACATCAGGGGTATATCAAGATTTAATTAGATAACCACTACAATGTTCATAATACTGATAATCACGTAAATACTTAATAGCAGGCACTGGTTAAGATATGGCACATACGGAGCATAGAAAATTATGTTAGCATTAAAAAAAATATTGTAGAAATGCATTTACTGATCTGGAACGATAGCCAGACTACATTGACTAGGCAAAACAGTAGGGCATAGAACATTTGTTTTTACACACACACCCTTAGATACTAACTGGATATATCCAGCGGTTAGGTTTAAGAATAGCTTTTACTCTTTACCTGTATTTTCTATTTTAAAAGATAAACACACTTTATTTTCAATAATATATAGGGAAAAAAATTAAGTGGTGCTCCACAAAGCTTACCACAATTGACAAGGAAGTCACAGATGGATCACTCTGGGAACAGCTGTCCCAGACTAACCCACAGGGCTCAATGTGGGAGATGAAACGATGAGAGCAGGGTGACTTCAGTATTTTGGTCCTGGTAAATCGCAGTCTATTATCTCTAATAGAGCTATGACCCTTGCTCCTGACGAGGCACGAATGGCCAGCAGGGAGGCAGGGGATTCGAGGAGAGGGCCAGTCAGAATCGCAAAGAGCATAGACCACACTCTGATTCCTGAACATGCTGGTGAGGTGAGCAAGGGCAGCACCGAGCTCAAAAGCTGCCAGAGCTAGGTCAGAAGTAGGGTCATGCTGTGCAGAAGTGTGGGAAGGAGTTCCAATCAGAAGACCAGGTTCTAGTCCTGGTGGCACTGCAGGGAGCACCTAAGGGTAACCCTTAAGAGTCCAAGAGCCTCAGCTTTCCCTCTGTAAAGTAAGGACTGTATCGTGTGTCACCACGCTGAAAGCCTCTTGTGTGCACAGATCCCTCAGAAGAATACTGACCAAGTGACCCCATGCACAGCCAAAGCTGAGTGGGTCCCTGAGAAAAGGCTGCCTATCTGTGGGTTCATTAAGGATCTGGTGTGAGAACTCTGCTGATCACAGTTAACAGGAACTATCAACCAATCAGATCTTGTTAATATGAGGGGTTTGAATGCAAGACAGAGATAGTGGCAGAGGACACAAGGCAAAACAGTCACAGGGAATGACAAAGTAAGCGTCAGGCAGTGTTTACCAGAGAGGTAAAAATAAGACGCCCCTCACACTGGAGCAGCAGCCTGCACAGGAGCAACAATGTCCTTGAGCTTCCCTGGATCCTGAACGATGCTGCTGCAGGCTGGCTGGATTCCTCACCCCCGCTGAATCCCCACCTCAAGTGACCTGAATACGTGTGTCTGCTTCAGCCTTAGAGCCATCGAGGAGGTGCTCTCTGTTCTGAGCACCCTAGATAACCAAGTCCAAACTGCAATGTGTTACCTTCACTGCTCACTGTGGGACAGTGCTCTACGTGCTCCTCCCAACAGCAGTCAAGGAGATAAGGACTCTTACTAGCCCCACTTTAAGCTGAGAAAACTGAGGCTGTACAGTCCAAGGTTATACGGCTAGAAAGCGAAGAAGAGATTTAGACTTAGGTCTGTTAATGCCAAAGCCTATGTTCTCATACTCTTCCTCCCATAAAGATAAAATCTGAAGTACTTTGTAATAAACAGTAAAGAGCTGCATCAAGTGAGCTGTGCACAGGGTCTGCTGGGCCCCAAAGGAGTGACCCACACAGTTCCACCCCACCCGTGCTGCTCCTTACCTGCCCAGTTTCTGACCCTCGCCAGTGAAGGCTTTGAAGGCTCCCTTGGGCTTCACGAAGTCCTCATCCCGATGGTCCTCCATGTCCAAGTTCACCTGCCCACCGTGAGCTAACCTCCGCAGCTCTGCTGGCACCTCTCTGTGGGAGAAAAGGCAGTGCTGGGGCCCACATAGAGCAGGATGGGAATGACAGTGATGGGTACAAAAGGAGGAGAAACTTCCCATCTCCAACTGATGGGCCTCCATGGGGAGCTCACTGCTCTAGTGGCTGTCTGCCTCCCCCTTCTCTCATGCCTGCCTAGAAGCATATCTGGTGACTTGGCTCTGACCTAGGCCCAAAGTGGAAAAGTAGATACACAGGGTTTCAGAAACAGATCTGTGAATCTGTTTCTCAACTGTGCTAAATCTGCTTAAAATTTTAAATTTCTTAAATAATAAACATTTGAATTGGTTTCTTCTTTCCCATCTGCCATCTCACTCACTGACATGCAACCTGAAGAAGGGTTTTTCTGCTCACCCTCTGCGAATAGACTCCAGAAACTGGGCATTGGATGGGTCCTGGTAGCTTCTGAGTTCACCATTGTCCAGGCTGAATCCAGTCTTCCAGAGCTTCAACACTACATGAACCTATGACAACAGGAGGTAAGCAGCCCATACATTGTCAGGAACCTGGCAAGCACACCAGTGTGAACCTGCAAATTAGCGAGTTTTTTACTATTTTACTGTGTCATTACTAAAACACACAGACAGACAAACATATATACTCATGCACAAGGAGAACAATCAACAACCAATGAAATAAGTATTAACCTAAAATAAGAAGGTGATATGGCACAAGTTAAGAGAATAGGCTTTGATTTAAGCAGACCAGGATCTGCGTCTGATCTTGCCACTCACTAAGTGGCACTGAGTACATGACTCGATTGATTGAAGCTGTAGCTTCCCTATCTGTAGGGTTGCCAGCGTGCTTGGCACACAGCTTGTGCTCAACTACATTAGCATGGCAAATTTTACATGGACTATTTTGCAGTCATTAAAAATGATATCTACAAAATTTGTTAACTCCCTGTACCCATCCACAGGAAAGGGTCTAGAGGGCTAAAGAACAACATATTAGCAGCTGCTGCCTCAGGCAGATAGAATTTTTATTTTGTTCTTGCTTGACTTTGTTTTGAAAAAAACCCAAAATGATTAAAAACAAAAACATTATGGAGACTAATGTTCACAAGGTCATATGAAAACATTTATGGCACTGAAAAAGAATATATACAGCCGAGTCACTTTGCTGTTCAGAAGAAATTAACACTGTAAATCAATAAGATAAAAAATGTTTATGGCATAAACTTCAAAATTGACTCATAGCATTATTACACTTAGTAGAGAAGGGGGGACCCCCTATGCACAGGGGAAAAAGGACTGAATAACAATAGGAAAAAGTTTTAAAAGTATGTTTCAAGCCTCCCTGCTGCTGCTACTGCTGCTAAGTCGCTTCAGTCGTGTCCGACTCTGTGCAACCCCATAGACAGCCTCCTACCAGGCTCCTCTGTCTCTGTGATTCTCCAGGGAAGAAGGGCGGGGGGGGGAGTCTAAAGACCAAGTTCTTTAGCCTTGTCCACAGCATCAGAGAACCCTAGAATCACTATCCCTCTGTCTGAGACTCATGGAATGCTCAGAAAACTCCTTTATTTGTCCATCCACTCTGCCCACCCCAACTTATCCAGCTCCCCCTGCCACCATCCAGCCAGATGAGAGCTGTCTGTGATTCTCAGGTAAGCCTTTTCAATCATGGATGACACAGCAAATGTGCTGCCTCTTCCCTTTCAGAGGCTGCTGACTCATGGATTAACTTCTCCCCCAAAGTAATTAAACAGTCCACGAGCTTCCCTACAGAAGATGGATGCATACTCACATCTTGGCCGGAATGCCGCCTCCTTTCTCCTGCCACGTAGGCAGACTCTTCCTCTGGTGCCGCTCCAAGGCGGTAGCCACCGCCTGCAAATGGCTATAAAAGACAAGTTCACAAACACCTAAGGAGTGGGTCAGCAGTGATCAGGTTATTCAGACAAAATGTTATTTCAAGATTATTAACTATGAGGTATGCCTTCTCTGAGTAGCAAACTCAGAGCTACCAGGTCAGGATTGGGGTAAAAACTGAAAAGGTGTGGCTGGACAGAGTGCTGCTTGGCTAAAGGGAATGGCGGCTACTAAGATCTAGTTAATCACGACCATGCTGGAATCTTGGTGCAGGATAACACCAGATACTTTTTTGATTTTCACAAAGAAGGCAGAAATTCAGATTTTATGTAAAACAGATGACTATTGATTTAATTAAAATAAAAAAAAATAAAGCAAGACATTAAATCAAGTTGATCAGGCCAAACAAAACAATTGGCAGAACCTGATTTAGACCACAGGTTTGAAAACTTTACCCCAAATCTTGATTTCATGTTAAAAGGTAAGAGAAACTGCACTGCTCTTCTGCACAAGAGGAAGTGAGCAAATGAAAAACAAAAACAATTCAGTCACTATTGAGTGATAAAGGCCTCCTTCCCCCTTCTCTGGAACCTCAGTTCTATGGACATAGACATCTAGCCCCTATGCTTACTCTTGGTTTACTGGTCTCTCCAGGGCTCTTGGTCACTCGTTCCACAGCTACAGCTCCATGCTCCTTGGCACCTTTAAAAAGATCGTCCACCAGCTCGTTGGGACTTCTCTTCCTGGGAGGGCCAACAATCTGCTGTCCACTTCTCTCTGAGCCCCCAGCATAAAACCTGCACAGAAAATACACATCTAACACCAAATACGCTTAGAAAATATAAACAGAGCATGTGCCATGCTTTGGGCTAGGAGCTGGGCACAATGAGGCAAAGGGCACCAATGCTCATTTTTGAAACTTACTGTCTAGTGGGAGACACATGTAAAGAGGCAGGCAGGCATACTGCAGTGTGAGCCACAGAAAAGGTAAGGAAGGGGTCTCTGGGAATACAGAATCAGGGAGAACAGTCAAGGGTTCCTGGAAGGGTGTTTTCTGGGCTAAACCTTGAGGATGATGAGTTTATCAGGTAAAGAAACCAGGAAAGGGCATTCCAGGCATGCATGACAGCACATTAGCTCTGGGAATTAAACGCCAACACTTTTCCAGGAGATGATCACTATGATCACAGTGAGAAGCAGCTACCACTAGCAGCCCCGGATTAATGGTGGCAGTGGCATGGTTAGTACAAGCAAGAAGGTTCCACTGGTGGCTCTGTCACTGAGTGATCTGGGCAAGCCAGTGCACTGAGCTATACCTCACTTTCCTTCTTTGAAATGGAAGGGAAGAATCACATGCCCTACCTACCTGTTCCTTAAGTCAGGGCCGTGAGGTTCAAATCAGCAGATGTATGCAAAAGAACAAGCACAGAGTAACACACACATGTAAGGTGGTTTGATACCGCACCGAGAGCTCACCCAAGCCTCACTTCGCCTTGCAATTCTTGTGACATACACCAGGAGGATGATGAGAGTGGGTACTGGAGGTGGTCAGTGAAGCTCAAATATAAGCCCCAAGATACCCACATCTGCTTTGTAAGGGGCCAAGCAAAGCTTGAGATTAAGTTAGCACTTTAGTTTTTTAACCTGGGTTTGAAAATCTACAGTCATGCAGCCTTGGCTGGCTGCTTCCTTCTCACTCCTATTCACAGCTAAGTCAACAGCACATCTCAGTGGGGAGAACTGAGAACCTATAAAAATTAGCCTCAGCCTTCCATGTCTTGACATTATCCAGGGAATGGAGGCAAAACCCTAGGACTTGGCATGAACAAGAGGACCAGTGTCATTAGGTCTGAAATGCTGAGGGACCAAAGAGGTAACTCCGGATGTGAAGTAAAGGTCACTGCCTGGAGGACGTGACCAGACAGGAGAACTAGGAAGAGGTTATTTAAGAGTTGGGCATTCACTTACTTGATGACACTGTCTTTCAAGGGGCATTGAAACACTGAAATTAACATTTATTCCTGAACTTTGAGTATATTTAAATAGAATGCTGAGGTACGGCAAAAGTCACTACATGGATGAAAACAAAGAATAGAACATATGTAATTTCTGAGCTCACTTTCCAAAGACTGACCACAATGAGGTAACTGCATTTCCATAATGGTTATTACACAATGTTCCTCAGGAATGTTTGACAGACCCAGGCAGATTCCATGGAGAACCAAAACCTGTAAAACGAGGCTGCAGCCAGTTCATCCTTGTTCATTCCAGGTAAAGTTCTGTAAGGTCCTTATTATGGGATCTCAAAGCCCTGGCTTATGAACTAGGAACCTATGATCAAATGCCTTAAAAATATTCATGGCCTTGACCCGGTATTTTCATTTCTAGAAACTATTTAATATAACCTGAAATGTAGTCAAAGATTAATACACAGAGATGTTCACAGCATTGATATCTACAGTGGTAAAAAACTGAAAATGATCTAAACATCAAACATTCCGTATGATGGATTATTATTATAGTCAGTGAAAACACTTATCAAAAATTTTAATGACACAGAGAAATATGTAGCATTATATATCAAGATGTAGCATTAATTCTGCAAAAGCAAGAAACAAACTTATCTAATCTTCATCATGTAAAATACAGTATCAACAAGCTACCTTTATACACAGAACCAAGACTTAGTAGAAGTATGCCAAAATATTAACTGTAGTGACCAAAGGGTGGGTGAGTGTCATATTTTTTTCATTATGCTATATTTTCCACAATGGACACCAGTTTTATTATAACATTCCTAAAGGTTAAAGGCAAGCCAACAAAAAACAGTACAGTGTCTGTGTAACAGGGGAATATACATTTGTAAGCCCATTTTCCTGTTTATTATGTAATATACTGCTTTTTCAATTAAGAAAAAACTGGAAGGAAATACACCTAAAGTATTGATACCTGGCTACCTCTGGGTTGTGATACTATGAATGGCTTTTTTCCTTACAGATTTATTTCCTTTTCCCTAATATTCTTCAATAAATACATATTATTTAAAAAATTAAAATAAACAACAAAAAAAACAAACCCCAAATGAAAAAAAAAAAGGTAAGAAGACAGGGATCACTTCTAAGCTACAGGGAGTGGAAAACTGTTTCTAGTATGTGTGTGACTAGCTCACAGTACTAATGGTTAATGATAACAGAGCACGTTTATCCTTCTAGGCCCTTCTAGGTAATTATCACAGAATTCATGTGGACTGTGTCCCCAACAAAGACTCACCTCTGACCTTCCTCTTCCTCCTCGTCCTCATCTTGGTCATGAATGAGGTCTCTGAAGGATGTCACCCTATTATCGCTGGAGACACAGAAAGGAGGAAATTGATCTCATGGGGAGTTAAAAAAAGGTAACCTCCATCATCAACTGCTAAAAGTTGAGGACACTGAGGTTTAGGTTTTTTGGTGGGGCAGGAAGAGGATCTAGGTGGAAGAGGGTTCTCTCTCTTATGTTTATATGCTAAACAATGTGATATTTATTTATTCAAGGTCACCCAGGACTAAGAATAAATAGGAAGTGTATCAAGAAGTAAAGTGGAATCCAATTTAAGCTCTCCTAGGGGAGAGGACGGAGAAGGCAATGGCACCCCACTCCAGTACTCTTGTTTGGAAAATCCATGGACGGAGGAGCCTGGTGGGCTGCAGTTCATGGGATTGCAAAGAGTTGGATACGACTGAGCAACTTCACTTTCACTTTTCACTCTCATGCATTGGAGAAGGAAATGGCAACCCACTCCAGTGTTCTTGCCTGCAGAATCCCAGGGACAGAAAGGCCTGGTAGGCTGCCATCTCTGGGGTCGCACAGACTCAGACACGACTGAAGTGACTTAGCAGCAGCAGCAGCAGGGGAGAGGAGGGAACCGGATAGGGACTGTACTACTTTAAAAACATACTACCGGATAGTGATTTTCATCATATAATTTTTAAATATTGGGAGGATGCCTGTGTGTCAGGCACTGAACTGGATGCTAGGTCTATGAAATTATCAGGCACAGTTCTTACCCTTTAGTTGCTTACAGGTTAGTGGCACTCTGGCCTGGAAACCATCCATTAAATACTGTGTAATACGGGCTGTGACAAAGGAAAGCACATGGGACGTGAGAGCAGAGTCTTTTGTTCTAGGTGGGGGTGGGGGAAGTATCAAGAAAAGCTTCCCAGAGAAACGCGGCATTTGGACCTAGTGCTGATGAACGAGAGGACCATCAGTCAACTGGATAATGGATGGTGGTGATGGTGGGGAAAGGGGACCAGCAGGGCATTATAGGAAAGCAGTGCAGGCACACACAGAAACCAGTGACAGCAACACATTAAAGGACAAATCAAGGAACAGAAATGAAACAAATATGTGTGTGAAGAGGCCCCTGTCTGCTTCTGCTGTAGGTTAGTCAAGTACAGGGTGTGGTGGAGAGGGCCCACTAAACACGTCATGAGAAAGGTTAACTCCCTCCTCTGATGTTGTCTTACACTGCCACTTTTTTCCTAGTTTAGATTTGTCCTCAAGGAACAATCTTAGTTTTTCAAGGACCGTGAGACACAGAATTTATAAAAACATTTTCTGTATCTCTTATGGGGAAAAAAGTTGTTTCTCTTTAATACGAGGGGAAGGGGGTAATAGCAATTTAGTGAGGCTAAGAAGGAGTTGTTTACTTCCATTCAGTCTTGAAGAAAGATTTATTTCAGGGAGACAATCAGAGGACAGAATACCCTCTGAGGCTCTACCAACTAGACATAAGAGGACAACCAGCAAATGGTGTAGCAAATACACTCCTGCCTGAGCTGAGAGCAACCTCCTGGGCATTCCTTCACGCTCTACACAACATGGTCTAAAAGGATGCAAGTGATTAAGATCTGTACTAGTGCCTTAAAGGCCTGCTGTTTAGTCACCAAGTCGTAAACTGTGGGAGATGGTGAGGGACAGGGGTGTGCTGCAGTCCATGGGGTCACAAAGAGTTGACATAACTTGGTGACTGAACACCACCACCACCACCACCAGCTTGAGCAAACCACTTGCTCTGGCTATAGTTCTCTTTCCCCAAAAGTTCTTGATCCCAACTTAGGCACTAGTGGGACCTTGGGCATGCTACTGAAATTCTCTAAGTCTTCATTTCCTCATGTGAAAATGGAAACAACCAGCACCAACCTCGTGGGCTTACTGTGAACAGCTGGGGTGCTGACGGACAGTGTAGCACTTCTCAAGTACTACTCTTGAGCAGCAGGTATCAAACTGTTGGTCCTTGAACTAGGAGTATCAGCATTTACCCTCGAAATTCAGACAGATGCAAATCCTTCACCCTTACCCTAGACCTCCTCAATCAGAAACCCTAAAAGGAGTATCTAGTAATCTGGTTTTAGGAGTCCTCCAAGTAATTCTGATACATGCTCAAGTCTGAGGACCACTGTTCTAGAGTAATGTTCTGAGAGTTACCTTAACAGTACAGATGTCCTAGGGACACCACCAATTTAAGAATATTGGGTCTTGTATCTTCCACAAATTGGCAAAATGTCTCAGAAATTTCAACTATTCAGGATCAGAACTCTATCTCCCAGGCACCCTGAAGCAGCACAAAGGTGCTCTGTCAGATAACATTTTCTGCAGTGACAGAAATGCTGTATCTGTACTGTCCAATATGGAAGCCACTAGTCACATGGGGCTATTGAGCATTTAAAATTCAGTAATTGAGCATGAATAGCTCAATGTTTGTTTTATTTAATTTTAATTAATTTAAACAGTTACCTGAGGTTAGAGACTACCATATTAGACAATATAGTTTTAGAGAATCAGACAATGGTGGTCCCTAACATTTTAAGAAAGTACAGTTTTGTTGAATGAAAGAAGAAAAAAAAGGAAGAAATAACAGCATCCCTCTTACTCAACCCTGTGCTAGGTACAGGGGTGGGAGGTATTGGACAGGGAGGTAGTTAGCAGAAGCAGCAGTTTTGGATTTAGACGAGTTTGGGTTTGAATTTGCCGTAAGGGCAAATGTGTTACTCAGACTAAGGCTCAGCATCCAGACCTGTGAAATGGTGAGCACCCTACCGACTTCCACGGTGGATACTGAGGTATAAGAAGATAATGTATGAAGGAGTATCTGGCAGAGCCAGACAGATGGTGGGTGCTTCTGAAATACTAGCCCTTCCACCTCTAGGAACTTACTATTTACTCAGGGAGAAAATATTCCAGTAATCACCAGAAGAATTCAAGACAACATAGGAGAGATGTCGCTGAGTAGTATGCAGATGTGGGTTGTGATTGGGGTTTGTGCTGCCTCTGGGTTTGGGGATTACACACTTAGTAGAGAAGGTGGGGCGGGAGCTACACGTGGAAGGACACAAGGATTTGCACAGGTGGAAAGGGAGCGAGACTAGGCCTGTCGAGTCAGAGGAGAGGCTCCAAGAACTAAGGCAGAACTGAGACACCAAACGAATCACTTTGATTGAAATAAAGATTTAAGAAAGGAGGAAAAGGGGGCTAAGATGAGGATGGCAGGTTCGCTGCAAACTCCTGAGGATGCTGAATGTCCACAGGGAGAGGCAGTACATCATTCTGGCTGAGAGCTGAGTGCTGGAAGCAGAAACAGATCTGCCTTTAAATCCTTGTTTGACTAGCTGTGTGATCTTGGGAAGAAGCCCAGCTTCAGTGTTTTCATCTGTGAAATGGGAAAAGTAACAGTAGCCACCTCACAGGGTTGTAGTAAAGCATTAAACCTAGTGCCTGGCAGCTGATAAGTACTCAATAAATGATAGCTGTTATTACTGAGGAGTTCAGACTTTCTCCTGTACCTATGGTTAACCTTTTTATGTCCCACAGCCCTCTGAGTATCTGATAAAAAGCTACGAATATTTTTGCCTAAAAAGGTTCAACATATATACAAGTTATTACGTACAATTTCAGGTAATTTACGGGCCTTCTGACACCCATTCCACAGATCCCGCCTAGGGGGTTAGCCTCCACGTTAGGAGCTTATTAACTGAGTGCTGTGCACAGAGGCAGTGACAACTTGAAAGAGTATGAGAAGATGACGGTCGGGGGCGGGGAGAGCTCAGCAGCAGGCTAAGTGTCCTGCAACAGTCAGGTCAAACAGGGGAAGGCAGGTCCCACACAGAGTTCCTCCTGGGTGCTAACACATGCCTGCCTTCTCCTGAGAATGCAGTTAGCATTTACCATCTGCACAAGGACCATGATTTACACATGGTGCATTCCCTCTCCCTTTTCCTTGGTTTCACCTAAGCCCAGTACCAAGTCTGAGGCTTAACCAAAGCAAAGTAAGACATTTAGAACTGCATGTGTGTGCAAGTCTTTTACTTCTCTTGGTCTTAACGATAAGCTCTATTTCTTTGGTTCTTTAACTCTTCTTAACATATGAACTTGTGGAATGAGACAGGGAACAAATAATAGAATGGGGAAGATGAGAATGGATGCTAATAATGGTAATACGAAAATGACAGTAATAGCAGTTAACATGTTCCATGTTGTATTAACTCATTTATTTGCCCATGTGGCAGGCACTACTATCCTTCCCATTTGACAAGTAATGAAACTGAGGGACTGGCGATGTTGAGTAACCTGCTCAAGGTCACAAAGCTCTCAAGTGACAGAGCTGGGATTTGAAGGTGGGCGGTCAGGCTTCTAGCCTAGGCTCTAACATGAATGTGGGTGGTCAGGCTCCAAGCCCAGGCTCTAACATGAAGGTGGGTGATCAGGCTCCCAGAGTAGGCTTTAACATGAAGGTGGGTGGTCAGGCTCCTAGCCTAGGCTCTAACATAAAGGTGGGTGGTCAGGCTTCTAGCCTAGGCTCTAGTATGAAGGTGGGAGGTCAGGCTCCAAGCCCAGGTTCTAACAAGAAGGTGGGTGGTCAGGCTCCTAGCCTAGGCTCTAACATGAAGATGGGTGATCAGGCTCCTAGCCTAGGCTTTAACATGAAGGTGGGCAGTCAGGCTCCTAGCCTAGGCTCTAGTATGAAGGTGGGCGGTTAGGCTCCAAGCCCAGGCTTTAATAAACCACTGTGTGGATTGGACTTTGGGTCTACCAGAGAAGACAGGTATGAACATGCGACTGACATCACAAGCTAGGTTTCAATTTCTCCTCCTCTCTATTTCTGTGCCAACACCCAACAGTAATCTGGTGTGCCTGTGAAAGACACTGCAGGAAATTAGCTGTCTCTATGAGCAGCTGCAGAAGAGCCCTTACCCTACCAACCAGGCCCCAGGCAGTAACATCCTGACATGTCATCAATGACACCTCACAGGTTAGCATCTATGAAGAACTGAAAGATGTCCTGCCTATTACCTCTCTCCTCTGGAAACAGAGGAGAAGTTAAGGAAACAATGACAGCTGGGATTAGTGTTCCTTCTTGAAAGAGGGGAAATATAATTTAAATCTCAGATGTCCTCAGAGAGAAACACAATTTATCACTTCACACCAGCAAAGAAACCCTATATGTGTGTTCTGGAGTTGAATGCAAACTCAAACTAAGTGAGGACATACAGCAGAGTAGAAAAGGTTTCAGCAGAAAAGGGAGATGTGGTTCACATACCTTTAAAGGAAGAGGCCCTGCCTGTCTCATGAAGTCCTGCAATAATTACTGCTATCTGCAGATCACAGTAGTGATCTGCTCTAAGAATCCTGGAGACAGGGCGGCGAGGACAAGGGATGTAAATGAGATCGCAAAGGTTAACACTGTTTCACAAAATAAGACAAGGTCTCCCTAATTAATTTGGGAAAGAGCGGGTTAACAGGTTTAGTTTGTCTAAGTCTTTTAAATAGGGTAATAGGCATCCTAAAATATTTAAAGAGCCTTTTTAAAGTCATCTGGCCTAATCTTTTACGTCTATAGCCTCCCTGAAAGGAAGCACTTCAGTTTTAACTTAAAAACTTTCAGAAATGGAGAAGCCACTCCTCACATTTCATAAATAAGAGACCCCCCCCCCCCCGCAAACATTTAAATAGTTGGTTCTGTGGTTTCCTCCAGGACTGGATCATAAAACACACTCAGTTAAGAATCCCACATCTCCACACAAAAGGAATAAGTCTTGCAAGAAACTACTACCCACCAGTCAGTCTTTCTCCCTCAAACCCACTGGTCCAGGTTCCCAGGCCTGAACCCTCTGTCAAGGCAGGAAATAGTCCACCACTGCTGGAAGCACACCAATGCAGCAATAACTGAAGTTGGCCCTTACCTGGGGGCTGTGCCTCTGGACACTGAACTGGGGGTTGCCTGCGAAATGGTCACAATGTCTTCGTCCCCTCCATCCTCATAAAAGCTTGCTAGGGCAATCTGAAACAGACAGGCAGTAACATGGGATCCTTAAACAGGCCTTCATCTAACATGTTCCCTTTGAACACAAAGGAGCAAAGACACAAAAATATGGCCCACGCTTATAAGGCAGTCTGTATATGGTGAGCCATGGAAAATAAGACCAAAAGATTAGTGGCCCAACTATTTGTTTTCATATCACCTGAAACAAATTCCACCTACTAAAGGAAAAAGAAGGCAAAAAGGAAAGCTGGGATGGAGATACTCCTCAATGTCATTTTATGAGGAAATGTGATCTAGTAAAAGCAGTGTACATTTACTGAATACTCATTTATGTGCCATGTTGATCTGAGTGTAACTCTATCTGTGCTAACTTATTTAATCCTCAAAGAACCCTATGGAGTTAGTGCTATCATCATCTCATTTTATAGTTGACAGAGAAGTGGTAAGAAGAAAACTGTCTGAGGTTACACAGTTGGTAAAGAGTGGAGCCAGGGTTGATCCCAGGCAGTCTGCTCAGGCCCTTGCTCTCAGCTCTCAGGTGACAGCCAGGAGTTGGAAACTGCGAGGTCACTACAGATGACTACTCTTACTTTTCTCTGAGGCTGTTTCCTAGTCTGTGCAATGGGGACACTCATCTCACCAACCCTGCAAAATGGATGAGAGCATCCATTAACATTTATGCCCAGTCATGTCTTAGCTCTATCTATACATACAGAAGGAATATGGACCTCTTTTAGCCATTTGTGATTGGATGTTTCTGGCATGAAGTCAATGCATAGGTATTTACTAATCACTGCTTCCCTGGTGGATCAGACAATAAAGAATCTGCCTGCATTGCAGGAGACCCAGGTTCAATCCCTGGTTAGGGAAGATCCCTTGGAGAAGGGAATGGCTATCCATGTCAGTATTCTTGCCTGGACAATCTCATGGACTGAGGAGCCTGGCGGGCTATCGGCTACAGTCCATGGGATCGCAGAGTAGGACAGGACTGATCGACCGACACTTACTCTGCACAATGAAGTAAGAGCGCAATGAGGTCTACAGAAATGACAAGACCAGGCTCCTGTCCTCAAGGTCACCACACTGTAGGAGACAGGGAGCTGCTGTGGGACACAACCAGCCTGTGGGAAGCAGCGTGCCTTTACAGGACACACTTTAGCAAGCCAGCCAGGAGGCACTGTGCTACGGGACATGCACTGAATGGCATCAAGGGAGGTCTGTGTCCAAGTCGTGGGCAAGTCACGTCACATACGTGAGCGTGCTTCCGCACTAACAGCATGAGGAGACCGAGACCGATGACCTGCCAACTGTAACACTGGGAGCTTCTAGGTCTTTCAAGTAGAAGCCGCACTTTGCATTTTCACCCAGCACAGGGGCTTTACATCATATGTCTATACAGTTGTGATGCTTTACCTAACTTTATGTTTCGCGAAGCATGTGAAGAGTGAAGTCAGCAGACCCAGTTCACATCCTAACCCCCGGGTGTGTGACCTTGGGCCTATCACTTGCCTTCTGAGCTTCCAATTCATCTATTTCCTCAAATGAAGACGTTTTCTTCACTTCACAGTGTGGCAAGGATAAACCAAATCACGTATGTAAAGTGCCAGGGCACGTGGTGGCAGAGCTTAATAGAGCCTGGGCTCTGGTATCAGACAGAACTGAGTTCGAATGCCATTTCTTCCACCTGGTAGCTAGTGAGGCC